>NC_137028.1:14768748-14806248 GCF_032717465.1 Coenobita brevimanus
ATTGAAGGTTCCTTTTACTAGTAACCAGGGAGACTCATAACTAAAGCTCATTGAAGTTCATGCAACCACTCCCTATTCAAATTGTGGGAGTGGCACAGTTCCATCAGGTGAAAATATACTGTAGTTGCCCCCGCTGAAAACTTTGGTGGTATCGGGTCGCTTGGAGGACCATGGAGTTGCGTAAAACTTAACCGAACTGGCGAATCAGCTATTGGTTTGTACTTGTGCTCTGCTGTGGCCTAAAAGTGTCATCTCTCTTCCTTGCTGTGTGGTAGCCATAGATTAACAACGAAGATGATGCTAGTCACGAAGAAGTGCCGTAGAAAGGATGTAGAGCCGTAGTGCTGTCTTTTTATGCCACTAAGATACATGAAATATGCGGTAAGAGAACGAAAATCTAGGCCAAATTAGAGTACAAACAGTCTTTAATAGTGTACCAGGCATCAGGGTTCATAGGGCATTAAGTTCAGAAATTAAACTTTATGCAAAATTAGCGGGGAATCGTATGAAACCAAGCTAGAAGCCTCATAGTTTTATTACAATAGAAAACAAAGCCAGCCCTTCCTAGGTCCTACACAAGCATTCAAAGTTTCAGGCTTTTGTTTGGTATCAAGCCGAAAGGTCCGGTCCGACACAGAGATCCTTTACCTCCTCAGCCTTTGAAGAGACATCCTCCTTCACCTCTCACTTCCTTCAGGGTACGGTATTCTGAGGACTTACTGTACCTATCTGTACCCGTCGAAGGTCTCCTTCCCCTTGGCGTAGATGGTAGTGTTGGCTCTACTTTGTTTGGAACCACTCAAAGGATCCTCATCTCGTGGATTTAACTCTTTCCCTCCGATGACGTCATTTTTTTGCCATCTTTGTCAGTTTTAGTAAACTTTAGATTTTTTTAAATTTTGTTCTTGCTCTCTGCAGGCAGTTTTATTCGGCTTTGGAGAGACTTGAAACTGGGGAGGTAAGAAATAGGCATTATCCTCTCAATCCGAAATCATCCCTAAATTAAAAAGTCATCGGTGCCACTAACTGGATGTAAAATACGTCGTTGGATTAAATAGGTTAAGGAGGTTTTCTGGCACCTCTTTCTTACTAGTATATCTCTGCGTGCGGGACGGTAATATTCTCTTGTCTGCTTGTATCTTTAGCGAGCGAGATTACGGCTATTTCTCTGAAAAAAAAAAAAAGAAAAAAGCATGCATGGTTTGCCCAGTGATGATCAAGTCCCAAGTGGCTGTAAACAGTGATGTCTAAATTACCAGTGATATAACTACATGATCTCCACTACAGGTAAGTTCTTGTCCGTTTCTGGTAATGCTGGGTTTAACCTAGGTTTACTCTGAATGCTGTGACAAATTAATTACTTCGTCCATCGTAGGCTGGAATAAAATACGGTGTGCCTAATTCTCGGCCAAGAGGGTTATCCGTGGGTAACGCCAGTGGCACCATAGCTTTCCTTGAGCCAAGTGCTGTTGTCTTGGTTGGCCAAAAGAAACTGTAAATTAGGTAAATGCAGTCAAAGTGATAATCATGGTAGTGAATTATTGTGTTTTCCCTGGAAGGAACCACCACCACATGGTAATGGTCGTAAACACTTCCACGTGGCCATAAACACAACACATGGCCATAAACACCATTGCATTGACATAAACCCCACCACATGGTCATAAACACTACCAGATGGTCGTAAACACCACCACATAGTTATGAACACCACCTCATGGTTGTAAACACCACCACATAAACACCACCTCATGGTTAAACACATAAACCCTACCACATGGTCATAAACACAACCAGATAGTCATAAACACTACCACATAATTATGAACACCACCTCATGGTTATAAACACCACCACATAGTCATAAACACCACCACATGGTCATAAACATAACCAGATGATCATAAACACCACCACATGGTTATGAACACCACCTCATGGTAATTAACATTACCACACGGTAAAAAACATCTTTCTCCATCTTTCCTTTGCAAATGCTTAGTTAAAACAGTTCTGAAGTGTGGTGCTAGTCATGAAGAAATTTGATGGAAAGGATGTTGGACAACAGTGTTATCAAATTCTGCCAGTGAGGTATGGGAATTAATCTGCACAAGGACAAAGATTTGTCTCTGTGTGTCATGGCTCTGCAGCTTGTTCAGTTTACATAAGGATGGAGTTATAAGAGATGATAGGTAAAGTAGTGGATGTTGCAGTGCCTAATGCGAGAGGGTAGGGTGTGGAAACTTCCTGTAGCCTACTGTTGTTTACTGATGATACTGTAAGAGTATTTTTAAGTGAGGATGAATGTGAACTGCAAAACTTGGTGAATGAGTTTGGGAGTGTACAGTATGTAAGAAACGGAATCTGAAAATGAGTGTACAGTACATAAGAGTATAGTTATGGTCCTGAGTGAGAGAAAATAAGTTGCAGCATACGCAGTAAGATTGGGTAGTGAGGAAATGGAGAATGGTAGTTCATCCAAATACTTGGGTCATGTGATGAGTAAGGACGAAAATTTAGAGGAAGTGCTTGAAAGGTCCCTAATTCGTTATTGCAAACTCTTTCACTACGATGACGTGTTTTTCCGGTTTAGTCTTGCTACAAGCAGACGTTTTGACAGCGCATACTTTTTTTTCTTTCTTTTTTTTTTCGAAATAGTGAGGTCAGACAACTTTCATCAACCCCATCGCTAAAATTTCTGCCATAGGATGAATAAAATCGACTGGAGGTAGAGAGACGTAAAGACGCCACAACACAGAAGGGGTTAATGGAAGAAGGTGATCAAGAAAAAGTAGGGTAGGAGTCAGCATCACATTTATTCATTAGATTTTTGTTGTACGATAATGAATGTTGTGTATTTTTGTACCGAAAACTCTTATGAAGATTATTGTGGTACAGGCTGCAGCTTCACAAACTCAGACTATATAAATTCCGCCTCTCATTACTCACATTTTTTTCGGTTACAGAAAGAACAAGACACATGGGAAGCTTCGAGAATTGTTATGATACAGTCTCCGTGTGTGTGTGTGTGTGTGTGTGTGTGTGTGTGTGTGTGTGTGTGTGTGTGTGTGAATTCCCATATTTTTAGTGATTTTCATTTAGAGAGAGAGGGGGTGGGGGATATTTGTGACGAAGCAGACAGAACGTGGTTATGAAATGAGTGAGATCGAGATTACGAAACGTAAAATGTGTTGACGAAAACTAGTTGGTGACGAAATGAGCTGAATCCAGGTGAGGCCAAGTGCGGTCAGACTGAATTGTTGATTTGTCTAGTAATCAAGATGACTTTTTCCTGGCTTATAACCAAGACTTACGGGTATCGAATTTTCATGCTGTCTCGACTCCTAGTAGTAATGTTATGGGAGTGGCCCAGTTGTGTCAGGTGAAAACAGACCAACTCTATTAAGGATGGACTGAAAATAGCGTCACTGGATTAAAGGGGTAAAGCTGTCCAGTAGGGCTCAGTCGAGGCCATAAATTTCAGCCATTTTATTCCTGATACCATCAGACGATTTTATCCAGCTTGGGAGTTTCCTTTCGACGCAAGAGGCCCGTATTTGAAGCACCTCTTACTAAGCAGTTTATTTTGCGTATTATACTTTACATTCACTTGCATATTAATCATGTCAGTGTAAGGTCAGTTTTGTTTTCATCGAGATTAACATTAAAATACCCGTAGCCTTTCTGCAGAATGGTCCAGGTTGTAAAACATTTTTACTTAACTGTGATGTTAAGTGAAAGCATAGAAACTGAATTCTTATAAAACTATATTTCGTAAATATTGATATTAGCCAGATTGGGGGGCCCTGGCCAGTTGACTGATTTGCCATCACTGAAGCCACAATTGCAGGCTCTTCATCTTGAATGCTGAGGTACGCAGGAGGTTGACGAGATGCAACGGAAAAATGTAGATCCATGCTATTGTATTCTGTCACTGAGCTACAAGAAATAAGCTGCAACAGGACCAAAATTTCCTCCCAGCCAATGTGAATAAACTAAACTGTAGACCCTGTTTGTAAATTAGTGACCAGAGTAAGGAGCATTGGGAGGGGAACGCTTTTCGTCTGATCCCAAACAGTGGACCTGCCTAGTATGGGCAAATTACTAGGATGCACAACTTCGCCACGGCAAGGCTGTGTTCCGTCGAAGAAGATAGGGTGGTTGGTGGTACTATTGTGAAGAATGTGGTGGTACTCAGCGAAATGAGCTTCGTAATTTTGAGTGAAAAAATGCGAGCTTCAGTGCAATAATAGACTTACTATTTTACTTTTGTGGTGGATGATGGCAGTGGGCGACATTCTATTAAAACATCACTAGTCCAGCAGCGGAGACTAAATCAGTTACTGGTTGCCGGGCTTCGTTTTCCGGCCATTGGCTGCGAGTGCTAACGAGGTTAGGGAATATTTGCTGGGTATCCTTACACTCCCATTCCGACACAGTCAGATCCCACTGTTTGGGTTCATTTTGTTCACACGATTTTGTTTTGCACGTTACCACAATTTTGATGTGGTTAATCCTTGCAAAAATTCTGGAAGACATTTTAATTATTAATTTGGCATCTTTAGCTCGTTGAAAACAAGTATATCGCAAGAGAAACGGCGAATACACTGCGACTTCAAGTTTTTTCGTGAAATGATGTGTTTTGGGGAGTCGCAGTAGTTCTTATATTCTTCTGCTGCAAGTATGAACCCACTTTATTTTGCTCCTTACGGGAATTGACCAAGTAAAGTCGGTCCGCTAATTATCCATTTATGCAGTGTGTTTGCATTATTTGATAAAATTCGTGGTGCAGATTAGAGTAATATTTTTTTCTCTGCACTAACTAGAGTCATTATTTTGCAGAAATGAGTAAATAAATAACAAAAGTTATTTGCCGATGACAGCCTATAAAATAACATTCCTTTGCCTTTTTTCAGCACTGGGGCCTAACATTAATGTAGAGCATATTTATGTAAAAAAAAATTAGCTTATTACTTCAGAAATCACAAAGGTGTCATGTGGCAAAATTTCTGATCAAAATACCCATAATATTGTTGGATGAACGTCGGTGACTTTTTTTTTTTTTTTTTTTTTTTGAACATGAGAGTAGGCTGTGTGATAAAATAGCACAGGTTTTATGAATTATAGTATGTAATGTACTTTATTATTATAACAGGAATATGAGGGCGATCTGCATTACCTATTAGATTTGAAAAGTGTCAACATGGAGGACGGGAGGGTGTGTAACCGATGATATGTGGTCTCAGCCTGTGTCCAGCCTAATGTTTGACCTCTAATTAGATAAACTACAGCAGATATTACCTGTGTATGTTAGCACCGGTTTTGGAAAAAAACAAATAAGGCAAACACCGTCTTTAAGTATGATGTAAGTTTTTTTTTTTTTTTTTTTTTTTTTTTCATCGATAGGAATCTTCGACCCCTTACTTTTCATAAAGGACCCTCATTTTGTACTATAACTAAGCCACCTTACCCTTATCATTGGAGAACATTGCAGGCGATTCCAAGGTTTGCCCAGTGGTGTAATCTTTAGTTTCTACTCATGATAATAAATGAATATGGGGATTCCCAATTACTAATGTTACCATAGTTGACACCAGCCTATCCCGCATTGTACCAGCTTGTATTCTTCATGAAGTTTGCTCACAGAAGAGTATTAAACACGGGTTTTATTCGCCCCTGTGTAAAAGTACAACTCTCATGTGTGGGGAGGCTCCCCCCGTAAAGCTCTTCTCAGTAGGGTGGAGTCAAAGGCTTTTCGTCTCATCAACTCTCCTTCTCTTACTGGCTCCCTTCAACCTCTGTCTCTTCACCGTACTGTTGCATCTTTATCCCTTTTCTGTCGCAACGTCAATCATCAATAGTCACTGCTCCTCTGAACTGTCTGCTTGCATCCCTCCACCTCTACGACGGGAGCGTAGCACCCGTCTGGCAACAAACTCTCGTCCCTTTTCTGCCCAGCTTTCTAATGCAAGAGTTAACCGTTACTCCCAGTCCTTCGTCGACGCAACAGGTCAACTCTGGAACTGTCTCCCTCTATTTCCTACTTCGTATGATCTCCAGTCTTTCAAACGCAGCGTTTCCAGGCATCACGAAATGAACGGATCTTCAATTTTTTTTTTTTTTTTTTGAAGGAAGGGTTTGCGGGTTCCCCGGCCTTTGGTTCCTTCTTTCTTGCATAAAAACGAAAAAGACACTCTGTAGCGAGGAAGACAGAATGCGATCAGTAACAAGACACAGACTGAGCTCATTGAGCATGTTGACTTCTCTGGTAGACCAGAAGCAGCGAAGAATGAACTATTTCGAACCACTTTAAGAAGTCAGAGCTGTTCGGCGGAAACAAGGGAGAGAAGGTTGCCCTGACAGTGAACAAGAGAACTAATATACAGCAGTAAAATGTACGAGTAATATGGATGCTGACCTATGTGCCACTATATATCACCAAGTTCGGCACCATCATTGGTGTCCTCAGTGCCTGTAGTGTTGATGTAAATCCCCTGCACTAGGTAAACCTCTATATTTTACCTTGAAAACCAATATATAAAGGCAGTACAACAAGGTATATCCAATACTGAGGACCCTTATCAATGCTACAAGTGTTGACCTCACTGATGGAACCAGACTTGGTGAAATGGAGTATAATGACGGTGCCGAGGAGGTCGAGTACGTAGAGGAGGCGGGTGTAGAGAGTGGAATCATATTTGGGGGGGGGGGGAAGAGGGAGGAAATAGAAACGCCGAGATGTGTACATTACTAGCTCGCAGAGACTTAATTTAGTTAACGTTGAATTCGTTGAAAGAAAACATAGGTTAAATTGGGTCGAGTAAGAGAAAATGCATACTGATAGGTGTGACCAACTTATTTACCCTTTTCGTCCTATTCAGTGGCATCAGTGAGGGAGTTTTACCAAATTACCCACATTATGCCCAGAGGCGTATCTATGGTATGGCATATGTGGCACGTGCCCTGGGCACCACTTGAAGGGGGGGCGCCAATGAGCAGTCTATATTAAAGTCAGACGATCTATCCACAGATAGTGGGGGGGGGGGGGAATCTTCAGATATATTGTGATCTTATCTGATTATCATGGGTGAGAAGCATTAGGATGGCCAGATTGTTAAGCCGCTTATATAAATTATTGGGTAAAAATACAGTGCTGGGAGCTACATGACCACATAATCACAGTACCACTGCTCAGTGCCAAATGGCAGCTAGTAAGACTAATCTCCCGCGCAAGCGGGTGCGACGAAATACCAAATTGGCGGCCATTTACCGAATCGTCACCGAGTCGGCGCTTTTTATTGGAAGATATTATCATTTTTATGACCATATAGGTTCATACACACCTAATTATTGGAAACCTGGTCAAAATTTTGTTCCATTTAATTATTAATTTAAAAATCAGGATTTGAAGGGTGAAAAGGTTACAAGAGGATGGAAAAAAGGCAGAGTATAAGAGAGAAGTAGGGGAGCCATTGGGTAAATATGGATTTGAGTAGATGAGGGATGTGGAAGATGTGTGCAAGATATTCACAGAAGAAATCTGTGCAGCATGTGAGGTGGTGTTTGGGGTGAAAAGACGACGAAAGGAGATGCAAGGAACAGCATGGTGGAATGAAGAGGTGAGACAGGCTGTGGCACAAAAGAAGAAAGCATATAGTGAGTGGATGTGAAAATGGGGTGTGGAAGAAGTTGAGAGATGGAAGAGAGAATTATATGTAGAGAGGAAGAGAGAGGTGAAAAGATTAGTAAGAGAGAGTAAGAAGAGAGTGGATAAGGAATTTGGAAAGAAGAGTGTAAAGAGGAGAGAATGTAAAAATGTTCTGGAAAGAGGTAACGAAAGTTAGAGTGGGTGTCAAAGAAGTTAGTCGGGGAGTGAAAGATTAAAAAGGTAGATTACTAGCAGAGAAGGGAGAAAAAGTGAGCAGATGGAGAGAACACTTTAAGGAATTGTTGAACATAGAGAATAAAAGTAATGCGAGTATAAGTGGCTGGGGAATGGCTGGGTGACGGAGGGATTTGAGTAGAGAGGAAGATATCGGTAGGATGGAAGTTGTGGAAGCAATGAAAAAAGTCAAAATAGAGAAAGCCCCAGGATTTGGTGGAGTGTGGTAAAATGCTGAAGCATGGGGGAGAGATAGTAGTAGAATGGGCGTGGAAGATGTGCAGATTGGCCTGAGAGGAAGGTACAGTCCCAGAGGATTGGAAATCAGGTATAATTATTAAAATGTTCAAAGGAAAAAGGGAAAAAGAAGTGTGTGATAATCACATGGGCATTTGTCTTCTCAGTGGAACAGGAAAAGTATATGGTAGGATACATACTGACAGAGTTAGGGAAATAACAGAGGAATTAGTTGAGCAGGGACGGTTTAGGAAGGGTAGAGGTTGTGTAGATCAGATGTTCATTCTTAGGTCTTTAATGGAAAAGTTTCTAGAAAAGGGAAAGAAGTTGTATGCTGCCATTATGGATTTGGAGAAAGCATATGACAGGGTGGATAGACAATGATTGTGGAAAGTATTAGAAAATATGGAGTAAATAGGAAGTTGTTGCATGCCGTGAAGAGTATATATGAGGGTGCTAAGGTTGCAGTGCGTTTGGATAGTGAACTGAGTGAATTTTTCTATTTGAAGGTTGTTTTGAAACAGGGATGTGTTATGTCTCCATGGTTTGTTCAGTCTGTATAAGGGTGGAGTTATAAAAGAGATACAAGGCAGGGCAGTGGATGTTAAAGCGGCCCTAATGAGAGAGGGCAGGATTTGGAAACTCCCTGTACTGTTGTTTGCGGATGATACTGAGTTAAGTGAAGACGAAGGGAAGCTGCAAGTCTTGGTGGCTGAGTTTGGGAGAGTGTGTAAGAAACGGAATCTAAAGGTGAATGTAGGGAAAAGTAAAGTTATGGTCTGCGAGAAAAATGAAGTCAGTGAATGTACAGTGAGGCTGACGAGAAGGAAATGGAAAATGTGAGTCCGTTTAAGTACTTGGGTAGTGTGATGAGTAAGGTTGGAAGTTTAGAGGGTGAAGTGCTTGAAAGAGTACAACAAGGAGGAAATATTGTTGGTTCCATGAAAGCTGTGATAAGAAACAGGGAAATGAGCGTGGAAGTGAAAAAGTTACTGCATGACAATATTGCGATACCTACTCTAACATATGAAAGTGAAACTTGGACCTTGTTTGAGGGACACAAGTAACGAGTGAGAACAGTAGAAATGAGTTATTTAAGAGGAGCATGTGGAGTGACATGGAGAGAGAGACTGACAAATGAGGAAGTGAAGGAGTGTTGTGGTGTGGATGTGAATGTGATAGGTAGCGACAGGAGAAACATATTAAGGTGGTTTGGCAATGTGGAGAGAATGGAGAGTGAGAGGCTGACGAGGAGAGAGTATGTGAGTGAGGTGGAGGGGAGGAGAGGAAGGGCGAGGCCAAGGATGAGATGGAGGGATGGAGTGGAGAGGTATATGAGAGAGGGGTGTGAGCTGGAAGCAGGGCAGTGAAATGGCGGAGGACAGAGCGACATGGAGGCGATTTGTTTGTGGCCACCCCTTACGGGATTAAGGCGCCTGGCAATACAGATAGATAGATAGACTTTGTGCGTGTACTGTGTGTGTGTGTGTGTGTGTGTGTGTGTGTGTGTGTGTGTGTGTGTGTGTGTGTGTGTGTGTGTGTCTGTCTGTCTGTCTGTCTGTCTGTCTGTCTATCCATCTATCTATGTCTGTCTATCTGTCTATCTGTATGTCTATATATCTATGTCTGTCTATCTACTATCTGTATCTATCTGTCTATCTCAATCTACCTATATCTGTCTATCTATCTATCTACCTGTCTATCTATATAATTGCATCGTGCTGGCCTCCTATGCTTGTCAAATTTGGTTTGAGATGTCTGACAGCAAGTTGTAAATGGCGAAATGAGAGTGCCTTTACCACAGTGATAGCCACCAGGAAAAATAGTGCAGCATTGCTTGGAATATGATTTGCTTAGGATCATATAAAATGCAACAAATATTGATGGACGCATCAACATGCAGTATATTTTCAGAGAGAGAGAGAGAGAGAGAGTCTCTGGAGACTCCAGTTAAAGAACAAATTTTGAGTTTCTCCTCTACCAGTCTCACAACCACCATTAAGTGTACTCCCTTTACCCGCTCTAATCCCAATTTTAGTAGCATAAGCTCTCTTCGGCTACTGCTCCAAATATAGCCCAAACCTCCCCACGGAAATACTAAAAATTTTATATTGGATAGTAAGTACGGATACTTAACAACTTATTGATAAATGTGTTAAAATATGCCCACATATACATTATTTTTCATTTCAAATTAATATTTATGCAAAAGAGAAATCAGTCGAAGTGAGTTGGCGAGCTGAAGGTGAAACACTTCTTCAAACTAATAAGTTTACGCTCTTAATCCGGATTTTTTAATTAGTAAATAAATGAAGCAAAATGTTGACCGGATTTCCACTATTTAGGTGTAACCTAATAACCTTTATAACCCATGAGGTTATAAAGGTTATACCGTAATACATGTATTTCCAGTTGAAGGTGACGATTCGATGCCGATTCGGTAAATGGTCGCCGATTCGGTATGTCGTCGCACCGCCACCAACCCGCCTGTTGAAACGTGGGGAAACACGTATGGGTTGGTTATATGGTTACCGCCCAGAGTTGTATATGGTTTCCTGACTAACAGGAAACTATTAGGCTTCTCACTTTGTGCCACCTGAAAAGGAATGAAGAATAATTAGAAGTGAAGGGAAAGATGGGATAAATAGGAAGGGAGGAGGGCAGACACACAGAAATATAAAGGTGAAGGAAGAAGTAGGCACTAGGCAGCACTACAACAAGTGAGTGGATGATGGCCGCCACCACCTACCACGAAGGTAAACATTAGTAATCTTACATGTGCCAGTGTTTGTTATGTTTATCCAGATGAGCAGCGAATAATGGCATGTCTTTATGCTTGATAACTAAATGGCATCACTAATTATTATGCTGGGTGGTCCTTACGCATTTCAATTCTCGTGTGTTGCTGGGACGGTTCAGACATCATTACCAGTGGCCACCTTGCATCATTTCCTACTTCCCATAGCCCGTCTCATTGTTTAATATGCTGATTTTATAAGTTCACTGAGTGCTGGGTTGACTAGAAATTTCACGGGACAGTCAAAATGTCTTCACTTCCCACAGCAGCACACTGAGCCTCCCGCATAGCACACAAGAGTTAGGATATGTAAACTATGGACCACTCTGTAGCAAAGAGTTTAGGAGAGATAAGACACTCCCAACACACTCATATGGGGATGTGGTAGCGCAGTGGTTAGAGTAGTAGACTTCTGTTTGAAAGGACGCGAGTTCGACTCCAGGCTGTGTAGGGACCATGATGATCTGAGTTTAATTAGAACAGATTTTACATATCTCCCACAAGTCCCACCGACAAGTCATAAAAACACCCCCGCAAATACCATCATGTCAGTCCTGAATGAGATAGCTCTAGCATGTACTCAATATGGACGGTAATTATTAGGGCCGAAATAGTGACATGTGAAGGTCTATTGCACATAGGGTTTCTGAGCCTCAGGATACGGGTTTTAGGTATATGCACAGTGTCGGGCAAAACACACACACACACACACACACACACACACACACACACACACACACACACACATTATCTGTGGAGTAGAAGGGGAATGCATAGATCTAGATGTGAGGAGTGCATCGTTAAAAATGGATAACTGAAGGCTCTTCTGCCAAATGGGAACCCCTCGGAGGGAACGATATATCAAAAACATCTGTATCACCCTCGTATTTATCTTGAGAGTCTTTGCAATGTTAATGGTTTCACTGTATACATAACCACATAGCCTACTTGACACCTTAGTATTGGGAAACTACTTTTGTGAAGAAAAACATCCCGTAGCATATGGATTCAGATTTATTTATTGTTATTAGTGCTACAGAGCATGCCTATAATAAATTCACGACGAGATATTGGGGGCCACGAACCCCCCCTTTGCTCTCAATAAAAATTCATGGGGGGGGGGCAACTGTTACATACTTTCGGCACCCATGCTTACATACACTGTCCAGCCTCAGCCTTCCCTTCCCCTCCATTCTCCACCTCACATACACTATCCTAGTCAGTAACGATAGGCAATTTTTCATCGCCAACTCTACCTATCCAGCCATATTTCTAAATCCCCTATGACTTTACCTTTTACACAACCATACTTCTAAATCCCCTATGACTTTACCTTTTACACAGACCATCCAAGTTTTGATGCCTCCTGCCCCATCCTCCACCCATAAGTCACTTTTTTTTTTCTTCCAATTCCCTTGTCCAAGCTGTAAATCGCTGCTCTACACATTCCTGATCGTAAAATATGGCGGCTTAGAGCGGAACAGGCCAACGATCAATAACTCAGATGGGTGGATGTTAGGAGTGGCCTTTGTCGTGCAATATGGTGACCCATATTGATGATGATGGTAGTAGTGATGGTGATTATGGTAAGACCCTAGATTATTGATTATCACATTACTTGCTTCTTCATTGGAGAGACACATGCAGTGATGATGATGATGATGACGACGTTGACGAAGTGCGATGGTAAATACCTCTGATATATACTCGTATTATTTGCACACCTTTACAAATATGGAAGGAATTAACCGCTTAGCCTGCTTTTCTCATAATCTCAATAATATGGATCTCGTAAGTTGACAAAAATACGAAATAATGAATCAGAAAATTATGTAACTTTTTCCCTGGTGCAGGTTTCTAGGAGACCAATAAAACCACTCGGCGTTAGTTGGAAGAAAATAGAGTGAACCTATTTTATGGCTTTATATTACAAAGGGATAATGGGCATAGTAGTAGTAGTAGTTGTTGTTGTTGTTGTTGTTGTTGTTGTAGTTGTAGTAGTAATGTAGTAGTAGCAGTCGTGACTCAAAGCTCATCTCAAGGTAAACACGGCGGACTACAGGCTTAAGATGCCCTCATTCTGCAGCTCTTCATTCTCATTTCGCGGGATAGGGAGGGGACAAAGAATCCACACACACACACACACACACACACACACACACACACACACACACAATACCATCTATATCAGCGGTTCTCAAAATGACGGCGGGTGTGCTTCTCAGGGGAGGTTTGGGGATAATCTTAACCCATTCAGTCCAAGGACATAGTTTTAATTATTCTCATTCAACTACCAGCCGATATTACTCAACGTAGGAGATCCAGTTTGTAGTATAAAGGGTTACTGAAGGCCGTATCTGATCCCCCTAGTTGGAAAAGTCTCTCCTAATGTGAATAAAACAGTCTAGACGCGCAAGAAACAAAAAAAAATATGTTGTCCGAATGAAGAAGTTAGCTGTATGGACAATAATAAAATATAATAATTATTTTCCTGAGGCAGTATGTATGAGAGATCCCTTTCTGCATACCAACTCGTGCAGAGGGTCCTTGAAGACAGTGAACAACTTCGGCGTGTCTCGTTTGCCAAAGACCCTTAGAGTGAGGAGCTTTGGGTAAGAATGAGACATAAACGTGCAATCCTATTTTCACGAAGCTGGTTGTTTGGGTGCACCTGTCAGTTTCGTTGCCTATCTGTGCCAAATGGAGTTTTTCCAAGCTGTTGATTGTCAAACTGAAGTCGCGTAATCGGTTTCACATCCCAAATTACCTCTGTTGTGCCTTTACTTTGACTTTAGCATTAATACCCCAGACTGAAGGCAAAATACAATTTCAGCCGTTCCAGTAAGCTTTCATTGTGTGTGTGTGTGTGTGTGTGTGTGTGTGTGTGTGTGTGTGTGTGTGTGTGTGTTTAATGCCCCGAGTTACTAAAATCACACGGCAACATTCTCCATTGACATTGTTTTGCCCACGCCTTCAAAGGCATATGTAGATAGGAGGGTCAGGAATGTATTTGGTGCGATGGGCCACAGAACTTCAGAGATTGGAAACCACTGATCTATACGCATACTAAAGCTAGGAATTTCAAACTTTTCGGCGGGAACTTTGACCTCTAATGACGGCAGAGGAAGTTGAGGAGCTAATCTCATTACTCAAACTCCACTGCACTCTCTTTCATGCGCTCCTCTTCCAGCCATAATGAAGTTGAAGTTGATGATTCAGTGACCTTTGGTTCGTGAGAGCAATTATTGCGGCATAGATGTAGAAATTGTTATCGTCATCGTCACCATACTGTCCTTGTCGTTATTAGTGTCACCATCACTGTCATCACCACCACAAGTCATCATCATCAATATCTCTATCACCATTAGCATTACCATCACCGTTATTATCACTGCCACCATCATTACCATCATCCCCATTTGTATCATCATCATCATCACTACACTGTCAGCATCATTGCAATTTATCATCACCATCACTGTCACCACCATATGCAATTACTGTCACGATCAGCATCATCGCCTATCTTTTACCATCCCCACCACCACCAGCTCCACCACTGCCACCATCTTTATCACCACCTCCACTGTCACCATCATCATATACTTACCATCGCCTTCAGCATCACTATCATTCCTATCGCCACCACCATCGCCATCTCCGTTACCGTCACCGTCACCGTTATCGTTATCGTTATCGTCGAATAAAAGCGTTATGATGTGTCTTTATTGCGGGTACCTCAGTTCCTCTTTATTTACTTCCCGATGGCCTTACCTTCCTGTGCTCTGTTCACTTTAACTAGGGGTAAAATTGTCATCCCTCCATCTTGAATGCTGAGTCGTAGCAAGAGATAAACACTAGGTATAAGGTGCTAGTCACGAGGAGGTGTTATATAAGAGAAGTTGAGCCTTAGTCGTATCTTATTCTGGCTCTGAGCTACGGGAAATAAGTTGCAAAAGGACGAAAATCTCAGCGTACTTAATCGTTACAGACGTCCGTAAAGCCGTCGTCCAATTGCAGACTGAAAACAAACACACACACACACACACACACACACACACACACACACACACACACACACACACACACACACACACACACACACACACACACACACACACACACACACACACACACACACACACACACACTTTTACTACCCCTTCATGGTGTTGGGATCCGAGGCTAGGCTATCGTAGTCCAGTACCTGTACATTTAAGGGTATATGTTCAATCTACTTCCCCCGGTGGCTTTACTCGTACTCGATCGAAAAGGTTCCAGTCACATCATCATCACCATCATCATCATCATCATCATCATCATCATCATCTCAGACTCCTGTGAAATATGAAATGAGTATGTGATCGTGGTTTGGTGACTGCGGATATTTCGTAACAACGATTTGTTTTGCACGTATAGTTGCCTCTTGCATGACACTGATGCAAATCATATCGGTAAGTAAACGATATAACTGCCTTGCAGGAGAATTCCAGGCATAGATTTAGAGGGGGCCGTAAGGGGGATACGCCCCATTTTCATCCGACTGTAAGAATGATGGCTGGCCTACTTATAGTATTAATAGAGAGGAAGGTTACTTACCAAAAAATATTCAAGAATTATCTTAGGTAAATTTTAAAAAACAGTGTCAATGAAAAAGGAGATGAGATCATAAACTTTGAGGAATATTGTAATTGGTCAACATAATTTCAAATTTGTGGTAATTCCCATATGAATCATGCCTCCCCCTCCCCCTTTTCCAAGGTGCTGGATCCTGAATGCTAAGGTGTAATAGGCAAAATAAATCGTCAGTGAATAGGTGCTATGAATTCTACTACGCCGGCCAAAACACTGCACTTACTTGCACGCTCCGTCAGTACGTATCGAACGCTTGGAGGGGGAGGATGTGTCACCCGCCGCTCCTGTGAACCATTTCCGCGCAAACTGTAACCCCTTCAGTACGATGACGTCTTTTCTGCCTTTCACTCTTGCGACCACCGAACTGCTTTACTTTACCTACGGAAAACCTTTTGTAGTGAAGGCGTGAGAAACGAACCCCATAAATAATAGTACAGTTATTTGTTCTTGACATCATCATTTTTTTTTTTAATTTACCAGTTTTCCTGATGCCTCTCGTAGTGAAAGGGTGAGGACTAAGCTGGTGACGGACGGAAGCTTAACACACCTCCTTGGACACCTGGATTAGTTAACCCTGTCGTCTTCCCACCTGCTGTAGTATCCCGGGTCATCCAAGCGAGTTTATTCACCTGGTAGTAAGGCATAGGAATCTGAGTGATAATACTGGAGCCATCAGCCCCTCGGGACGACTCTAGTACCCAGCTGTCAGACGGTTTTATTCAGCTGAGAGCGAGTCATCCTGTGAATGTTAATTGTCACCATCAGCCCTCTCATGATCGAGGCAGCTCTGGTATTCTCTTCCAGCTTAAACCAGACGATTTTATTCAGCTGAGAGTGAGTCATAGGAAGAAGCCTTAGAGTGTTAAAAATGCACAGTTTGTTAATTGCACAAGACTACAGCTAACTTGGAAAACACGACTTTGGTGATTTTCTTTATCAGTATGCACGGCAGTTCCCAGTGAAGGTTACATAGATCACACACACGTATCTCCTGTTTCCTACAAGGTATTTATTATTTTTACCCTTTAAAAAAGATGTGTTTTAATTCTTGATATTTATACGCGATTTATTTCAGATTTAGGATGGACCTTTCGAACTGAAGGGGTATGAGAGAGAGAGAGAGAGAGAGTGTGTGTGTGTGTGTGTGTGTGTGTGTGTGTGTGTGTGTGTGTGCGCGCGCGCGTGTGCGTGTGTGTGTGCGCGCGCGCGTACTTGTTTGTGTGCGTGCGTGTGATAGGGAGGGGGGAGTGGGTGGGGCAGGGGAAAGGGGGATGAATAAATTTAGCGCTGTGAACACTAATTCCCAACAGGAGATGACATAAACCATCCGGATCCAAACAAGCAGACATAACCAAGCAGACCCAACCAAGCAGACCCAACCAAGCAGACCCAACAAGCAGACCCAGCCAACCAGACCTAACCTTACTCAACAAAGACCAATATTTTCCTCATGTGACTTTTTTCCTCACTTCAGGAGAGGTCCATGACGATAATGTACGGTCGTCCATATATTGCTCCCTTCTGTCTTGTGTGCTGCGGGTACGGCTTAGTCTGATGGTGTGAGGAGTGCGGATATTTTGACCACGGTACTTTGTGAAATTAGTGAGCGACCATGCAATCTGTTGGACTTGATAAGACAGCGGTAAAAGTGTGATAAGGGCTATGGGAAGCAGAAAGTGATCCAGAGTAGTCATTGGTAACGCTGACTGAGCCGTACCCACAGCACACGAGAAAAGAGGATGTGTAATTTATGGACCTCCCTGTAAGTTCCTGGGGATGAAGCCTGTTTCCCCCTTGTCCCTGTTCATCCTGCAGTACAAATGGGGACATGGTTGTAAATTCGATTGTTGCGGGTTGTATTCTAGGGGAAGACTTGACGTCAGCAAAAATAATGACTTGCCGTAATGACCTTCGTGCAGTCGAGAGGTATTAATCATACTCTTCTTTTTCTTTTTTCTCCTCCTCCTCCTCCTCCTCCTCGGGCCGTATTTATAAAGAATTCTGTCCAATTTTATCGATGAACAACTCTCCAAAATTGATTACTTTTTTTCTTTCCACTTTACTATTAACTTTGTCTTGTGAATGGTGTCCTAATTGCATGAGGGAAGACAAGCATATCAACAAACAATCTTATACACGTCCTAAGCTTAGAAAAGTTTGAAATGCGGCGTCTTGTCGTGAGAGAAAGTCTTAATGAAGTCTCGATATAAAACTTTACCAGGGAAACTTTGCTTGATTGAAAAACACAGCACCAGGGCTTATTTATGCCTTCTTGCATTTTCCATTCGATTATCTTACTTCAATAGAACGACATTTTTCATTTATGGGGGATGCACTCACAGGGGCTGCCAAATCCAGTGCGTCCCTAATTCTTCCTCACTCACTTTTTGCAGGGTGAATTCTGGTAAGGTGCACACGTACCAGTAGAATTTTACGGGTGTCATGGGAGTCGTTGATGGGTGATGGTTACTGGTGGTGTGTTGGTGTAGGTCTGGGGTGTGTCTGGGTTGTATATGAGATCTGGGAGGCGTTGGGGGGTGGTGTATTCGGTTGGCGTGGGTGCGATTATCAAATGTCCCCCTTGTCTTATTGGTAGGGTTGTTATTCAAAGACTGGTATGATGCGATTATATTTGCTGGGGTGTATTTATACCATGGCGGAGGGTCTGCAGGAAGATCAGTAAAGTCTGTGTTCACGACATTCAAATAGTTAAACCGTGTCCCACCTCAATGTAGGATCTAACTACCATTCTTTGAAAATACAGACAACATTTCCAACTACATCACCATCTCCCAAGGCTGAGATTGAACCCGCGTCCACTCAAGCTACAGACCACTTTGCCTACCACTTGTCCACCACCTCCCCGAGTACCACGACAAACTTTAACCACGAAGTTTGCGTAGCCGGGACAACTTGCGTGTCAGAATGAAGACGGATGGGTGACACAAGTTTGCCTCATGTTACGTAACCTCACACTAGCAGGAAGTAAGTATGAGGAAGTAGGACAGCCTCACGAGTATGATATTGGGGTGATGCATTGGTTAGCATTTTCCGCTGGCAGCTAGAAGAACCTGAGTTTTGTATGTGAGAATGATTGATTGAGTGATACAAGTTTACGTCATTTTACATAGCCTCACACTAGCAAGAAGTAAATATGAGTGAGTAGGAGAGAGTAAATAGGGGATAGTAAGAAGGATAGAGTAAGCAGGAGATAGTAACACACAATAAGTAGGAAATAATCGTTAGGAAATAGTAAGAGATAGTAAGTAGGAGATAGTATGATCGTATGGGGTGGTACAGTGGATAGCATATTCAGCGCGCAATTGGAAGACCTAGAGATCGATTCCCGGCTTGGTCAGACTGGAGGACTCAGTTTGTCCTTGTTCACCCAGTAGCACAACTAAAGACCCCAGTGTCAACCAGCTATTGAGGGTCATATTCCAGGAGAAAATGGGAGCTTAGAAAAACAGACTCTTAATGACCCACGTACAGTGAATAGGCAGTAATCTAATCTCTCTCTCTCTCACACACACACACACACACACACACACACACACACACACACACACACACACACACACACACACACACACACACACACACACACACACACACACACACACACACACACACACACACACACACACACACACACACACACACACACACACACACACACACACACACACACACATTTACAACTACTACACGCCCCTCACGTTCACCATATTATCACTTTTAATTCTCCTGTCAATTTCATTTCCCAGGATGGTGGTGTTCTCTGGTGGACGTGTAAGCCTTCTCCTCCAGGCTCTGCTTCTCCCTCTCTCAGGTCAGTAGATGTGTGTTTTTATTTCTAAGTATAATGTTTGGTATTTATTGCTGCCGTTTTATCTGCCTTAGTGGTATAGGAATTGTTATTATCTTTGCTGGTGTTGTTGGTGGTGTTTATCCATCCATCCATCCATCATCTAATCCTATACTGCCCCATGAGGAGCGTAGGAGCCCGGGGCTAGGCAAGTTGGTCCTGACATTTAAGATGAGAATGACCAGCCTCGCTCATCCCTGAGTGGCATTATGTGAGCAATAAACTCCAACCATCCCTTGGATATAAACCTACCTGTACAACGGCTCAGTCCGACTGGAACACCTTAATTACCCACTAAACCACCAGCGCCCTAATTTAGTTATATAGTTACCACCCAGCGTGGTAAATGGTTTCCGGGTGTATAGGAAACTGTTTGGCTCTTCACTCAGTGTAGAGTCACCCATAGGCAGAAGGAAGAGGAAAGAGTGAAGGAAAGAATGACAGAAGAGGAAGGAAGGAAGAGAGGAAAGGGCAGACACCCAAAACAGCACTACATCGAGTGAGTGGATGATGAGCACCCCCACCTACCACAGGGGTGTTTATTATTATTATTATTATTATTATTATTATTATTATTGTTGTTAATATTATTATTATTATAATAATAATAATTATTATTTTTATTTATTTAATTTATTTATTTTAGTATTATCATCGTTACTGATGGTGGTGTAATATTATATAGAAAGTGAGAGAAAATCAAGATAATAAAGTGAGAAGCCTCCCTGTTTTATGTATATTGTGAAAGTTATGACGATACCTCAAGACAGATAATTATTAAGGTAGAGTATAACTGTACAAAGAATGAAACAGTGAGAGAGAATAAATGTCCCGGTGTGGGTGTGGATTTCTGGGTGTGGGTGGTTGGGTGTGGGCCACCCCCTATCCTTTCCCCCCTACGACTTCACAACCAGGTCGGCCTTGTGTGGGTGTGTTGAGGGCGAGAATGAAGGTGTGCGAGTTACCCCTTTACCATAATGGGGGCCTGTCCTGATCCAAATATAATCGTTTGGTGGTAGTGAAAATAACACAAAAAATACGTCGTGAAAGTGGAGGACTTAGTGTGGCTTGTTTTGGGTCATCTCTCCTCTTGTGACTAAAATCGTTGGTTGGCAGCAAGACTGAAACATATGAGAGGCGCCGTGGAACATTTCATTCTGACCTGACATAGTTCCACCATTCCAAGAACTGGTATTTAGGGATCGATTTTACTAGTAACCAAGGAGATCCATTACTATCTCATAGCTAAGGCTCGGCGAATTTCATGCGACCTCGACTTTACGTTCATATTGTGGGATTTGCCCCGTTCCATCAGATGGAAACAAACCAATAATTATGAGGCTCGTATTCTCGTCAAGTATGAAAACTCCCTGACACCTTTTCCTGTGGGATTTATTTTGCTTATTACACTTCACTGTCCTCTTCTGTGCTACATAAACCCTTCCAATATCGTCATACTCTGCGTAAATAACGTACAAAAGGATATTAACCAGCTGTGTCCAGAGACAACTCGCCAAGAATGACGTGTTGAGGGAGCTTTCTTAATCGACGAGAATACGGACTCAGGTCGGCCTTGAAGGAGTGAGTCGAGGGTGAGAGTGATGGACAGCAAGTTAGGTTTACCTTGGGGGGGGGGGGATGTAGAGAGGATGGGGCGGTTCTCGAGAGGCGGGAGGATTTGGGGAATATTCGTGATAGTCACGAAGAAGTGTAGTGAAATGGGGGTCAGCACTGTTTTACTGTGGCACTGAACTACGGGAAATAGGCTGCAAAAGGACGAAAATCTCCACCAAGTTGACGTGATTAAACAAAGGCAGTGTATCTCATGTTAGTGAAGAGGTAAAGACTGGAGATTTATACCGCGTGGCTTTTGCAATTTTTGTCTTTAACGCAGACGAAAGAAGATACAGCTGCACTGGTGAAATCCGACCCTTCAGTTTTTTTATGTAACTAATTGCCACATGAATGTCTAATTGACTCTGAAACAATGACATGGCCAGTAGTGTGATCCTGCCTTTTATTCCATCTATACAGGGGTGTATGAAAGGAAAACAATTAGCTATGACGTGTATGCAAACTGTTTTTTTTTCTGTCGTGTATGCAAGCTATGTTTTTGTCACTGCAAACAAAAGAGCATCGTCACTACTTGGCTTGTATAAATCAGGTTCAGTAGTTGTTGTAGAGTGTTTCAAAACTACGTCAAAACCTGTAGTTCTTTCACATTAACCTGACCCAATTTTTCTTCCCTTTGCAGCTTTGTTGGGTGATGACTCTATTGGTGACGACAGTAACGATGATAATTGTAATGGTGACGTATGATAATGATAACTAGTATGTACAAAGACGAAGGACAACAGAAAGACAGACAGACAGACAGACAGACAGACACGAGAGAGACAGACACAGAAAGACACGAGACCGAAACACGTAACGTGACACAGAGACAAACATTCCCTACCAACTGCACGGGTGGTAATGGTGATGATGATGATGATGATGATGATGCTGACGACGATGATGATTTAGATGACGATAATGGTGCCGACGATGATGACCATGATGATGATGATGATGATGCTGACTCTGATACTGACGCTGCTGATGATAATGATGCTGACGAGAAAAGTACGCAGGTGGTAAGGAAGTAGGTGTGAAATCCCCTTCCTGTACCCTTCGTTTATCTCAGGGATGGAAGCAATTTAGTACTTAAGGCCAGTTATCTACCTAAGTACTCCCTGCAAGACTCCTGGATCGGATTTTCTTTTCGTAGGAGTGACTAGGAAGGGAGACTGTAGAATATTCCCATGATTTTTGTTCTTCCTGAGATAGAAAGTGATAATAGGAGAGGGAAGTGATTGTGGATTTTAATCTTAGTATTAACAGTATACTTAATTCAGCTTGTACGAAATTTTTCTAACTATAGGGGGTATATATAAGAGAGAGAGAGAGAGAGAGAGAGAGAGAGATGCTAAACAACTTGCAATGATTAGATGCCACTAAAGGAATTTTTGTCGTGTTGTCTATCCTGAAGGCTTGGGAAATGACTTAATTTCAACCTCTCATTTACCCCGGAAAAATGTGTGTGTGTGTGTGTGTGTGTGTGTGTGTGTGTGTGTGTGTGTGTGAGAGAGAGAGAGAGAGAGAGAGAGAGAGAGAGCGGGGGAGGATTGTATATTATGAAGTGTTAGGAAAAACCACTAGAATAAAAATAAAATATAAACGATCTGAAAAGAAAATCTGGAATAAAAAGTCGCAGTGTTTAATAATTTCCAATCTTGTTTTAAAGAATATCGTTCATCTATTGTCCACCTTAGTTTTCTCAGTCCAAACAAGGTCCAGATTACGAGAGTTCCCGTATCTGATAACGTTTGCACAGGCCTCATGACCGAGAAGAGAGCGAGAAGAGAGCAAAATTGGGACTACTATTATATTCTTGTGCATGGGTAAAGCATCAGGCTCAGCTATTTCCTCTGGTTTTAGTCACCGTTTTAACTTGATGTGAAGTTTCTCTCTCTCTCTCTCTCTCTCTCTCTCTCTCTCTCTCTCTCTCTCTCTCTCTCTCTCTCTCTCTCTCTCTCGTCCTATGACCCACCTTTCATTTCATGGGTATTACTTCCAGATGGTTTTATTTAGCTTTGGGGATACTTTTCTAGCTGGAGGGGTTAGATATTGCCATCATTAATCCCTTCGCTACTAGAAATGTAACGTAAGTGGAATATAATCGTCTGGAAACAGGAATAGAAATAAAAGTAAAGTAAAAAAAAAAAAAAGAAAAAAAGGAAACACGTGGCCAGATGTAAGGGGTTGTAACGAGCGAGCGAGCGCAGCGAGCGAAACGATGTTTATGTTCGGCTGAGAAATGAGCGGCCCGACATGACCCGGCCCGGCTCGACACGACATAGCCCGACTGCGATGGTTTTCAGAGGCCAATAACTTTTCTACTATGTGAGGTGGGGAGGAGATTCTTGCAGCAGGTAGTAGATACATTCAATAAATTTTGTCTGTTTCTATATATTTACTCGTGAGACCAAAGAAACCCCTTGGAATCCCAGCTTTCCCAGGCAGTGTACCGAGGGCTTCAGTTGACATGCTTCACAATGAAATCGAAGTAAAAAAAGATCTCCTGTTGTAACACTGTGTTTTCATGCATGAATTCTATCAATGAAATATCGGATCTTACGCTCATAATTTTACATGAATGTTGTTTCTGTGTGTATGGGATGAAATCAGCAACGGTACTCGCCCCATTTCAGGGTTTTATCATTCTAACAATAGTCAAACGTTTACCGACGCAGTTCGTTGACACGGCAAGTCGGGAGTAGAGAACTGAACATTGCGCGTGTGACAAATGTTATGGCGCCTCGCTGTATGCCTATCCAGAGAGAAAACGTGAGAAAGTAAATATTTTACCTCAATTGATCTTGTGTTCTTTTTCAACTGCCTCACCAGAAGTCTGGAAGGTTTACACCAAAATGAAATTGTGATGATAGGCGTATTTACGAACGCTCGCTCGCTCGCTAGTCTCGCGCTCACAAAGCGCACTTTACTGGTCTACGGCCTATCTGCATGAGTCAATATTATGTTGCATGCAGTTGAGAGAGATCCTTGCCTTGAGCTATTGCAATTCTGAGAAGCTTTGACGCAGATGTAACCTACGGCGTCTGGGAAAAGAGAGAGAGAGAGAGAGAGCGTTGAATATAATTTGTAATTGTGTGTTAAAATAAACAGAGATAGATATAGACAGACAGGGACAGAGATTAAAAGAAACGGAGGGACAGACAGACAGAAGGACAAGCATAAAAAGAGGCAGAAAGACAGAGACAGACAGGATTACAGAGAGGAACACACGCACGCACGCACGCACGCACACACACACACACACACACACACACACACACACACACACACACACACACACACACACACACACACACACACACACACACACACACACACACACACACACACACACACACACACACACACACACACACACACACACACACACACACACACACACACATTGCCGAGAGATCCCCGTCAGTGGATGGAAATGGGGGACAGGCTGTTAAGAAGAGAAAGGAAGGACTAAAAGAATAAAATGAAAAGGAATGATATGGAGAGGAGGGGAAGGGATAGAAAGGCAGGCAGAATCGTAGATCACAGAAGCTGTCTTTGGTTAGGTCAGGGAAAGGTAGGTTAGGTTGAGTTAGAAATGGTTAGTAAGGTAGGGTATGGTAAGCTGTGTTAGGTTAGGTTAGGTGGGATTAGGTAGTTTGGGGTAGATTGTTAAGTTAGATTAGGCTGAGTTAGATCAGATTTAGGTTTGGATTATTATAGATTAGGTTAGGTTAGTTTAGGTTACGTTTGGTTGGGTTAGCTTAGATTAGGTGGTTACAATAGGTAAGATCAGATTAAGTTGAGGACAGATTACATTGCGCTGTTTATAAGTGATTTAGGTTCGGATTAAGTTAGAGTAGTTTACATTAGGTCAGATTAAGGTAGGCTTTTAGCGTAGGTGAATTTGTTTTCCAGGGATGTTCTAGGTTAAGCTAGGTTAGCTGTGTTAAATTGGATTGATTAGGTTCAGTTAGATCAGCATATTCCTTCCTTAGGTGATATTAGGTTAGGTTAGATTGGGTTAAGTTAGATTAGTAGTTTCTGTTACCCTGGGTGATGCTGTTGCTCCTAATACATCGTGAATGGGGGAAGGAAGGAAGGAAGGAAGAAAGAACGAAAGAAACAAAGATAGGAAGAAAGGGAGGAGGGAAGGTAGGAAGGAAGAAAAAAAGAATAGAAGGCAGGAAGAGGCGAGACTCACATTCTCTTCCCCTTAACAACCTGACTGCATCTGAACCCAAACCATTTAGTTTCACGGACATTTCTCCCTTCCTTCCTCGGCGGCAGAGAATGTTGCTTAGGTAATAGATTCCAGGCTTGACACTTAACACGGGCGCATGAAGTGGCCGGCAGAGAATGAACACTTTAAGGCTGTGAACTAAATTAACTTAGGTTTTAAAATTTCGTGCCGATCTAGTGTTGTAATCTTAACTCCTTCAACCCGTGAACGTCTACTCCACCATCATTGTTTTATTCGATTTCGGACCTCCCCCCCACTTTGTACAGAATTAAAAAAGGCTAAATCTGCCCGCTTAAAAAAATTCCTTAACTTGATCAAAATCGATTGGAGATAGCAATAATAAAATTTAAGTGACATCCTCGTAGTGAAGGGGTAATTGTAAGAATTTCTTTGATATGAATAATGTGTCTGGGTTTTATCTATCTAATTGCTTATCTGTCTGTCTATGTATCTGTGTATCTATCTGTGTCCGGAAGATTTAAACGGGGGGGGGGGGTGGCCACAAACGAGTCACTGTTCTCCGAAATCAGACTGCCCTTTCCCCAATTCATATCCCCCTCACTCATATACTTCCCCACCTCATCCCTCCACCTCAAGAGTTAGAGTTACAGGTACATAATGGATAGGATTGTTTGACATGATTTTTCCTTTCAGCTGAACAAGGCCTCATAAAGTAACAAAAGTACTTTATAAAGGTGACAAGGTGAAAGTGTGGCTTCAAGTATCACAGTAAGCCGAAATGTACTTCAAGATGGAGAAAGGTTTGGGCAGAAATTATTTTTGTTAATCATTCACTGTTTTAGCCACGACCAACAGTAGCGTCACGTGAAAAATAGTACCCACTTAATTGGAAAAAGGTACGTCAGTGTTTTTATTGCTGTCTGCTTTAATAACGAGACGCCTTTCATCATAGCGACAGCCGGGAATGGAAAAATATTACCTATGATGTGCTGGCCCCGCGATGATAAAAGGGAATGCATCACGCTGGTTGGAAAATGATAGCTTGAAACAGGTTCATGATTTTATGCATCGGTGCGGCTCTCTCTCTCTCTCTCTCTCTCTCTCTCTCTCTCTCTCTCTCTCTCTCTCTCTCTCTCTCTCTCTCTCTCTCTCTCTCTCTCTCTCTCTCTCTCTCTCTCCGTGCTTTATAATTACTGTAGAGTTAACCTGTATCCACATTACTCCACGTAAACAGTTTTTTCAATTAGCTTTCATCATTCTGTTTTTCCCCTTGCCTGTGACCTCCAGTCCCCTCAAACGCAGTGTGTCCTGGCTTCTGAAATCCAATTTTTTATTTTTATTTTTTACTCTTCTGTTTTACGTTTTCCTTGTTAGTTTTTTTTTTTTTGGGGGGGAGTTATTCATTCTTTTAAATTGATGCGTGCATCTATATATATATATATATATATATATATATATATATATATATATATATATATATATATATATATATATATATATATATATATACTGTATATATGCACAATGTGAATATACGTGTGTTCATGAGAGACAGACAGACAGACAGACAAACAGAGAAACTCACCTCAACATACGATCTACCATAGGATTACCACGGCGCAATCGCATCTGCAGAGAATTACTGAAGCGGAATCGTATATCCCCAGCGCAAAACTCTGCTATAATTATTTTCAGCACACACACACACACACACACACACACACACACACACACACACACACACACACACACACACACACACACACACACACACACACACACACACACACACACACACACACACACACACACAGTCCCACCCTTTCGACGCAGCCTGCCAGCCAGCCCTGAGATCGTATTTATAGAGATTCTTAACCATTTTACTGGCTATGCAGATGTCCATAATGGTTGGCCATCATTGGGTTTCATTTCCTCTATCGTTTTCGACTTTTACATTTTTGTCGGTATTGGAGAGGAGCGCCTTCACGTGGTGGCGTCCATATGACCAGTCGGTGTAGTTGCCCAGTTATGCAAAAGTCCCTCAGTTTCCTCCCTATCCTCCGAAAGAAGGATGGTGAGCTGCAGAGGAGGGTAAGTTCAGCTTGCAGGTAGGCCTGAGGTTGCAGCTACTACTACTACCACTACTACTACTACTACCACTACTACTACTACTACTACTACTACTACTACTACTGCCCCTCCAGCAAAATCAAGAAAGCTAACTACAATTTCCTTCTCGTACTAATATTAATTTCTGCAAGATGAACAAAACACACATTAAGGTAGACTGTACACCCTCTTCGCCCATGCCACGAAGACATATCACACTTAGGACCCAGGATTGATCGTAACTGTGTCCGTGAGTCCCTGCCAACCCAGTCCCCCGGCCTCGGCACGGGGGCGGGCAAGTGCAGTTCAGCGTCCCCTCAATAAGTCCGGCTTAGGTTGGCACATTCACTTACCACCCAGCCCCGAATTTCTTATCTCCGTCGGTTGTTCCCAGAGTCCGGCCCCTCACTCACTTTTTTTTTTTTTTTTTTTTTTTTTTTTTTACCCTGTTTGCCGTGGTCTGTTGGTCTAGGAATGTTTGTATGCTCTACGTTTTCTCTCACCTTGTTTACCGTTCACTGGTTGTACTCCACCTTCCCCCCCCCCTCACCCTGTTCGCCGTATTCCGTTGATGTACTGCGTGTATACTCCTCTTTTTTTTTTTTTTTCCGTCCTGTTTACCGTGCTCCGTTGGTCTAGAAATTTTTGTTTACTCGGTTTTCTCTCATCTGACGGAACTGGACTACTTACATAGCTTGATATACTGTCAGTGAGGAATTCTTATCTCCCCTTTCCTGTCCCCAAAGTCCTGCCCCTCACTCACTTATTTTTCCACCCTGTTTGCCGTCCTCCGTTGTTATGGAAATGCTTTAGAGTTGTGTGTTATCACCTGAGGGAACTGGGCCACTCCCATTTCCTGATATACTAAGTCGTGGTTGCATGAAATTCGTTGAGCTTTAGTAGTGTGGTAGGCATGAGTCTCCCTGGTTACTAATCAAAGCAACATTCCGGTCTAACTACCCATGGTTATCAAGTGAGCTGAAATGGGTTAGGAATCGTCTTCAAATTAGAACAATCACTCTTTTGTCAGGATACGCAGAGTTAGTGCACCGGGAAGTTACCCAATGAATGAAAATTAGTTACATTCTCAGCGATAAGGGTAGACATTTTAATTATGGTGTTCTTCATGCAGCTTTTACTCCTTTTAACATGACTGGAAATTTGGGTTAGGATCTAGCATATCATAGTAAAGAAAATCATCTATGGAGAACACACCCAGTCTCTGGAATATTCTCTGGGGGTGGGATGCCTCCTCTTCCTGGCAACCCCCCTGTCCAGGCCCGTCGACACCACCACGGGAAGGCGACCCTCTCCTGTGTCAATGTCTTTCAGCTTGGAAGTATTAGGCAGCGGAGGAAAATCAGAAATAGAAGAGGAAAATGTTTAGGAGATTGAAATTTTGGGCGAATTTTTGTCTCCCAGTGTAGTAGAGGACTTCCTACCCCCACGGGAATATTCTCTCTCTCTCTCTCTCTCTCTCTCTGCATGTGTTTGTATCTGATTCTGTGTGTGTGTGTGTGTGTGTGTGTGTGTGTGTGTGTGTGTGTGTGTGTGTGTGTGTGTGTTTCATTTCCTCCCCTCTGTAATCCTCACACCCAAATACGTCACTGGAAAAAGAATAAAAGGGAAGGCCTCGGACTTTTTATTATTTTTTTTACTGGTCTGTCGTGTGAATTCTTCTGGTCATATTTATAAAGGGTTCTAAGTAATTTTTGTGATAAGTGTTTCCTCAAAGCTAAATAGGTAGGTAGACAGATAGGCAGATAGATAGATAGGTAAAGAGATAGGTAGGTAAATGGATGGTGGATGAATGGATGGATAGATGGATTGATAGATAGTTAAATGGGTCGATAGATGGGTAGATAGATAGACAGAATGATGGATGGATGGATAGACACAGAAAGATGGATGGATGGATAGACAGATAGATAGATAGTTAGAGAGATAGGTAAGTGGATAGACAGACAGACACAGATAGATAGATAGATAGTTAGATAGGTGAATGGGTCGATGGATGGATGGATATATAGATAGACAGACAGATAGACACACAGGCTAATAGACAGACAGACAGGTAGATAGAATTCTCCTCTTGGGAACGACTTCAGCTGTAGAACTCACTGACACTGCCACTACCGGGTAATGCTCCAGTGAATAATAGCGGACATACGGTTAAAGGGTCGTGCTGGTCGTCATTTCAGATCAGTCGTAGCGTCATTTTTTCAGCGATGTAGTCTGCCTATGTCATCTTTTCTTTTTCCTCTCATATATTTCTGTCAGTCGATAAGAAGTGCTAGTAATTCATGACAAACACGAGTATTAATTTTGCACAGCCTGAAATTCCCATCTATCTCTCCATTTATCTGTCTGTCTGTCTATCTCCATCTTGAATGCCGAGTTGTAACATTAGATTAGCGCTAGAAGATGATGCTAGTCACGAAGAAGTGCTATGGAAATGATGTATAACCTTTTCGTTGTCTTTTCCAGTCATTAGGCCGCGCAAAATAAATTGGAAAAGTACGAGAATCTGGGTAAAGTTTGGATGAAAAAACAGTCTGTTTGATTTCCTAACGCCTTTTTCTCAGCGACTTATTTCCCCGCGTCATCTTTTCTATCCTCTTTTGCACTAATGAAACAAACTAAATCGACACTATAAATGCTTGACTCTGCCTATAAACAGTGCGAGTAACTAAGGAGATATAGTTAATCAAGGATAGTTAGATGGGTTTAGATCTTGCTTCATTAGGTCGAAACCCAAGATGTATAAGTATCACTGAGGGGGACTGAAAGGTTTGGTTTATAATTCCTTTTCTCAGGCTGCAAGTAGAATTGGAACGTAATAAAATATGGCTAAAACGATAGTATTTAGATGGGTTTGAATCCTACTGACTCTCTAACTCACTCAGTCATTCAGCTATTCATACATTCTCTCACTCACCCACCCACAAACTCACTCATTTACTCACACTTTAACTCAGTCACTTACTACCTCATTCCTTCCTTCCTTCATTCATTCATTCAATCAGTAGGTCATTGAGCCAATCAGTCAGTCAGTCAGGCAGTCAGTCAGGCAGTCAGTCAGCCATTCAGTCAGTCAGTCAGTCAGTCAGTCAGTCACTCACTCACTCACTCACTCACTCACTCACTCATTTACTCGAAACCAAAGAAGTGCAAAGTTAATCACATCGGCCACCTAAACTTGATGAGATGATTCTGGAGAGTGTGTACCTGGTGGTTAGCCAATCTGGGTACACCTCTCACACACACACACACACACACACACACACACACACACACACACACACACACACACACACACACACACACACACACACACACACACACACACACACACACACACACACACACACACACACACACACACACACACACACACACACACACACACCTGGATAGCCACTTGGCCTGCATTCAAACCTGGAAACACATCTGCCCTTTACACTGTCCTAGACTGAGGTACACCTGCCCATGACCCAAAGCTGCGTACACACACACACACACACACACACACACACACACACACACACACACACACACACACACACACACACACACACACACACACACACACACACACCTCCAACTCCCTCTCCTCCATCCACACACACACATTTACCCCTCCAACTCCCTCCCCTCCCTCCACACACACACATTTACCCCTCCAACTCCCTCCCCTCCCTCCACACACACACACACACACACACACACACACACACACACACACACACACACACACACACACACACACACACACACACACACACACACACACACACACACACACAACGTGCCCTGTACCTGCAGATCCCAAAGGACAGGAGGGCTGTAGAGAGGCACAACTGCAATATCATACACAGACATGATACTCACTCTGATCTCCCCTGCTCATTAGGCAAACTGAGTGGCCGCCAGGGAGGGGAGAGGCGAGGGGAGAGGCGAGGGGAGAGACAGGCCTGAGTAGTTTTGGCGGGGAGGGGACTTTGCAGTGGGATAAGTGGGCACTGGAATTACATGAGTTGCTAATTAAGGGCCAGGTACACGTGTCCTACAAATTAATTCAGGGTCACCAGGTTTTAATTAAGACGATTTTTTTTTTCCTATATTGAAAGTACTGGCACCAGACTGGGTTAGGTTTTGGTGGGGAGGAAACGTCGGAGTGAGGCAGGTGCGCTCCGGAATTACGTGAGTTAATTATTAATAGCCAGTTACGTGTGTCTCCCAGATTAATCCAAGGTCACCAAGTCTAAACTGAGGTAAATATATTCGTTTTAAATACCGACGGGGGCTTAATAGGGTGCCCTCACGTGGTGGCAACGATACAGACGCCCCTCAACTCCCTCCCTAGTCCCCAAAAGAGGATAGTGGACTGCACAAGAGCAATATCATCCCGCAGTTCATCGAGTTCGCGTTCAGATGAGACTGGGGTCATAACAACAACAATAACGACAATGTACCGACAGTAGGGAGACCCGAGGTAGTTATGGCAGTGAGGGAACTTTGGGGGCAAGGCAAGTGTGTTTTGATATTACATAAGTTTCTAATTAACCCTGGACTGCTGAGACTGGAGCTGTGGAGGGAGGCCATCATGTGGTGGCACCGATATGACGAGCGGCTGCACTGCCTGGTAACACAAACGTCCCTCCCTCTCGATCCCCCGATAGGTAGATACTGGACTGTAGGAGTGCATCTTCAGCCTGCAGTCCACTGGGTTCACGTTTCAGATGAACCTAGGGCAACAGCTGCTATTAGGCTATACTTTCAAACTGGAGGGGTTAAATACTAGATTTCATTAACCCATTCACTGCAAGACGTCTACCCTAAGTTGGAGAAAAATGCCTCCTAAATTGAAAGAGAGAGAGAGAGAGAGAGAGAGAGAGAGAGAGATTCAAATAATGGAAATGAAGTGATTAAAGCTGATTTTATACTTTTAAGTAGGCGCAGTACTGGTTTAAAACGACGTTCTCTTTCTTTTTTAGCGTATAACATTTATTCAGAAAAAAATCAGAACGCCACGTCAAGTTGATGTGAATATTTCGGTTCCATATTCATGAACTGGACTGCAAGAGCTGTAACCATGCCATAACTCTCTCTCTTAAAGTAAAATTGTATGATAGTTGGAAGAATAAAATAAAAAGTTATCCCAATACAAGCACGGATAATGCCAAAATGGTGATGCTGCCGTAATGTTTTTATGTCTTATTTTATGCCCTGGAAAGTCAATAAACTTTTTAAAAATGTAAAGCGTATAACAGGGCTTATTTGTCTGTTCAGTAGGAAATTGGTAAGGCTAAATATTGTTACCATTATATTCCCTAGTAAGAAAAATCCATTCAGTTTTGTTTCAGCATAAAAAAATATAGTATAGCTAAAAGAGTAGTAGTAGTAGTAGTAGTAGTAGTAGTGTTTGTGGTGGCAGTAGCAGTAGCAGTTGCTGTTGTAGCCCCAGGTTCAGCTGAAACAAGAACCCAAAGGACTGCAGTCCACCATCATCGTTTCGGAGGATAGGGAGGGATGAGGAACGACGGTTTGTAGAATCGGGCGACAGAACCGCTTGGCCCTGTCAGTACCACCGCATGAAAGAATCCCACTCCAGCACCAGTAATATAAAAGGGAATAGCATGCGTTAGTTTAATAGTTCACTGGCTATTTTAAAGACCCCCACCTGTGAATTTTTTCCATATGCATGAACTGGACTGCAAGGGGTGGAGTCCGTGCCAGCAAACTACCAGTGTAACGAGCACCACTAAACTTCTAAAGGCAAAATCTGGGCCCTAAAAATTCTGGAACTTTTTCTTCCTTTTCAGGGGTTTTCTAAAAGAGGGAGAGTTTTGCGTGCTGAGATAAGCTTGTGTGGGATGGGTGGAGGGAGGGGAAGGGGGTTTGTCTGGGCAAAGGAGAGAGAGGAGGTTGATACTGTGTAGTGATGAGCGAGTTGTTAATGAGGAGGGAGATACATAGAGTTCCGGAAGAGAATAACTGGGAGTAGAAGAGGTAGACTGAGAATGAGGTGAAAGGGCAAGGTGGTGGTGTATACGAGGTTGGGTAATTGATGGTGGTGATGACGGTGTGTGTGTGTGTGTGTGTGTGTGTGTGTGTGTGTGTGTGTGTGTGTGTGTGTGTGTGTGTGTATTCAGTGTGAGTGTATGTGTATGTATGTGTTCAGTGTGTCTGCCCATGAGTGTTTCAAGTTTGAGTGGCTGTGCAAGAGTTTGTTCAGTGTGAGTGTGCATGTATGTGTACCAGTGTGCAATAGTGCGTATAATGTGTGTGTGTGTGTGTGTGTGTGTGTGTGTGTGGGTGTGGGTGGGTGGGTGGGTGGGTGAGAGTGGGTGGGTTTGGTTGGGTGGATGCGTGTTTTAAGTTCGAGTCAGTGTAAGTGTACGATACAGTACTAATCAAGGGATCTTATGTGGCATTTCAGAAAGCGTGGTGAGCGAGATCCAGCCATGGCACTCTACCGGCACTACCCACCACCATCACCACCCACACCCACACCCCTTCAAATCCCCCCACACACACCCCTTGACACCACCCTACCCACACCCACACTCCCGCCCACACTTCCTCCACCGCCACCTCCACATCAACGTCACAGCCCAGGTCGCCTCCACAGTCTACCTCCACTGTCGGGTAGCCAGCCTTAGGGACCAGTCGGTGAGTGCTGAGAGTATGCTTGTTATTCTAGGAGAAACTTTTGACGTGAAGAGAGATCCACATTCATTTATCCCTGTCATGGTCGGGGCAGCTCAAGCATTGTGTTCACGAATCTGACCCTCTCTTGTTTGGAGCTAGCACCATTTTCTATTCCAGCCGAGTGGGTCGTAGGAGCCTGAGAGTTAGAACTATCACCATTAACACACTCATGGTCGGGACAGTCCTGGTCTCCTATTCCAGCTAACGCCAAACAGTTTTATTTATCTGAGAGTGAGCCATAAGAATCCGAGAGAGTTAGTTACTGTTCATCAGCTTTTGAGAGTGTGTAAAGAGACTGTTTGCGGCAAGCTTACACTAATTAATGGGACAATGTGGCTAGTGACGTTAACATTTGGCGAGGCGGGTCATTTCGCTAATTAAATAGAGTTACGGCAAACAGTTCCTTTCATTACGATAAGTGGAGGTTCGGAAGTGCTGGAGCTACCGTGGTGCATCATGTCGTTGTAGTAGTAGTAGTTGTTGTTGTTGTTGTTGTGGGCCCAGGCTCATCTGAATGTGAACCTGGTGGGTTGCAGGCCGAAATCACCCTTATTCCATTCACCATCGCTTTTCAGGGAGGGGCCGGGCAGCGGAACAGTCTATTTATATCAGTGCCACCACATGAAGGCGTCCCTCTCCAGCACCTAGTGAAACACGGACAGGGTTAACTACACATGCAAATTAAGACCTAAGTAATGAACCAACAAATTAAGGTGTAAATAAGGAACAAACCCGCTCTTAATTTCGAGGCTGCAACTGCTCCTACCCAGCTCCGGCCGCCCTGACTAACGATACACGATAAGTCCAGCCTAAGTGACCCCAACGCAGCCGTGAAGAACGACCGCGTCCTGACCGGCTACTGTAATGGCTAATTTCACATACAGTTGGGGACATCGATATCGGTTCGGTTTTTGGTTGAATATTTACGAGACGGAAACTATTGTGGTGGTGGCGGTGGTGATGGTGGCAATAGTAGTAGTAGTAGTAGTGTCATTGTCACCACGTAAAGGCGTCTCTATCCAGCACCATAAACAATTGCTAAAAAAAAAAATGTCGGCTTCCGGAGACGGCACTACTGGATTTCGAAAGTCGTTGGTCATTGTCTCTTTAATTATCGCAATAAAGTGGTCTGATATGTATGCCCGACACTGCACACTCACCAAAATAAGCATTGATAAATTTACCTTTTATGATATCTTGCTGCACTGGATGGAACAGTTGAAAATAATTCTTAATAATTCGCTTCCTATGGATGCGTGATAATGAATTAAGCATGTGGAAGGGACTATATGAAGAGATGGTGGTGAAAATGAACTGAAAACTGGTGTCTCGTCCGAAAGGACACTAGGGTGACTCATGTTGAGGTAGAAAACTATAAAGACATGGATTTCGGTAAAACAAGCCTTACTGATGTATAAAACCAACCGATATGTCATTAAAAGAAAGGGAAAACAAAATCTCAGCTTCTGCCACCACACCATTCCTGCATCAGACAAATCAAACATGTATTCGTTTTGGACGGTGGGTATTAGTGCCAGAGTAGTGACATATGATGAAGGTGTTTGGCATGTAGAAGGACTGCTGGGCCTTGGGAAACAATCTGTCTAGTCTGTGCCTAGAGTCGAACGCCTAATTTAATTCTGAAATGAGTTGGTGGAGCGACATATTAAAAAACGCGAAACTTTTGCCCAAACGTATATCAGTCTGGCTAATCATGAAAGAAGTGAAGGGCATTTTTTCAGCTGTGTATAATTAGTGTGTGTGTGTGTGTGTGTGTGTGTGTGTGTGTGTGTGTGAGAGAGAGAGAGAGAGAGAGAGAAAGGGTCAGGGAGAAGAGGGACAAAGGAAGGCGCGCGCACGCACGCACACACACACACACACACACACACACACACACACACACACACACACACACACACACACACACACACACACACATCCTTCCTTCCCCGCATACACATCCCTCTCGCATACACACCCCACCCCCATACGAACGCACACACGCTCGAGCACTAATTAAGATGGGAGGTCGTAACTTTATCCTGACATACTAGAAGCAGTGGTAAAAGATGCTGAGGAGGTAAAAATGCGAGGGGCTGTTTGTCTTGTGTCGAGAAGGATTAGGATTAAACCTTTCGCCACGATTATCCATTCTGTTTTATTCTTGCTACCCTCATACCATTTTTTATACAGCTTTGAGGAGACGTTGTGTAGTGGATGGATGGTAGTAGTAGTAGCAGTAGTAGTAGTAGTAGTAGTAGTAGCAGCAGCCCATGCTCGTCCGAATGTAAACCCAATGGACTGCAAGCTGAAGCAGCCCCTCTCCTGCAGTCCACTGTCCTCCTTTCGTGGGGTGAGGAGAGAGTTGAGGTGCCACCACTTGAAGGCTTCTCCAGCACCGTGACAAGAAGAAAGTGAAATGGACGTCTGCGGACTTAGAGTATACAACCATGAGCAAAAGTTTGGCGACAGCCCTCTGTCAGCACCGCATTCTCATTTCTCCCCAAACGAGAGCGAGTATCCTTCATCTCCATACTCTGGTGCTGTATGCTTCATATTGCTCCCTCCATCCATCATCCAATCCCCCCCCCCCTTATTTTTTCAGCCTGTCAAGAGTGTAGGGGCCCGGGGCTAGGCTACTCAGTCCCGACATTAAAAGTGACCATATTGCTGTGACACAAAAATAATTCATGTAACACCGTCCATTGTACACAGCCGGCAGAAAAGTAACGGCGAAATGTTGCTGCTGTCTGTACGTTTGATCATACTGGTGCAGAGGCGAGTTTGGGCATTGTCTCGTCATCAGGCCACATTCACAACAACGAGAGCAGATTGAATTTAGAATAATTTTACGCTGGCTTCATACCTTATTAGTCACATCGAACTGGATAATGAACCGCATTGAAAATCACACTGCTTTCGGCATTGAAGATAGGAAATAAATTACATATGACGTGTTTTTGTTTTCATGTGCGTCTAATGTGTATTTCCAGGTCTGTTGTTTCAATATACATCAAAAACGTATATCTAATTCGGTTACTTTCATACATATCGAAAATGTGCATCCAAGTTATTGTCTTTAAATACTTCTAAAATTCATATTAAGATCTATTATTTCCATACACTTCAGAGCTGTATATTTATGCCAGCTTTTCATACGCGCCAAAAATGTATACCTAAATCAACTCTTTTCATACACCCGAAATGTATAATATCTAATGTTAGTGTTTTCATACGTCAAAGACTTCTATTGTTCCCATATACTTTAAATGTGCATATTCAGTTCTTTTCTTTCCAAATACTGGAGGTGTATATTCAGCCCTATTGTTTCCCTATACTTCAAAAATGCAAGCCCCTGGTAGTTTCATTTCAGGGTATTATATAAAGCCTTATCGACCACACACTCGTTCCCCATTGACCCTCTCAGCTCCAGACGG
>NC_137028.1:14811248-14883748 GCF_032717465.1 Coenobita brevimanus
AATTCATTTACTTTTTTTTTTTTTTTTTTTAGTGTAGCTCTTCACGTACCTTAACCCAAAACTACTACAAATCCAAAATCACTTGTTGCATATCAGCAGCGAAGAAATCGTAATTCACTTTTTTTTTCTTTATTCTTGCCGTTTACATCCCCTTACTCCACACGTTTCTCGTTATCCAGATTCATTCCTTGTTTCCTCTTCCAGTTGTTCACAAGCCCCGACTAATTTACGTGTTTTTCTCACCCCGACTGTTCACAAACCCTAGTTAATTTACCTCTTGTCCTACTCCAGCTCCTCGCAAACCCTAATATGACACCACTCATTCATCCGAATTTGTATCGTTTATTTATTTATATATTCTTTATTGACATTGAGGTTGGGGAAGTGGAATTTCTGACCATCACTTGGTGGTGGTGAAAGTCAAGGTCGAAATGAAGTGGAGGAATAGAAGAGAAGGACAGGAGGAAGTACTTCTTGCAAGGAGGGTGGAAATGTTACAAAGGGATGGAAAAAATGCAGAATATAAGAGAGAAACGGAGGAACGATTGGGTAAATATGATTTGGAGCAGATGGGGGACGTGGAAGGTGTGTGCAAGATATTCACAGAAGAAATCTGTGCAGCACGTGAGGTGGTGTGTGGGGTTAAGAGAAGACGAAAGGGGATGCAAGGAGCAGCATGGTGGAATGAAGAGGTGAGACAGGCTGTGGCACAAAAGAAGAAAGCATATAGTGAGTGGAAGAGAAACAGGGGTGTGGAGGAAGTTTAGAGACAGAAGGGAGAGTTATATGTAGAGAGGAAGAGAGAGGTGAAAAGATTAGTTAAGAGAGAGTAAGGAGAGTGGATGAGGAATTTAGCAGGACTTTGAGTATAAAGTGAAGAGAATGTAAGAAAATGTGCTGGAAAGAGGTAAAGAGAGTTAGACAGGGTGTTAAAGAAGCTAGCCGGGGAGTGAAAAATAAAAATGGCAGATTACTAGTGGAAAAGGAAGAAAAAGTGAGCAGATGGAGAGAACACTTTAAGGAATTACTGAACATAGAGATTGAAAGTAATGCAAGTACAAGTGGCTGAGGAGTGGCTGGGAGAAGGAGGGATGTGAGAAGACAGGAAGATATCAATACGATGGAGGTTGTGGAAGCAATGAAAAAAGTCAAAATGGGGAAAGTCCTAGGAATTGATGAAGCGTGTGGTGAAATGCTGAAGCATGGGGAAGAGACAGCAGTAGAATGGATGGGGAAGATGTGCAGTTTGGCCCGGGAGGAAAGTAAAGTGCCGGAGGATTGGAAGTCAGGAATAATTATTCCCCAGTATAAAGGAAAAACGGGAAAAAAAGTGTGTGGTAATCATATGGGCATTTGTCTTCTTAGTGTAATAGGAAAAGTATATGGTGGGATACTTACTGACAGAGTTAGGGAAATAACAGAAGAATTAGTTGGAGAAGAAGAGCTAGGTTTTAGGAAGGGAAGAGGGTGTGTAGATCAGGTATTCAGTCTTAGGTCTTTATTGGAAATGTTTCTAGAAAAGGGAAAGAAGTTGTATGCCACCTTCATGGATCTGGTGAAAGCACTGAGTGTTTAGATAAGGATTGTGGAAAGTATTAAGAATGTATGGAGTAAATGGGAAGTTGTTGAATGGCGTGAAGAATATGTATGAGGGTGCTAAGGCTGCGGTGCGTCTGGATAGTGAACTGAGTGAATTTTTCTGTTTGAAGGTTGGATTGAAACGGATTTGTCATGTCTCCATGGTTATTCAATCTGTATATGGATGGGGTTATAAAAGAGGTACACGGTAGGGCAGTTGATATTGGAACGGCCCTAATGAGAGAGGGCAGTGTTTGGAAACTCCCTGTACTGTTGTTTGTTTGCTGATGATACTGTGTTGTTAAGTGAAGACGAAGGGGAGCTGCAGGTCTTGGTAGATGAGTTTGGGAGTGTGTAAGAAACGGAATCTAAAGGTGAATGTAGGGAAGAATAAAGTTATGTTCTTCGAGAGAAATTAAGTCAGTGAATGTACAGTGAAGTTAGATGAGGAGGAAATGGAAAATGTGAGTGCTTTTAAGTACTTGGGTAGTGTGATGCGTAAGGATGGAAGTTTAGAGGGTGAAGTGCTTGAAAGAGTACAACAAGGAAGAAGGTTGCTGGTTCTTTGAAAGCAGCGATAAGAAGCAGGGAAGTGAGCATGGATGTGAAAAAGTTGCTGCATGACAGTATTGTGATACTAACTCTAACTTATGGAAGTGAAGCTTGGACCATGTTGGAGGGACACAAGTCAAGAGTGAAGGCAGTGCATATGAGTTATTTGAGAGGAGCATGTGGTGTCACATGAGACAGACTGGCAAATGAGGAAGTGAAGGAGCGTTGTGATGTGGATGTGGATGTGAATATGATAGGAAGCGTTAGGAGAAACACTTTGAGGTGGTTTGGCCATGTGGAGAGGATGGAGAGTGAGAGACTGACGAGGAGATCATGTGAGTGAGGTGGAGGGGGGAGAGGGAGGAGGAGGCCAAGGATGATATGGAGGCATCGAGTGGACTGGTATATGAGGGAGGGGGGGGGGGTGAACTTGAAGCAAGGCAGTGAAATGGCGGGGGACGGGGCGACTTGGAGACGTTTTGTTTGTGGCCACCCCTTACGGGATTAAAGCGTCTGGCAATAGATAGATAGATAGACAGAAATTCCCCAACTCAACTCCTGATCTGTATTCGCTTCCTAGTCCCTGATGAAACATTATCTCCACTCTACTCACTTCCTTTATATTAGCTGTTCACAAGAGCCCTAACACCAATCGACTCACCCCTAATCCAAATTCATCTACATTTTTTTTTTTCAATACTACTTTCCACAGACCCTAATCATCTTTGCACAATCCCAATTTCACCCCCATTTCTTGTTTACAAATCCTAACTTCACGCAACTTACTCCTAATCCGAATTTCCTGGTCTTTTCCTATGCCAACCCCACTGCTGATCTAAACTCAACTCCCCTCTTCTAATTTCACTTAAGGTCTGACGATTATCCTTCAGGCACCCCTCCATCTCCTCTCGATAATGGAATACGTGAGAAGCGGTGCCTTTGCCGCAGTGTACCCACCCTTTCCTCCACCCATCTTCCATCCACATCACTTCGCAACCGAGTAACACAGGCTGACGGTAGTAATGGTAAAAGAATAACAGGAATATTATCAGGTCCCTCTCCACACACACACACACACACACACACACACACACACACACACACACACACACACACACACACACACACACACACACACACCGACGAGAAAACGGCCGTCAGATTTCTATACTCGCGGCCACCTGAAATCATTAAACCGACTAAGAGAGGGTTAATTTATTCATATGCCCGACTCTCTTCAATTTTGTCATCGTCTGTAATGCTAGATGATCCCTTGTGACGACCTGTACAGTGATTAATAAGTAATTTTGACAGGTGGCTTGTGGGGAATTTATATTTGGCAGATAGTGGTTCAGTGGTAGAGTGTTGGACTACCGCTCGAAAGAACTCTAGATCAATGCCGCAGAGTAGTTGGGGATTTGATTTTTTGTTGTTCACTTCCTTCAGTATGGTGATTGTTTTTGTCTCTTCATGGTACTTATGCACGGTTTTGTTCGACTTAAATCATCTTGTAATTTAGGGGTTAAGGAAGGCTATATCCCATCCCTCCAGTCTGAAGAAGTGAAGTGTACCATTAATATAGCAGTAAAAAGAAAAAAAAAATAGGCAAATGAAAAGTGTACTAGTTACATACCAAAGTGTTGAGGCAGACTACAGCAAAGTTTACAGGTAACACAACAAAGCTACAGTAATAATACCAACAGTGTACCAAAGTGAAGCGAACCATTATTATGTAGCAGTGTAAGAAAACTACCGGTAGCTTATGGAACAAAACAGAGTAAGTTGTTGTTGTTGTAACCCCGGATTCATCTGGTCTTAAGCCCAGTGGAGAGCGGGAATTCAGCCATTTCAACCAGTCGCTCACAGAGATCTTTTGTTGAGGTTTTGCTGAAGGATTGTCTGGGTTGCGGTAGTGTGAGGCAAGAGGTAAGTGTGTTGTGGTGTGGAAGGAGGCATTGCAATGTGGACATACTATACCCTTTTCACTTTAACTTGGTTCAGATTTTTGTCTGTTTGCCATAGTAGTTCATTGGTAGAAGAAGACTATGTAACGGCTCTAGATCCTCTCCATAGCACTTCTTCCTGACTAGCATCGTATTCTAGTATTAATTTATTATTACAAGTCAGCATTGAAGACTTAGAGATGACAATTTTAGGTCAGATTAAAGTAAAAGCAGAACAGATTGTCAGTGAGATGCATTTTGACTCCAGTTGTAGCAGGGAAGGGTGTTAAGTGTACCAGTAATAAAGCAAAGTATCCATTTCATACAAGGTGTCCTGGTTGTGTACTCAATAAAGCAGTGAGTTTCGCGCCCTGTGATGATCCAGGACTCAGGGTAATTCCCAGCCCAAGTGGTTGTCGCCTCTGAGACAATGACCTCATCTGGGGAGAACTTGGGTCGAATAGTGTCATAAATTTAAGATAATGGCGGGTCTGAGTCGGGTATGTAAAAGTGATTGAACAGGGGGAGGTGGGAGTGAGCTATAGGATCCTGAGTGAGTCATGAGAGACTGAGAGTGAGTCCTAGGGGTTTGAGAGTGAGCCCTAGAAGCCTGAAAGTAAGTCTCGGAGCTTTAGAGAGTCCTAGGAGCCAGAGGGTGTTAATACTGTCACCGCTGATTGCAGGTTCGGTCTGGCCTACGAGCACCCTGGGGACTGGCGACTTCGGATCCAGTCGGTCAGGGAGAGTGACGAAGGGACCTATCAGTGTCAGTTGTCCACGCACCCACCCCAGGCACTCACCACACACCTTCACGTTATAGGTGGGGGGATAAGTAGCTTAGCCCAGGACCCCTACGCTTCTCGTGGGGAAATAAGGGAGTGGATGATGGATGGGTGAAGGAATGCGCAAATTGGGTGCATGGAGAGAGAGAGAGGGGGGGGGGAAAGGGAGGGAGACAAGGCAAGGGCACACAATGCAAATGGCAATGAGTGTGTCAGTCTCCCTCGTCACCTGTTTCTCGCCTCACTCGTGCAGACTTGCTGACAACAGTTCCTCACGCCCTTCGTTTCCACTAAGAGTTCAGCAGGTTACACGTCGATCCTCTGTTAAAAAAGAAGAAAAAAAACGAAAGAAAAAAAAAAGGAAAAATCCGTCCTGAAGCCCTTCTATTTTTGTTAGTTACGTTAAGTTAGGTTAGATTAGGTTAGGTTAAATGAAATTAGGTAAGGTTACATTAGGTCAGGGTAAGTAAAATTCGGTAAGGTTACTTTATATTAGGTAAGATTAGATTAGATTAGATTAGGGTTTATGAATGGGGTTATAAAAGATACAAGGTAGGGCAGTGAATGTTGGAGCTGCCCTAATGAGAGAGGGCAGTTTGTTCCTGTATTGCTGTTTGCAGAAGATAGAGTGTGTGGAAACTCCCTGTACTGTTGTTTGCAGATGATACTGTGCTGTTAAGTGAAGGCGAAGGGGAGCTGCATGGCTTGGCGGATGAGTTTGGGAGTGTGTGTAAGAAACGGAATCTAAAGGTGAATGTTTGGAAGAGTAAAGTTATGGTCTTCGAGAGAAGCGAAGTCAGTGAATGTACAATGAGGTTGGGTGAGGAGGAATGGAAAATGAGTAGTGTGATGAGTAAGGATGGAAGTTTAGAGGGTGAAGTGCTTGAAAGGGTACAACAAAGAAGAAAGGTTGCTGGTTCTTTCAAAGCAGTGATACGAAACGGAAAAGAGCATGGAAATGAAAAAGTTACTACATGACAGTATTGTGATACCAACTCAAACTTATGAAAGTGAAGCTTGAACCTTGTTGGAGGAACAGAAGTCAAGAGTGAGGGCAGTGCAAATGAGTTATTTGAGAGGAGTATGTGGAGTCACATGAAGAGACAGACTGGCAAATGAGGAAGTGAAGGAGCGTTGTGGTGTGGATGTGGATGTGATAGGAAGCGTTAGGAGAAACACATTGAGGTGGTTTGGCCACATGGAGAGGATGGAGAGTGAGAGACTGACGAGGAGAGTGTATGTGAGTGAGGTGGAAGGGGGGAGAGAGGGAGGGGGAGGCCAAGGAAGAGACAGGGCTGGAGTGGAATGGTACCTTATATGAGAGAGGGGGGTGTGAACTGGGAGCAGGGCAGTGAAATGGCAGGGACATGGTGACGTGGAGGCGATTTGCTTGTGACCACCCCTTACTGGATTAAGGCGTCTGGCAATAGATAGATAGATAGATTAGGATAGGTTAGATTAGATTAGGGTAGAGTACATTAGGTTAGGTTAGGTTAATAGGGATAATGCGATTGGATGTGGACTGACCTGAGAACCGGGCTGATCTGGAAGCGGTAAATCAGAGGTGACAAACTGGTGGCCCGAAGAGGAAAAGAGGGCCCGCGATGACGTTAAAAAAAAAAAAAAAAAAAAAAAGAGAGAGAGAGAGAGAGAGAGAGAGAGAGAGAGAGAGAGAGAGAGAGAGAAATAACAAACGAGGAATACCATAAAATTTGTCTTATTGTCAAGTGAACAGATATAACAGCACTGTTAGGAAAAATTTATTGATAATTTGATTGATACTAATACCACTTGAGTAATCTATTGGTGAACATTTACGTCACGAAACTTGTATTGAAATATTATCAGTAACTTAAAGCAGAAGCTAATGCCACTGCAAGAGTTAGAAGCACTTAGAAGGCATACCAAACTTCTCCGAACGTTTGAGTATGCCGCGGCTTTGCCGTATCACTTATTACACCGGTATTTTTATTCAGCAAGTTTCCAGTTTTATATTGCAAATTTAAAATCCTCGTGCACTATAAAGTAATAATGTACAGCACAGTGTGCAAGTATAGTTCACTAATCTGATGGAAATCTGGAAGCAGTATTTCTTATTTTGGTTAATTCGGACGAAATGCAAAACTTAAACATAGTGGTCAAGGCTTCTAGGGGCACACGTGCCACAATTTTGGGTACGTTGTTTCTATATTTATTTGAGTTCATTGGTTATTGTAGCTTATAGTGAATGGGAACAAAAGTTGTTAGAGAGAGTAGTAACCAACTGAAATTGATAACAAGGGGTGCTGATAGTCTGTCACAAAATTGCATGTAATAAATTAACTGTAATTTTCATTACAAAACCTTAGCTATCCTAAACTAACTTAACCCAGTCATGCCTAACCTAAATTATATTTATCTAACCTGTTATTTTTAGAGTAACCTGCGTTCATTCTGTTTTCATGAAATTTATTATTTTCTCTCTTTATGCGAGTCATTCAGTGTTAGCATTAATTTCTATTGCATATTATTTAACTAACCTAAATTAATCTGACGAACTTAACCTAACTTAACCAAACATATACAGCCGAACGGTCCTAACCTAACCTGGCATACTCTGTACTGTACAATGTAACAACCTAATCTACCCTAACTTAACTTTACCTAACCAAGCCAAATCTTACCCAACCAAAGCATATCATACGTAGCCTACGCTGATTTCGGTAAAGTTAGGTAGACTTGGGCCTCAGACGATCAATAGAAGTGAAGTGAGGCCCTTGGGAAGAGTTGAGTTTGACATCACGCGTTAAATAAATCATAATGAACCCAAGAATGGCATTTCAAAGACAAGTGTTGTTGTTGTTGCCTATAGTGGTTGTTTTGCTTTTGTTGTATTGTTGTGTTTATTGTTTTTGTTGTCGGTATTGTTGTTAGGGATGGAGTGGGTGTTGAAAGAGGGGAGAGGAAGGGTTCTCCCCATTAGACCCCCCAGACCAAAGATTTATATGCCCTGCGAAACTCACTCGTGCATACTTTTGGCTCTGTGTCATGGAACCTGTGTCACCGCCGTAGCAGAGAGACAGACTGACAAACACAGCGAATTACCGTCTGGATTATTTAAAGAAAGCCTTTGTAACCTCGATATGTCACTCCTACATGTGTCTTCCTAAGGTATGCATGGGTGTTTTGCCTGATCTATCGTAATATCGTGGCTAATATTTGTACTTACACCTTTTTAATGGAGTCAGTTTGTACATGTCGTCCTTGGTTATTAGAAAGTTCCATCGTACAGTCCTTCTCTCTCTCTCTCTCTCTCTCTCTCTCTCTCTCTCTCTCTCTCTCATGATGGTGAAAGTATCAATCTACGTAGCATATAGTTGAGCAATCGGCAAACACCTGAGGGCCACGTCACACCTGTAATCGATAGCACAAGGAGAGCCGGGCGCAACTTTGGCTGTTAATCACTCTCATCACGGGAGTTTGGACAGTGCAATGGATCTCCACGCAATCCCCCCACGCGAACGGCTGCTGCTACTGCCCCGTATTTCATGGTAATCAGGCCTCTACCGGACGATTTTATTCAGCTCAGGATGGATTTATTGTCTCTTTTCGCTGCCCGATATTTCATTGTATTCATTGTCTTCAGGAGGCCCAGATTTTGTCCTTTTTTTGCATTATATTTCACGTAGCTCAGTGACGGAAAAAAACACTACTATGGCCCCACATCTTTTTTAAAACACTTCTTCGTGATCATTATCGTATTCTAAACAGAAGTATGTCACAGTTTGAAGGGGAAGAAGAAGACGACGAAGAAGAACGAAAGAAAAGAAAATCTGGGCCAGGTTAGAGTGAAAGGAGTATAGTATGTTTCCTACGCCCACGAGGATACGGTTCTTCATCACACTACATGCACAGTAGAGCCCTGATGCGATTATAACTGTGACGACGTAAAAGGAGACGCAGTATGTTTTGCTATCGTATTTTTACATAAAAGAATTAGTCTCCCCTGTTTCTTTATGGCGTCTGTTTGTTGTATGTATTGGTGTGGGTTGGTTGCATATAAAAACAGGCCAATTCTCATGCTGTGTGTGTGTGTGTGTGTGTGTGTGTGTGTGTGTGTGTGTGTGTGTGTGTGTGTGTGTGTGTATGTGTGCTGATATGTTGCTTTTTTATTTGTTTATCATGTGTGTTATTGTGTGTTCGCTTGTGTGTGTGTGTGTGTGTGTGTGTGTGTGTGTGTGTGTGTGTGTGTGTGTGTGTGTGGCCTGTATGTTCACTTGCCACGTGTGTTACTGTGTTTGTGTGTTAGTTTATGTGTTATTGTGCTGCACGTGTGTTCGTTTGCCATGTGTGTTATTAAATATTTCTGGTGTGTTACCTTGCTGTGTGTGTTATTTTACGTTTGTGAATCCGCTTTTTGTGCTTTCGCTTACCATGTGTGTTACTGTGTGTTTGTGTTCGCTTATGTGTTTCTCGTGTGTTCGTTTGCCGTGTATTTTTGTGTTTGCTAATTATTTCATTCACTGTGTATGTTATTATATGTAGCCTGTTTGTAAAAGTATTAAATCAATCACTTTAAAGAGTTAATTATTGCAGAGTAACACAGGTCATCTCATTGCCTGTAATTTTCCAGATCAGTCATGCAAAATATGATATCAGTGTATGTGTATGTAAAGTGAGGGGTAATTTTGTGTTTGAAAATATTATGTTCATCGCGTATTTCTTGTGTTGTGACTGGATATTAATTCAGGCACTTCACAGTCGACGTTTAACATCATCATCATCATCATCATCATTACCATGTTCTTCTTCCTCCTCCTCCTCCTCCTCCTTCTCCTTCTCCTCCTCCTTCTCCTCCTCCTCCTCCTCCTCATCATCATCATCATCACCATCACCATCATCATCATCATCATCATCATCATCATAATTACCATGCTCCTTCACCTCCTCCTCATTTTCATTATCATCATCATCATCATCATCATGACCTTTCTTCCCACCAAAGGATGTCGTGAGGTAGGATCTAGAAACAAGGACAGAGAAAGTACGAAATGGAAGAACTATCAACTCCAATCATAGTGAAATGGGCAAGACACTCAGTTACTCATCATTGAAATCCCTGGAATCCTGGCCTATCATGTTCTCTTTTTTTTTTCTTCTTCTTCTTCTTTTTGCCATAGTTTATCACACTCCACATACATTTATAATTCATGCTATTGTACTATGGTGATTGAATATCGTTAAAACAGACTTTATATACCATTCACAAAGCCCACCAATGTATCATAAACACATCCCAGTTAATACCAACACACTGGTTCTGGATGACACAAACATCGAAAGTATTCAGTAAGGACGGTGAGTATTAGTGCCGAAATTGTGACGTGAGAAGGAGTATGGCTCGTAGTAGGACTGCTGCTCAAAGCTGAGAGAGAGAGAGAGAGAGAGAGAGAGAGGATATAAACAGCGATGTTTTGCTGTCATATTTTTGCATCATAAAAAAAGATCAGCCTTCTTGTGCCATCGACATATATTTTGTATTACTTTGTGTTGCTCTTCCGCCCTACATTCCTACCACCTCTTAGAAAATCTGTTCTTGTTACCTTCCGATGAGGTTATTTAGTTTTAAGGAGATTTTTTTTTAGCGAAGGAGGGGTTACATGCTGCCTACACTATCTCCTTCAGTATGAGAGTTTTTCCTAAGCTGCGTAAAATCGACTGGAGATAATAAAGGTAAATCAAGATAGGTCATGGAACTGAAAGTGCTAATTACCACAGAGTATTGGAGGCCATTTCACTGCACAACACTGATTATTCATGCGGGGCGAGTTATCAAAATGTAAAAGATGGTAATGATACTGTGTGTGTGGTGGTTCTGTTTTAGCATCGCCATAAAGGCTGTGGGAGTGTCATTATGGCATCCAGCTGCTGTGTGTAGCGATGTGATATGTGCAGTGATTGTGTGTGTGTGTGTGTGTGTGTGTGTGTGTGTGTGTGTGTGAGCGCGATTTAGTGCCTAATGGCTATATGACACCAGCAGACGCGAGGATGGAAGTGCAGTATGAGAGAGGCATGTCCGGGAGAGATAAAAAAGATAGTGAAGTTCTATATAGTGAAGAACAGTAGTTAATACAACGATTTACTGTATAATGACTCCGTATGACACCAACAGACGCGAGAAAAGAGGTGGTGGACGAGAGAGACGTGTCGGTGAGAGAAGTAATACAGTGGCGTGTTGTATATAGTGGTGTGCTATAGTGTGATTTCTAGTGATTTATACAATATTTCAGTGCATAATGACACTATATAACACCAACAGACGCGAGGATAGAAGTGGTGGACGAGAGAGGCGTGTCGGTGAGAGAGAAGTTCTACCGAGAGGGATCCACCATCCAACTGGAGTGTCGGGTGTCAGAGGTGCCAGCTCATGTGACACTCAAAATTGCCTGGCACAGAGACCAACACAGGCTCAACTACGACGATGAGAGAGGCGGCGTCAGGTGGGTGTCTGTCTCTGTCAGTTCGTCTGTCAGTCTATCTATAGATGCATGTCCATCTGTCCATCTGTGTATACCTGTCTTTCATAATCATCATCATCATCATCGTTATGGTCGTCGTCATCATCTGTCGAGCCTATGATCAGCAGACTTCTTCACTCCACATTTATTAACGATTCTCCACCTTTCTTAATGTTATTTAGCATTTGTACTCCACATCCATTCTTTAACATTATCGTTTTTACTACTCTCTTTCTCATGATTTTCAGTACTCACGCCATTCCAATGTTTCACACCCTTGCGTTGATTTGGACATTAATGCGTCATCGTTTAATCCTCTTGCTGCTCTTGTACTCAAAATTCTTATTTATCAAGGCCTTCGTAGCACATCCACTTTACAGTCTGTCTCTTTATCTGTCTAATTTTCTGGTCACCACAGCATGAGAACGAAGACGGGAAATCTAAGGCGAATTTCAGTCTTTGTTTAAATCTCTGCCTGTATAAGTATCTGTCTGTTTACTTGTAACTCTCCATGTGTCTTTCTACCTGTCAGTTTATCCATAATCTATACATCTGAAGTCACATCATTTTATCTAAGCCCCAGCCACGTGAAGGAATTTTTGACAAGGGCTATACGTAATGCGTTTCCCTGTAACACACGACCCCTGTAATAGAGCTATAAGCATTCCTTTAAATCCGTCCTTGCCAATAAAACGATATGTTGCCGCACCAGCTCCCGAGTCTCACACAAACTGCCACGCGCAACACTGATTTATATGTAATGATTGGCTCTCCTTACATGGACACTTGTCACGCAATCCTGTTTCTTTTCAACAATGCGAAGTGAGCAGATTGGTAGCAAAATAACCTCTGTAACATTTTCAGTCTCAGTGACTCACTCTTAGCTGAATAAAATCGTCTGGCGCTAGCTAGAGTTGTCTCGTCCACTAGTTCGGGTGTCAGTCTAAACACTCACTGTGGTGTACTCATAATAAGCAATATAAATTTGTCCAACTTTAGGTAGTATAAGCAGTTAGTGGTTACGACTATAAGAGAGTTAACATTGTCCATGCCGGACACGTTAATTCACCTCACTTGAAGGTCAGGTATCTTTTTTTTTCTTTGTATGCTAGGAAGAAGGAACCAAAGGCCACGAGCCCGCAAACTGTTCCTTCCAAGAGAAAAACAAGATACAAGAGAGAGCCAAATTCAAGATCTGGCATTTATCTGCTGTCAAACTCCCTAACTAAATCCAGCCTGATTACAGCATCATTATCTTGTCAGCAGATGTTAGTTAGTAATTTTTACGGCCTATTAGGTTGATGGGAAATATTTTTACTCGTGTGCCTAACATACTGTGTAATGTTCTTTGCTACCCGTTTCACCAAGGGAGAAACAAACCACCTTTCACTCACCGTCTCAGCTTTCGTATCTAATGGTCTGCAGTGATAACTATCCATGAGCAAGCCAAGCTGGTGTTTAATAATAATAATAAATAAGTATAATAATGATGATGATAATAATAATAGCGATAATAATAATACTCCGTATAATATTAAATCCCTGCTGCTGAAAATGTACTAGTGCGTTCTGCAAGGGAGTTCCAGGATTACACCAAGATACTAAATTCAGGCGTTTTACACTCTCTGTCTTCCCTGAAATTCTCAACATTTAACGTGGAAATTGGATAGATTTTGTGCAAGAGCGTTTAGTTATATGTAAAGCACCAGAAGTAATTTTAGATTTGGAATATTAAACTGAATGGAAAGGAATTATGAGTAGGCCGAGAACGCGAAATGAAATATCTGAAACATAAAGTGATAGGGATAAAAATGAGAGAGAGAGAGAGAGAGAGAGAGAGAGAGAGAGAGACGGAGAGAGAGAATTTATTGATATTTTTTTCCCACCATATTGAGCAGGGTGGATGAGGTATGTAAGGCAAAAAACATATGAGAAGATTTGGTTGCTCCATTATTTTTACCTTTTTTTATTTTTTTTTCCCCTTGGACAGGGAGATGGCCAGGCTTGTGGGATGGAGCTAGGATTCCGGGGGCTTGAATGATGTGTAAATGAATGTGTGACCCATTTTACCGGTCATGCTGTTGATGGCTCTCCCTCATTTACATCGTCTCTTTTTCTTGTTTGTGGATCCTACCTCACCCCATCCTTAGGTGGGGAAAACGGGTGATAATGATGACGATGATGATGATGATGATTATGATGACGATGATGATGATGATGATAGTGATGATGAAGCTTGCGGAACAGATAACAATCGGGTTTATGGAATACGTGTTTTATTTGTCTGTTTGTTTGAATTCTTTGGTTTTCTTTTGTGCCACCAGATTTGAGATATTTTTTTAGTCTAATTATCCATTTTCTTAAACACTCTTAGGCTCCAGTGATTCACTCCTTTCGTTATTTCTTTTTTCTTTTACTTTTTCTTCTTTTCTGGAATAAATTGTTAGAATTGTCCCCACCATGAGACGATCAGTGAAAACAGTATTAACACTCAATGTCTTCTTTTAAAAAATCCCTTGGCCTCAGCTGGAATAAACAAGGAAAGAAGATTCGCTGCGAGAGGATTGATGGCGCCCGCTCCGGCTCATTTTCGCCTCTCAGTCGCACCACATATATTTCCTACTCCAGTCTTTTTCCTTGATTTACGGGCCTCGTTTCTCTCCGTTCTTGATATATCTGGGTTGTTTTTAAAGTTTGTGGGGGCGTTTTTATTGTCTTTATTCATGTTTTTGCGTCCTTTGTCATTTTTACATTCAGGGTGCGTAGAAACTCTGATGACAGTGACTTATGTGATGCGGGTACGGCTCAGTCTCCTGGTGCGGGTGTGAATATCGTGGTGGAGGTAGATGATATATGATGCAGGGATTGACACTGATAGACCTGACTCAGCCGTCCCTGCAACACACGAGACATGGAAGAGCGTTAAATATAGATCAACCTGTATATTTAATTTATAGTGTATTTGTAGCTCCAAAATGCTATTAATGAATGATAAAATTGTGTAGGATAAAAATAATGAAAAGTCTTCAGAATTTTACTGTGTTAGCCAAGGTTTGTGTATGAGTGTGGATATTCTCTCTCTCTCTCTCTCTCTCTCTCTCTCTCTCTCTCTCTCTCTCTCTCTCTCTCTCTCTCTCTCCCTCCACAGCACAGTCGCGTGAAAACTGAGATACGTGAGAGCCATGAGAGAGACTTTTTTCTTCACTTCCCTCTTCTCTTTTCATCTCCACTCCTCTCCTTTCCCCCCTCCTCCTCTCCTCTCCTCTCTTCTCTTACCTTCTCTACTCTCTCCCAGCAGCTTGAAAACTGAGATGAGTGAGATTAGTGTGAAGTTCTTGTATCTACTCATCCCTCCTCTCTTTTTTCCTCTCCTCTTCTATCTTTTCGTCTCCTCTCTTTTCTTATTTTTTTTCTCCTCTCCTCTCTTTTCCTCTCTTCTTTCACACCTCTTCTTCTCCCTCTTCCTCTCCTTGCTTCTTTCCACTTTTTTGTCTCATCACCATTTCTCCTCCTCTCTTCTCTCCTCCCTCTTACCATCTCTCCTCTGCTCTTTTCTCTCCTATCCTCTCATCTCCTCTTTCTCCCCGCAGCGTGAAGACAGAGGTAAGGGAAGGAGGTGTGAGGTCGTGGGTGAGAGTGGGGGGAGCAACGCGCCTAGACTCGGGCACCTACTCCTGCTCCCTCGCTACCCTCACGTCCGCAAGTGTGGCCATCCATGTTGTCCCAGGTGGGTGTGTAGGTGTGTGTGTGTGTGTGTGTGTGTGTGTGTGTGTGTGTGTGTGTGTGTGTGTGAGAGAGAGAGAGAGAGAGAGAGAGAGAGAGAGACAGACAGACAGACAGACAGACAGAGACAGAGAGACAGATACTCGTAGACAGATACAGAGAGACATATAGACAGACAGAGAGGGAGAGAGTCTGGAATGATAAATCTCAGTGCATGTTTGATGTGTTTGTGGTCCTTTGTTATTCGTATATATCAAGCTTATTCAGACTTTGTAAACACATCAACATTCCCGGTACATTTCAAAGCCTCCTATCTTAGTGTGTGGTCGGGAATTACGTCACAACCTTTTTTCCCTTGCTTCCCTAGCCAGTAGAGTGTGTGTGTGTGTGTGTGTGTGTGTGTGTGTGTGAGAGAGAGAGAGAGAGAGAGAGAGAGAGAGAGAGAGACTGTTTTCTGTAATTCCTAATTAATTCAGAGCACATCAGTACAACACCATCAGCTATTTTAAAGACCTTTCCACTAGAATACACAGAAACTAAACACATCTTCCACGTCAGAAAACACTATTAAAAGTACATATTAAACACACACACACACACACACACACACACACACACATACTTAATTTTCCTTCCCCTTTTCTTCTCCCGCAGATGAATACCCGGCGGCTATCCAACGCGGGTGTGGAGACTCTGGGCTTCCGGGCATCACACTCCTGGCCTCCCTCACCTGTACCCTCTACGTAACCAGCACGGCCACGCCAAGATAGTCCAACTCTAGATATAATAGTCCTAGTCTCGCCAAAGTAGTCAGAACCCCGTCAAAGTTAGATGGTTTGTACCCCTGCCAACGTCAGATAGATTGTACCAGCGCCAACCTCTGATAGATAGTATCGCTGCCAAAGTTAAATTGATAGTTCTTCCTTTCGAACTTTAATAGTTCAAATCTGGCCAACTCCCCGCCAAAGTCTGATAGATGGTCCTTTCATAGTAAGGTTAATGGTTCATACTTTCCAAAAATAGTCAACCCTGCCAAACTTTGATTGACAGTCCTACTCTTAGTTTCATAGTCCAAAACTCGCCAAAATTGTCAGATCTCTGCCAACATATTAGACAGTCCATTCTTAATAGTCTGAACCTTGCCAAGATAGTCAGCCCCCCCCCCCGTCAAAGTCACAAAAGCCTTCCTATACCCAAGTAGTCATACTCTTAGCAAGATAGTCTGGACCTGCTTCATCTTCCCAATACCTCATCTGTAATGTCTGAAACCTACCCACAGATTTCGAACCTTACCAAGCCACACCCTCGCCTTAGTCAGACAGTCCCTCCCATATCTAGTTTACCAGACTCTTACCGAGATAGTACATACCTCAGTGTGAATGTTGAGTCCTCGTTTATGGTGTTTGAACCGTACCTGGATTATGTGAATGTTTCTTTAATTGTTTGAACCTCTTGTGTTACGTTTGAGACTTACCTGGTTGGTTTGAAGCTCATCTTTAATGCTCGAAACTTATCTGGATGGTTCGAACCTCATCTGTAATGTTTGAACCTCATCTGTAATGTCCGAACCTCGTCTGTAATGTTCAAACCTCATCTGTGATTTTTGAACCTTAACATGGTAGTTCGAACCTCGTCTGTAATATTCGAACCTTCCCTGGATAATTCGAATCTCGTCTGATTTTCGAATCTAACCTTCATAGTTTGAGCATAGTCTGTAGTGCTTGAATCTTACTTATGTAATTCGAGCCTCATTCATACAGTTCAAAACTCGTGTGCATAGGCCGCATCTCATCGGTCTATTCAATCATAAACTAAATTGTTCAGTCATTGCCTAGATAATTTGAACCTTATCAGTGATTTTCGAACCTTACCTATCAGCCTCACCTACAATGTTCTGATGCCATCTGTTATGTACTGAAAACTTATTCTTTTTGATCCTGTCCTGAATATTTCGAATCTCATCCACAGTCCGAACCTCATTCCGGACAGCCTGAACCTGAGCCAAATAGTTCAAAAAAAAACCCAGGAAGTTCAAACCTCAGCCAGATAGAGTCCGAAACTTAAGGTCATATGCTTAAACCTTACATGGCAAAGTAGAGTGCCAAACCCTAATTTTTTGCGGTCATTGATGGAACGCCTGTCGTTATTACATATGGCCAGCCTGCATCCCATACTGTGGAATGCAGTCAGCAGCCATATAGGAAGGCCAAATACGTTCCATCATTGTCAGTTACTTCAGAAATCATTGTCAAAGTTTTGTGATTTGCATCCCACACATGGTTTTAGGTTTAAGCATACTACCCTTATTCGTATAGTTTTATCGTAGTCAAATAGTTCCACCTATACGCCTCATTCGGTCGGTACTTCCCACACCCAGATCGTCTCACCCTCACCCTGATACCTGCACCAACCCAGATAGTTCTATCCTTACTCGTATATACAAACTGTATATAAAGTAAAGGTAGATAATAATCTTTCACAGGAGTTTCATCCTTCCACCTTTGACGTTTGTTCGAACAAGTGTAACATTAAAATCGACACAAAATTGGAAAAATCCTTATCCTTACGCCAAGATAACGAATTGTTTTACTCCCGCGTCCACCAAATGAGCTGCGCCTTCTTAAGGTCGTTACAACCTTGCTCTCTTGACCATTAAAGGAAAATATGGTGAGGTAAGATAAAGATATAGAAGAAAAAGATATAGCATACCAGTAGGATAACTTCCATCAGAGTTCCCAGGGATATAAACCACTCATCCGTTGACTCATCATTTAGGCTGTTGATTTTCTCAGCTCAACCGTCCACAGGCAACATTTATAACAACAGCAGCTGCAACAACAAGTATAACAAGAACAACATTAACAGTAACAGTTACAGCAACCAGACGGCGAGAACACCAGCAACAAGCATAACAAACAAGCATAGTGAGAGCAGAAACCAATAACAAAAGTTATTCGCAGCCTTGTCTCTGCTTGTATGTATGTATGCGTATGAATGTATGCATGTACTGAAACGTCCGGCTTGCAGCGCCTTGTCCTGCTGGTATAATCAATCTCCAATAAACATGAGTGCTGGACGCGGAAAGTAGCTACTCCGTTTTAATTACGCCGATGTACTTCTGTAATGTTTATTGCCATCACTAGACAATTTTCTTCTTCAGTTACATATTTAGCCTTATTTTCGTGACATTTATTATTCTGTTATTTCGTCAAACGGTTTTATTTTTGCATCAATTGCGTCTTTATTCTTTTTATTGTTGCTGCCACTTGATTATTTAATTCAGCTTTATTTCTATGACATTTGTGATCTGTTATTACCACTAGACGAGAGAGAGAGAGAGAGAGAGAGAGAGAGAGAGAGAGACGACCTGAATAGTTGAAAGAAAATCAATGGAGCTAAACTTTGATAATCTAAAAGAAGAACCCCAAATAACTGATGAATAGGAACCATACGAACGAACGTCATGTATTAACCCCGTCAGGACTCGCTATTGGCAGAGTTATATTTATTCTTCAGAGTATGATCGCGGACAAAAGCTGACCTACTGTTCCGCTGCGTCTACTTCACACTTGGAGCATGACCGTCACTTTCTTCTCTGACGCATCACACTAAAGAGAAACTTCCATGGGCAGAGGAACATACCAAGCCTTTCTCACCTTAAAATAAATAATAAGCAGCCAGCAGAAAAGAGTGATAAATACAGTGTAAGAGGTGAAATATTAGGCGAACCTCTGCTTCTGCTTCATACTTGGAGCATGACCGTCATTTCACACCATATCAAGGAGAATCACCCATGGGCAGAGAAACATACCAAGCCTCTCTAACCTTAAGAAGACCATCCAGGAGAGGAAAGTGAGAAATATAAGAGACGAAATGCTGTTGTTCTTTCTCCATAATTTGGCCTAGATTTTCGTCCTTTTGCAGCTTAATTTCACATAGGTCAGTGGCAGAAAAACACAATGCTACGGCTCTACATCTTTTCTATGGCACTTTTCCGTGACCAGCTTCATAATTTAGTGTTAACCTACTGTTACACCTCGGCATTCAAGAAGGAGAGGTGGTAGTTTTAGTAGGCCAAGTTAGAGTAACGAAGTAGGCGAATTCTAGTCTCAAGACAGTGAAACGGTTCTGTATTTTTTCCTCGGCACCGTTTCGTGACTAGCACCAGATCCTAGCGTCAGTCTACCTCAACAACTCGGGATAAAGATGGAAGGATGGCAATTTTAGGCCAAGTTAGAGTAAAAGGAGTATAGACGAATTTCAATCCCGGAGCGTACCTGTCTTCCCGTGCCCGTCGCCTGGTGCGGACGTAGATGGCCACGTGGGTCATTAATTTAGCCCGTGACATCTCTACCCTGATGAGACTTTAATAGAATGGCCATTTCCTCTCGCTGGTTCCTCTTATTATCTCTGTCTCACTGTCTGTGTCTATCTCTGTGTCTCTGTCTGTCTGTGTCTCTGTCTATCAGCCTGTCTGTCTGTCGTATCTTCTCTAACACTTCATCCCCGGACGGTTTTATTCATCCGAGAGTGAGTCATAGGAGCCGGAGAGGGTTCGGGAGTGAGTCATAGGAGCCAGAGAGGGTTCATTAGGCAGAGACACCACCAGGCTACCTTGATGAGACTGAATAGACCAGCCGCTTCCTCAGGCTAGTCCATCTTCCTGGATCCCCCCCCCCGCCCCTCTCTCTCTTTCTCTCACCCTCTCAGCGCCTTAATGACTTTCTCCTCCCTCCATTACTCTCACTATGTTTAGCGGGCCGCCCCTTCTGCTCCTCCACCTGCTCCTGCTACTCTTCCTCCTGTCCTTACCACTCCTACTTTTCCTTCTGCTCTTCTTCTCCTCTCCTCCTGCTGTCCCCTCTGCTCTTCATCCTGATCCTGCTTTTGCTGTTGATCCCCCTGCTCCTTCGTTTGCTTCTGTTCGTCCTCCTGCGCTTATCAAACCTTTTGATACAACTTCTGTTTCTCCTACTGCTTCTTCTACTCCTGTTTTTCCTTCTGCTGCTGCTCCTCCTGTTCCTTCTGTTCCTTTCTATCTGTCCGTCAATCTGTCTGTCTGTCTATCTGTCTGTCTGCCTGTCTGTCTGTCAGTCTCTATCTGTCTCTCTGTCTGTCTGTTTATGTATCTGTCTATCTGTTTGTCTACTTACCTCCTTATCCACCTACCCATGTATGGATGGATGGATAGATGTATGTATGTATGTATGTTTATAACTACACGCTGACAAATCCCCAAAGAGGTCGCCTTACGGTTCAACAAACTTTTACAAAATCCCTAGCAAACCATCCCTTCCATACCCCATGTTCCCTAGCGTGAAATACGATCGCCCACTGACCCACGACCAAAAAAAAGTACACGCCCGACCATCACTAAGTCCACTCACAACAACAGGCAGCCATTCAGAGCATCCTTTTGCCAACACTAGGGCCATGTGTCACTGACCGGGTGTCTACGCGTGCTGTGCTGTCGGCGGGGTTGGAGTTGGGGTGGTAATTTATTGGTCGGTTAGGGTCAGAACAACTTGCATTAACACCCAGCGCTTGATGTACGAGTATGTCCAGCACACACACACACACACACACACACACACACACACACACACACACACACACACACACACACACACACACACACACACAACACAGGGAGTAGACTGTAGCACCAGTCGAGCAGGGCAGTACTCCCGAGGTGGATGGAAAGCTGATGACAGGGAGTGCTGGAGCTCCCGTTTCATCAGCCCTCAGGACTAGTTCCTGACCATCCCCCTTTGCTGAACTTTTTCAGTGTCTCCGTTACACAGAGAGTAGGCCAGCATGCTCTCCAGTACAAATTTCTCTAACTATCTACACCAAACTACATGCACAGTACACACTACACTTCCTATTCAAAATTTACCAAAATGGCGTCGTCTTATCAAGCTTCGGAGTCCCCAGGGGGGGGGGACCATAAATGCCCCCACCATCTGCCCGTCTCCCGGTGACGACTCAAGGTGCCTGGAACCACGGTCTGACTCTCTTCTTCTTCATTTCTGCAACATTCGCGGCCTTTCCTCTAACTTTCGCTCTGTTGAGCACCACCTCTCCTCCTCTAAACCTCACCTTTTTTTTTTCTAACGGAGACTCAGCTGTCTGAGGCAACTGACAGCAAACCCTTTTCTGTATCCTCCTACTTTCTCTATACTCATTTCAAATCCAAAGGTGGCTGTTGTGTATATATACGCAACGACTTATCTTGCTCTCGTGTTCCTGAACTTGATTCTTCTGAATTCTCCACACTCTGGCTTCGGCTTTCCTGTCATTCTCTGACTAAATATATCTGTGCTGTTTACTTATCCCCTAATTCTACTGACTATCAAAAATTCTTCGACTATCTTACTTCTACGATGGAACACATTCTGTCCATTTCTCCTTTCTCTGAAATCTCCATTCTTGGAGATTTCAATGTTCACCACCACCTTTGGCTCTCCTCTCCTTTCACGGATCCACCTGGTGAACAAGCCTACATCTTTTCTATCCTTAATGACCTAGAGCAGCTTGTACAGCACCCTACCCGTATCCCTGACCGCCTTGGAGAGAGCTCCAACATACTTGACCTCTTCCTCACAACTAATCCTTCTGCTTACTCTGTTAATCTTTTCTCTCCGTTGGGCTCCTCCGATCACAACCTTATTACCTTGACCTGTCCTATCACTCCGGTATGGCCTGTGGACCCTCCAGTGAAACGTCGTCTGTGGCATTTTGGAGCCGCGGACTGGGAGGCCCTCAGGCAGTACTTCTTTGATTTTCCCTGGAATGATTATTGCTTCCATGGCCGTGAGCCATCTGAGTGTGCTTTGCCGCATTACGGAGGTTATTCTCTCGGGCATGGAAGCATACATTCCTTTCTCATATCCTTTGACTAATGCAAGAAAGCCTTGGTTTAATCACGCTTGTTCTAATGCTGTCCGCAACAAGGAGAGGGCCTACAAAAGGTACGGGAGCCAACCCCCCCCTGAATCACATCATCTTTACGTTTCTGCCCGGAATCGTGCTAAGTCTGTTCTTCGCTCTACTAAAAATAATTTCATCCATACTAAATGCTCTCAACTCTCCGACTCGAATTCTTCCCGCTCCTTCTGGCATCTTGCCAAAAATCTTTCTAACAACTTTACCTCATCATCCTTCCCTCCTCTTTTCTACTCTGATGGTTCTGTAGCTATTTCTTCTACTGATAAAGCAGATCTCTTCGCACAGACTTTCTCCTCCAATTCTACCTTAGACGATTTCGGTGCTGTTCCTCCATCACTTCCCCCCTCTGACTTCCTCATGGCTGACATTAAAATTTCTTCATTGGATGTATTTTCTGCCATCACTGGCCTCAGTACTAACAAGGCATATGGGCCTGATGGGGTCCCTCCTGTTGTTCTCAAGAACTGTGCTTCTGTGCTTACACCCTGCCTAGGCAAACTCTTTCGCCTTTGTCTGTCAACTTGTACCTTTCCTTCTTGCTGGAAGTTTGCTCTCATTCAGCCAGTCCCAAAGAAGGGTGACCACTCCCAACCCTCCAACTATCGTCCAATTGCTTTAACGTCCTGTATTTCAAAAGTTTTCGAGTCAGTTCTTAATAGAAAAATTTTAAGGCATCTTTCCTATCACAACCTTCTTTCCGATCGTCAGTATGGGTTCCGTCAGGGACGCTCCACTGGCGATCTTCTCACCTACCTTTCAGACTCCTGGTCATCCTCCTTTCGGGACTTTGGCGAAAGCTTTGCCATTGCACTTGACATCTCAAAGGCTTTCGATCGAGTCTGGCATAAATCTTTAATTTCCAAACTGCCCTCCTACGGTTTCTATCCTTCTATCTGTGCCTTCATCGCTAGCTTCCTTTCTGGTCGTTCTATAGCCGCTGTTGTAGACGGCCATCGTATAGCCGCTGTTGTAGACGGCCATCGTTCTTCTCCTAGATCTATCAACAGTGGTGTTCCTCAGGGCTCTGTCCTATCACCAACTCTCTTCCTTTTATTCATCAATGATCTTCTAAGCTGTACATCTAACCCTATCCACTCATACGCTGACGACTCCACCCTTCACCTTTCCATTCGGTTCCCGCAACGCCCATCTCAACAGTTACTTCAACAAGCAAGGGATGAGGCTGTGGCACACCTAATGTCTGATTTGGCTCGTATCTCTGACTGGGGTAAAAATAATATGGTTGTCTTTAATGCATCTAAGACTCAGTTCTTACACCTATCAACCCGACAAAATCTTCCACAGGTATACCCACTAATGTTTAATAATATTCAGCTTAATCCTGCATCATCCTTGAACATGCTTGGGGTTTCATTTACTCAGGACTTATCTTGGAAATATCATATTACATCTCTTGTAAAATCTGCTTCCAAGAGATTGGGTGTGCTAAGCCGACTCCGCACTTTCTTCACCCCTGCACAATTGTTGACTCTATACAGGGGTTTTATCCGCCCCTGTGTGGAGTACAACTCTCATGTGTGGGGAGGCTCCCCACATACAGCTCTTCTCAATAGGGTGGAGGCAAAGGCTTTTCGTCTCATTAACTCTCCTCCTCTTACTGACTTCCTTCAACCTCTGTCTCTTCGCCGCACTGTTGCATCTTTATCTCTTTTCTATCGCTACTTTAATGGTCACTGCTCCTCTGAACTCTCTGCTTGCATTCCTCCACCTCTACGACGGGCGCGTAGCACCCGTCTGGCAGCAAACTCTCATCCTTTTTCTGTCCAACTCTCTAATGCAAGAGTTAACCGTTACTCCCAGTCTTTCATTTATGCAACAGGTCAGCTCTGGAACTGTCTCCCTCTGTCTGTATTTCCTGCTGCCTATGATCTCCAGTCTTTCAAACGCAGTGTGTCCAGGCATCTCAAAATGATCGGATCTTGAATTTGGCTCTATATTGTATTTTGTTTTTCTCTTGGAGGGAACTGTTACTGCGGGCTCATGGCCTTTGGTTCCTTCTTCCTCGCATAAAAAAAAAAAAAAAAAAAAAAAATTCCTCCCACCTCCACTCTTCCCCAGCTCCTCATTTCCCTGTACCCTATCCCCTCACTCCCCCACCTTCCCTTCTCTCCCTCACCCTCCCCTTTCTCTTCTGCAACTCCCCCCCCCACCATCCCTTTTCTACTGCTACCCCCACCCTCCCTTCCCTTCCATACCCTCATCCCCATCTTCTCTTCCCTCTCCCTCTCCCTCCCCCACTTTTCTTTCTCTTCCCTAGGCTGCCCCTACTTCCACCTTCCATTCTTTCATCTACCACTTCCCCCACCCTCCTCTTCCATCCCTGTCCATACTCCCACCTTCATTTCCCTTCCCTACCCCTCACCCCACCTTCCCTTCCCTCCCTTACCACTCCCTCCGCTCTAACTTCCCCCGCCTCTACCCTCCTTTCCCCCACCCACTCTCGCCACCTACTCCTTTATTTGTGAACCTGTTTGTACGTCAAGCTGAAATAGGGACCTTTATTGTAAACTCGATGGTTGCATGTCGTCGTCTTGGGAAAAATGAGACTTAAAAATATTTGTTGATCTTGTTGGACCTCGTATGGTCAACAGACGTTAATATTGATGGGTGTACGGTCAACAAAGCGAATATTGACTTCCGCGGTGTTGTGCAGTCAGGGACAAAAGTTTGCCTTATATTTCACTCTCCTACACGTCCCTTTCCTCTTCTGGATAATATTACTAATGCTGAGCGAGGATTTGTGTAAGTCTCTGCCTATGAATGATTTACATGTTCTTTAGCTGAGAGGCTTGGTATGTTTTCCTGCCTATGCTGATTCCCTTTAATGTTCCAGTGCTGAGAAAGCATTGTATGATTCTCTGTCCATAGGTATTTCTTTCTTTGACGATCCTACGGTGAGAGAAGATAGGTATGTTTTCCTCCCAATAGATGATTGTCTTTTCATAAAATGAGCCAGGGAGGGAAGTAACGAACATGTCCCAAAAGTGAAATGTAGACATAGTGAATAGTAGGGGAACTTTTAACTTTGACTGTTCACTTTCAGACACAGGACAAAAGTCTGTGATATTCCAGTGCTTGATTTATCAGTAACCTCAGTATATATATTCTCATACGTTACTCATTAACACTCTGAGTCTCTCATACTCACTCTCACCTCAGTGAAACTGTCTGACATTAGTTGAATTAAATCGCCAGGAGATGGAAACAGTAAGATGAAGTAATGCCGCCGGACTGAATGGGTTAATGAGGGTGAAATTCAAATTTTTGCCTCGTTGACGTGGAACAGTCAAACAACTAATAGGTCAGAGTGGAGAGAAACTTTTCTCAAAAAAAAAAAAAAAAGAAGAAAGTAAGGGATGGTATGTCCACAACCAATAACTGCCCTGATGAATGTCTATTAGGGGAATTAGAGAGAGGAAAATGATTTTTTTTGTTTTGTTTTTTGCCAAAGCTCAAGAACAAATCTCAGGCAAGTATAGGAAGAAGACATTGGAAAGTGACAGAATTTTGGGATATTATAAGGACAACAATGTCTTAAGTTACCCCACAACTTCTACATTTTATATGGTAACATTGCAACATTGTGCAACGCGAAGTTACAGGATTCACTGCAACAGAGCCAGATGTCACCGCTGTGATCTGGTCGTTGCCCCCATTCGTCTGGAGTATTGCTTCCTGAGGAAAGGCACTAAACGACCCCCCATCGACAAGCCCCGCAAGCTATGCAACTCTCCCATGGCTGACTCACTCTCCCATCGCATCGCCACCTGTCCCAGCGTTTCCCCTTTAGTTCTCCTTGTTTATTGTTTTCTGCTTTGTGTACCTGTTTAATTATCAGTTTTAATGCGCTGCTGAATATTCTCTTCTTTATCCAGTTTTTTTAAGCTTTTGATTCCCAGGCATACGGTTAGAACTTTTTTTTCCCCTAAACTCGAATAAGAATTTACGTGCCATATAAGGTTTTCTGTTGTATTTGTTCACTGTTTTTACATTTTCTTCGTGTAATGATGTCCTTTTACTGTGTTCATAGCTGAAATCAGTGCGATAACTTTTGCACCATGTATGAGTGTGTCTGCCGCTTCCCATTTCCTACATCTCTCTCTTCAGACTCCGTTGATTCTGTTCTTCTGAATGTTGGTACGGTGGCTGGGTGGTGTGCTCGGAACACACACACACACACACACACACACACACACACACACACACACACACACACACACACACACACACACACACACACACACACACACACGTTGGGGTGGGATAGTCACTACTTTACAACGATCTAATACTATCTAGTCTGGCTGAGTGGTCAGTAACATCTTAAAAAAAAAAAAAAAACTATGGGTAACCTGACAAGTGTATTGGCTATAATTTTTTCGTGCTTCACATCCTTTTCACATCCATATTGCATTGTTCATGACGGTTCTGGTACTGTTGCATGTCATGGAATGCAACTGGAATCCGTTTCAGGATTTAATCTTTAGCTTTTCCACAGTAATACTTTAAAATTCTAAAGTACATCTGCTCCAAATAAGATATAAACAACAATCAGTCCTAAGAATATGGTAAACAAAGCAACGCTTGCATACGAGTTGAATTTTTGGGCTATTCTTCTCCTTCTTCCCTGATGATGCCCCAAGGTAGCCAGGTCCTTCGGCAAGACTTGTATCTCGTCCCTGGCGAGGTAGAGCGAGTGAACGACAACATTGGCGACGACGACGACGAAGCAGAGAGCCATCAGGGCAGTGTACCAGACATCCAGGAGCTTGAAATACGGTGTTTTGATGGAAGCAGTGCTGGCTTGGGTGAAGAGGGTTGCCAGAACCACCATGACCGTCAGGGAAACCATTATTCTCTCATTAAAATAGGTCATGGGGAAGAAGAAGGTGATCAGGGAAATGAGGAAGACGAGACCGCTGGGCAAGAAGCTGTTCATGACGTGGTAATCGTAGTGGCTGAAGAGGTGAAGCATAACGACGATGTCATTGCGGTGGTGTGTGTACGTGATCCTCTTCAGCTTGTACTCCTGTAGGTCCTTCTTGCCACTGTAGTTCAGGGTTCGACTGCTGTACTTTGGTTTGAACTCGAAGCCCGGTTGGCCGTCGTTGAGCATGTAGAAGGTCCCCGGGCAAGTGTGGGAGCCGAAGGGGTACCGGTGGAGCCTGAAGTTGCAGGGGATGGTGATGCGGAACTTTATCCTGAATTTCAGCGGTTGCTCCCATCCGTTCAGGTATTTTCCTGACAGTGAGAGAATGTACTGTGGTCAAATAGATCCTACCTCTGATCAGTCATCAATATGGTAGTCAAAATAAATTAGCAGACACGCCCTCGACTACAGAATTTAAAGCAGATAACAGCATATAAAGTTTCCTAAACAGTACTGTCTACTTAAAATCAGGCATTTATTTTGAGAGATGTGATTGCATTGGCAGTATCTAGCTTTATCTATCTATAAATAGCGTGAGAGAGAGAGAGAGAGAGAGAGAGAGAGAGAGAGAGAGAGGACTACTTAAAACTATGCAACTAACCCATGTTGGGGTCATCCATATCCGTGTGTTGCTGAACGCCTTCCATCTTCTCCACGTAGCACGTTGAGTGGTAGATGTCCAGGTGATGTGCCATGCCCTCTCTGTCTCCGGACCTCACAGCCAGCTCAGGCAGCCAGATGTCCTCACAGCCAATAATGCTCTGTTCCTCCGTCAGCTCCCAGTACGTTAAGCGATCCTCATACCACTGAAACACGAACCCCATCTCAATCGTCGCCTTTCCATCTAGGGTTGTGATGGGTCCAATGGAGTAGACATGGACGGCGAATTCCATCTTGTTGCGCTCCTTTCTTTTCGTGCCTTTTTGGTGGCTCTTGAGAGGAGTGACGTGGTGGTTGTAGCCTTTCGCTCGCATTGCCAAATTGCAGTTCTTCTCGTCACTCCAGTCGTCACACTGCTTAAGACCGTCACACTTTTCATTGCGAAAGATACACTGGCCGCTGTCACAGGAAAACTGGGCTTCACTGCAAGGAGTTATTGTCACCGTCTTCTTATCTACTGGGTTGATCCATTGATGACGGCCTATAGGGGGTATACTCGTGCTTATATTGAACTTCCATGTTTGACCATGAAGGTTAGACTTTAAAATCCACACGTTATCAATATTGCGAATTTCCGATGCCACATCCCCCTTGAAAAACATATTGCCATCAACAGAGGAATGCAGTGTGTAAGTGCGATCCATGTTATCAATGTCCCCGTACAGTCTAAACCTCACCGCAGTTGGCACCATACATATACTACACCAGAGCTCGGATATACAGTACCTCTCACTGATCGTTCCGTCGGCTAAAAGAACAGAGCAATTTGACCACAGATCTTCCTCGCCACCACATCTTTCTCCAAGCCATGACAAAATCATGTCATCTGTTTTGCAGACTCGTGGAACTTGAGATATCGCAACTGCCCCACTGTCTATCTCATTCTGGGAAGGAAATCTCCCTCCCAGTAATTTGCATTGCAGAAGTATTTTATCATGGCTTCCAAATAGCTTCAGAGGAATGGAAGCATAGATTTTACTGCACAATTCCTTTTCATCGTAATGTATCAGCTTTGTTCGTCCAGTGCTGTTCCAGGTAGAATCAAGAGTCAGCATAGAATTGAGCGGTATCGGCTGACTGCAGTCAAACTGTCTGATTTGCTGGTCTGTCGTAGAAGCGATGGAGGTGACAGAGACAGCCATAACAGAGCCGGTGAAGGCGCGTCTCCCCTCAGCTGGTGAACCAAGACAAAGGCCTGCTGGTATAGACTCTAAGGACCTGTCATCGACCTCCTCCGACAGCACTGGCAGCGTCTCGCTTTTGCGATCCCGGACGTAGACATTCACCTGTAGAAGCATTATCATTATAGCGCGTTTGTTCTAACCTGACGAATATCCTTAATCCCTCTCAGCTCAGTTGATGGTAAAATGTAGTCAGAATGGAGAATAGGTTTGACTAACACCAAGGAGACTCCTTCCTGACTGATAACTAAAGCTCTTCATATATCATGCAGCCACGATTTGGTATTCAATTTGTGGAAGTGGTACCGTTCGTTTAATGAACACAAACAGTTTATAGATAAAGACAGCTGAGCAACAGAGAATGATTTATGTGACCATGGGAGTGTTATATACGTGAACTAACACCGTTAGCAGTTTTAGAACAAGTTAAAGTGAACAGAGCATAGGGGAGGTGCCTCCTAAGTTAATGAGAAATACAGCCCCACTCTCTCACTCTTCTCCTGCGCGTGGTGGCTTGGAGGCAGAGGTGTCGCCAGGTGCCGGGCAGCAGGGGATCATCATAGGTATACAGGCGACCCAGGTACTCCACCCTCACCTGCCACTTACTGCTCACGCCTGTCAGGTGTAAAGTTGGTGCTGGAGAGGGACGCCTTCATGTGGTGGCACCGATATAACCCGGCGGCTCCACTGTCTGGTTATAGAAATGTCCCTTACCTATTCCTCTGTCCCCAACAGGAGGATGGTGGACTGCAGAAGGGCAGTTTAAGCCTGCAGTCTACTGGGGTCACATTTCAGATCAGTCGAGCCACAACAACAAAACGAGAGCCCGTAGTCTCATCGGTAATGGAGGCTCCCTAGCACCTCTTCCTGGCCTGTTTATTGGTGTTTCTGGTAAGTTTATATATTCATGTATGCTAGTTATCCAACCTGTGTTGACGTAAGAAAGAACTAAACATATAACACATGATCAGGCGTAATATGCAAAATGAATAGCTATAGAAGAGGCGCAACAAAGCCTCCAAACGATAATGATGATGATGATGATGATGATGATGACAGTTTGAATGAAAATATTGATTCTGGCTCGCTATAAGAACAAGGTGAAATGGTCGATACTGAAGATGAGGACAGTAAAAACAGTTCTGACAATGTTGATGATGATAATGATGATAATGAAGATGATGATGACAACTCCAAAACAAACTCAAACTCACTGACGACGAATGTAATGTTGCCCATGCTAAAAGTGAGGACGATGCCGAGAGGTGGAGAGCTAGAATAAGGAACTACCACCCCGCACACCACGTACTCGTTCACCATCTCATCAGTCCAGCCCTCATCCACTTTTGCGCAGTAAGATGAATTTTCTCCCCGAAGCTCCACACCCTTGACACCTCCTTCTGCGGCTTCTGCGGTGTCCTTGAGGGAATTTAGAGATCCCAGACGTCGCCCTAGAGGAAATAATAAAATGATATCTACTAAATGTTCCCCTAAATATCAATTGCAACTTTTTCTGCTACTTCTACGGTGTCTTTGGGGAAATTCAAAGGGCCCACGCTTGACCGGAAAGTTATGATAAAGCAAGATACTGTAACAGGATAGAACTGCTGGCCAATGGCAGAATGCAACAATATTACGTCCCCACGTCCTCTCCACACCACTGCTCATGACTGTTACCATATTCTAGTGTTACTCAGTTGCTACATTTTAGCATTCACTATTGAGAGAGGACAATTTTAGTCCAAGTTAAGACGAAGAAAATTCGTTATTAATGTCTTGCTACAACTTAGCATGCAGGATGGAGAGGCGGCTGCTTTAGACCAAGTTAAAGTGAACAGAGTATAGTAATCAATGATGACCACCCTACCTTTTCGCATAATTGAGGTACGTCAATAAAGGCAACACCATCTATGTACACTCATTAATCTGATTACATAAACTCAATGTTCTCTTTCATCTTAATTATCTGCCTCTGTAAACAGCTTATATTGATAGGTTGCTCGCAAGTTTAATACATATACTGTATACTCTCTCTCTCTCTCTCTCTATGTGTATATATATATATATATATATATATATATATATATATATATATATATATCCATCCATCCATCATCCAATCCTACGTTGCCCCGTGAGGAGCGTAGGAGCCCGGGGTTAGGCAGTTGGTCCTGACATTTAAGATGAGAGTGACCAGCCTCACTCATCCCTGAGTGGCATTACGTGAGCAATAAACCCCAGCCATCCCTTGGATATAAACCTTCACCGGCTCAATCCGATTGGAGCACCTTATTTACCCACTAAACCACCAGGCGCCAGAATTTAGTTATGTGGTTACCACCCAGAGTAGTAAATTGTTTCCTGGTGTACAGGAAACCATTTGACTTGTCACTCAGTGTAGAGTTACCATAGGCAGAAGGAAGAGGAAAGAATAAAGGAAAGAAAGACAGAAGAGGGAGTGTAAAGTCACCCGTATGCAGAAAGAGAAAAGGGTGAAGGAAAGAAAGACAGAAGAGGAAGGATGGAAGAGAGGAAAGGGCAGACACCCAAAGTAGCACTAGATCGAGTGAGTGGATTGTGAGCGCCCGCACCTACCACTGTATATATATATATATATATATATATATATATATATATATATATATATAATTAAATAAAAACGGACTTCGGAAGTGTTAGGGAGCTTCCTTAACCGACGAGCATAAGGGCCAATTGATTAAAGGTCAGGATCACAGGGCAAGATCGTCTTAGACGCGGTGGATGGGTTGAGGGTATCTTAAGGATGAAGGAATTTGATTTTAAGAACAGTCACTCGAGGATCAAGGTCACAGGGCGATGACATGTTGGTCCCTTAGATGGGCTGTAGGGGGAGGGAGTCTGAGGGGTCCTTTTTATCTTTATTTTTTTTATTTATTTTTTTTTAATGTGTCCGACTCTGGGCAAACGCTTCAGGGCCTATCCCCAGGGCATATCCCCAAAGCCCAGCAGTCCTACATCTACACATGTCACCATTTCGCCGCTAACACCCACCGTCCATATTGAATACATGCTAGGGCTGTCTCGTACAGGACTGGTGTATTTGTATTACTTTATTTATTGCTTTTTTTCAGCATTGTTTTCAGTCTGAGATAAAGCTATTAAATCAACGAAGAAAAGCAAAAAAATTGTCCTTGTCATCAGTTACCAATTATATTCATCACCGTCTTCTCACCAAACTGGAGATTTTCATCAATGTCTCGTATAAATCGCAAAACTCTGGCCACCTACCTTCGGCGAGTGTGAGGGGAGTGAGTGCCAGGAATGCAGCCACTAGGACCGTCACCCACGTCATCTGCCTTTTCATGTTGCGTACTACACCTTCCTCACACCTTAGCCATGCCAACATGACTAATTATTCGCCCCTGAAAAAACAGTGTAGTAGTAGTAGTAGTAGTAGTAGCAACAACAACAGTAGTAGTAACCCCAGGCTCATCTGAAACGTGAACCCAGTGGACTGTAGGGTGAAGTTGCCCCCACCCTGCAGCCTACCGTCACCCTTTCGGGGGATAGGAAGGGAGTTGAGGTACATTTGCATAACCGAGCAGAGCAGTTGTGATATCGGTGCCACCACATGAAGGCGTCCCTCTTCAGTATCAGTAATAATAATAGTAATGATAAGAAATAGCCATAAAACTCTTTCCTGACCTCCACCATCACTAGCCCGCTAATTGCAAAGACCCCAGTGCCTGCCCGCTCTGGTAACCCTCTCATTATCCCAGCTTTCAGGCACAATGCAAACACAATTCAGGCACAGCTCAGGCATAGTTCAGGCACAATTCAGGCTATTCAATAAACTTCACCCTGTCCTTAGCAACAGCAGGTCAGTTGATTCACCACTACACCCTTTTAGTCCAATGACATTTTATATTTTATTTGTATTTCATTCTTCCTATCGCTGCAGATTGTTGTTGTTGTTATTATTATTGTTATTATTATTATTATTATTATTATTATTATTATCATCGTTGTCATCATCACATCATCATCATCATCATCATCATTTTTATTATCAGTATTATGATTATTATTTTTATTATTGTCATCATCATCGCCATTATCACTTCATCGTCATCATAATCATTATTATTATTATTATTATTATACTCTTATTAGGAAGCGGTCCCTAGTAGAAAAAGACGTTGATGAGGGCCTGACTAACTTCTCTACTTCGATTATTCTGGAAATAGCTATGGCTTAGTTGAGCATTGAAGAGGAAAAGATGGAAAATTTGTCTAGTTAAAATGAACAGAGCACTGAACCTCACACCACTAGACCCTCAGACTTTTACGATTGATTCCATGCCGTAATTTAAGATTAACGAGAAACCTATGAAACTGTCTACGGCTGGTAAGAATGAGGGTGAGGGAACTTACCGCGCGCTTGAAGGGTAGATAAGAGCGTGCGAGCGTGAGAGGCTTATCGCGGCTGCTGGCTGAGTGAAGGGTTAAGTGCAGTGGGGCGAGGGTGGGTGAGAGGAGGGGAAGAAGAGGTGACAGGGGAGAACTGAAGGAGGAGGGGGTTGTGTGAGGTGGTGTGAGAGGGGATGAAGGATGAGTGAGGGAGGAGGTATGGAGTGAGTTGAGGAAAGAGAGGTAAAGGAAGCTTTTCTAAACACACACACACACACACACACACACACACACACACACACACACAAAACTCTTGCATTCCGGGGCTAAGTAAGATAACAAACACAGTCACCTACAGTGCACAGTACAACAATAACTCTTAACACTTTCCTGTTTGTCATGTTTGGAGCGATCAATCTCATTCTACAAACCAGTCTGAGAGAGAGAGAGAGAGAGAGAGAGAGAGAGAGAGAGAGAGAGAGAGAGAGAGAGAGAGAGAGCGGATGTAAGGGATGAGAAAAGATGAAAGATGGAGGATGAAAAGTGATGGGTGAAAGGGGTGAGGAAGAATAGGTCTCGAAGAAAGGACGACAGTGGGGAGGAGAAGGGGCTGGAGTGAGGTGAGGAAGGACAAAGAAGGAGTGAATAGCATGGAGTGAAGGACGAGGAAGCGTTGAAGAGTAGAGTCTACAGTAGATGTAATTGAGTCGCAATAGTGCAGAGGAAAGGTGGTAGCCCAGATAACCTTGCTCTGCCACGTGTCTCTCCAGTATACCTTTGCAGGTGTCATTGTTTACATTAGCTTCCGTTCTTTTCCTTGTTTTCTGTCACTACTAAAGAACAGAAAACGAGACATTTTAATGGATACTTTAATGGTTTAATTAAAGCATGTTTGGAGACGTACTTAACAAGAGCTCTCCTCCCCCCCCCCGCCTCCTTTTTTTTTTTTTTTTTTTTTTTTTCCTGGCTGTCAACGGAAATGGTCTTTATTCCACAGTCATCCTGAAACTGTGGACGGTATTCTATGTGGCCTTGAAGGTTTCATACACCTCTACCTTACCGATGTACTCTGCACATTATACAAGTATCAGTAGACTATCCTTCTATTTAAAACTGATGCAAAGCGTGCCGATATTCATATCACATAAGCTGCATGCAAGAGAATGATAAGGTGTAATATGCAAAATAATCCAACATAAGTTGGACTAAAGTGCCACTTTAGTCCAAAGTATATTGGACTTAAGTGCCACATAAGTGCCGCTTAATTGTCACGTGCCAACTTAAATGGGACTTTAGTCTAACTTAAGCAAGACTAAAGTTGGACTAAAATTGTTGGACTTAAGTTGTTGGACTAAAGCTGGTAGGACTACTTAAGTTGGGACAAGTTGGCACTTACGTTGGGACTTGAGCTGGCACTTAAACTGGGACTTTAGTTGGCACTTATATTGAAACTCAAGCTGGGACCTAAGTTGGGACATAAGTTAGCACGTAAATTGGGACTTATGTTGGAATTTAAGTTAGGTCTTAAGTTAGTACGTAAGTTGGGACTTAAGTTAACACCTAAATGACGTAAGAGTTGGGAATTGAGTGGCACTTAAGTTGTGACGAGTGGCACTTAAGTTGGGACTTAAGCTGGCACTGAAGTTGGTACTTAAGCAGCACGTGAGTGGCACTTAAGTTGTAAGAAATTTTGGGGCTGATCCGGATCGGACCCGGCTTTGGTGAAGGTACTCGCTTTCTGAGTGCTTTCTAGCTATATTTACATTTCATTGTGACGTTGTTGAGTGAGCATGAGTCTGCTGTATTTGTATAAGTGATAATTATGCACCAGAAATATATATATATATATATATATATATATATATATATATATATATATATATATATATATATATGAATCAGAAAAGATATATAAGGAAGGCATCATACAGCAGGTATGATTATTCCCCTGTACAAAGGAAAAGTGGGAAAGAAGTGTGTAGTAAGAACAGGGGCATAAATTATGTCATCCCAGAGTAACAAGTATATGGTAGGTTACTTACTGACAGAGTTTGGGAAATAGCAGAGGAATTAGTTGGAGAACAGGGAGGTTTTCGGAAGGGATGAGGTTGTGCAGATTAGATATTCATCCTTAGGTATTCAGTGGAAGAACTTCTAGAGAAAGGAAAGTTGTGTGCGGCCTTCATGGATTTGGAGAAAGCATATAGAGTGGATAGACAAGGAATGTGGAAAATATTGCATTTATATGGAGTGATTGGGAAGTTGTTGAATGCCGTCAAGAGTATGTATGAGGGTGCAAAGACTACAGTTCGATAGTGAACTGAGTAAATTTTTCTGTTTGAATGCTGGATTGAAGCAGGGATGTGTCATGTCTCCATGGTTGTTCAGTTTGTATATCATGGGGTTATAAAAGAGGTACAAGGTAGGGCAGTGGATGTTGGAGCGACCGTAACGAGTGAGGGCAGCGTTTGGAAACTTCCTGTATGTTGGTTGCAGATGATAGCCTACTGTGTTGTTAAGTGAAAACGAAGGGGAACTGCAAGACAGTGAATGAGTTTGGGAGAGTGTGTAAGAAACGGAATCAAAAGGTGAATGTTAGGAAGGGTAAAGTTATGGTCTTCGAGAGAAATGAAATCACTGAATGTAGCCTACAGCAGTGAGACTGGATGCTTAAGAAATGGAAACGTGAATGCATTTAAGTACTTGGGTAGTATGTTGAGTAAGGATGGGAGTTTGGAGGATGAAATGCTTGAAAGGGTGCAGCAAGGAAGAAAGGTTGCTGGTTCTTTGAAAGCAGTGACAAGAAATAGGGAAGTGAGCATGGAAATAGTCACTGCATGATACTATTGTAATACCAACTCTAACGTATGAAAGTGAAGCTTGTACCTTGCTGGAAGGACGCAAGTCAAGAGTGAGAGCAGTGCTAATGAGTTATTTGAGAGGAGCATGTGGAGTTACGTTAAGATACAGACAAATGAGGAAGTGATCGAAGGAGCGTTGTGGTGTGGATGTGGATGTGATAGAAAGCGTTAGGAGAAATACACTTAGGTGGTTTGGCCATGTGGAGAGGATGGAGAACGAGAGACTAACGAGGAGAGTGTGTGAGGTGGAGGGGGAGAGAGGAAGGGGGAGGCCGAGGATGAGATAGAGGGATGGAGTGGAGAGGTATACGAGAGAGGAAGATGTGAGCTGGGGAAAGGGCAGTGAAATGGCGGGGTAGAGGGCGACATGGAGGCGATTTGTTTGTGGCCACTCCTTGAGGGATTGTGGCGTCTGGCAATAGATAGATCATACGGCACAACGTTACAGCCACGATATATACACAAATATATCGTGGTTACAGCAGTGTCCATCTATAGCCGCTATTCTTTGTTAGATAAATCCGGCGCTGTTGAGTGATCAGTAATTAGTAGACCGATAATCTAAATACAGAACAAGTAGTATAGAATACGAATTGTATATGGCAATTATTGGTCATACGTCGGGCAGTTGGAGTGATACCGAATGAAGCATATATAATATTGCTGTGGTGCATTTAAATCAGGAATAATTTTTAGTTTATAATTAAGATGCAGGAAATTTAGCATAAAATAAGAATAAGGTAGATGTAACAATTTGATCATACGTCCGACATTTAAATGGCTGGCGGGAAGGAGTCGTGCTATGCAGACAGCGACGTCCCGACATTTAAAAGGCTGGTGAGGAGGAGTTTGTTGATGCAGGCAGTGACGTGTGGCATTTAAATGGCTGCCGGGAATGAGTTTCACAATGCAGGCAGCGTTAATGCAGCGTGATGAAGCATTTAGTATTAGCGCATCGCTGTAATCCGTGTGCCATCCCTGAACTAAGGAAAACCCACCATCCTGAGTGCTGCATTGTACTCGCTCGTGGCTTGAACCAGCCAAGCTTCCCCACTGTCCATACTTAAGGTTGGTCACTGACAAATCTTATTTATTATCATTGCAGGAGTATGGCTTTACTTTAGCAGATTTATCAGTGAAAAAGTTATGTTTGGTGAAAAGCTAGGAAAGCTTCATGCCTTCTTTTTACGATATAAGAGCTTGCTAAACCTCACATGGTAAACGCTGCTAATGGGTGATAACTACTTTCACACATAAACACAGTCTCCTGCAATACAGCACTGTATAAATCGGATTGGCCGTTTCCATCCCTGTGCTGCTACAGTTTGAGAAAAAGTAGTGATATTTTGGGATACATCTAACCAATAATGACAATTTCTTGTACGTACAGCATCTATCTATATACCTAGGCTGCATCCCCCAAGGAAAGGGAGCATATATTGAAGAAATACATGAATGTCCGTTTTTAGTACAAGTATTATTGTTTTGCATGACCAAAACTATTCTTAACCTTTTCTGAGTTTGCTCAGCCTCACTAAGTTTGGAGTTTTAAAAGGAAATTTGGTTACTGGAGATTTGGTTAGCCTGGAGCTGAATATTGGTAATGTTAAAGTACCGGTAAATTAAATTTTAGTTTATGATACAAAGTGGTACAGGAATTGCTTAATAGAGGTAGGATGGGACTGGAGTGTATTGGTGTTGTGATGAGGAGATGTAGATTGAGGTGGTTTGGACATGTGGAGAGGATGGGGGATGATAATTGGGTGAGGAAGGTGAGAAGTGTTAATATTAGGGGTGGGGTTATGAGGGGTAGACCGAGAAAGACATGGGACGAGGTCATTAAGTGTGACCTTAGGGTTAAGGGACTGAACAGGGAGGCTGCAATGGATCGTGCAGCATGGAGAGCCGCCACTAGGTGACCAAGGCCGACACATGCAAGCATGTTGGAGCCTTTAAAAACGAAACGAAAACGAAACGAAACAGTATTAAAAATAGTATTATTGTAGCAGCCATGGCTCGGTGGGTTAGAGTGCTTTGCACTGGCTGCAGGGTTGGAAAAGGAGGAAAACTACTTGGTTATTTTTGTACAGTATTACTATTTCCATTATGATAATTTCAGGAGAGTGCTGTCCTTCCAGAAACTCTCGACTTTCTACATTTTATCCTCATGGAGTTGTGACCAGCACTGTGCCATATCAAACTCTCTTTCATTCTGCCTGAAAGGCCATAGCTACAATTCTGCTTCTGTCCACTGTTGAAGCAAAATAGGTAAGGCATTAATGTTGTGAGTACAGTATTATTTTTCCCTTATTCCTGTATTTGTGCATATGTGTTGCAGATGCAGGATTTTCAGCGTTTTGTGTGACAATACAGTACCTTTATTACATTTTTATACAGCCAGATAAAAGTTTTGGTTCTTATAGCTGTGATACCAAGAATGCAAGTCAGTTAAAAGAGTGTACAGTATTTGGTTTGTGTACTTTAAGTATGTACAGTACAGACCAGCTCTAGAACTGTCTCCCTGTTTGTAGTAGTACTGTAGCAGTAGTTGTTCCCTAGCAGGACCATAATTTTCAACAGAATTTTGGAGGGGCTAGACCAAATGTATATAATTCCGTACTACAAACTTATAATGAAATCGAAACTCTTAAGTTTCCAGACCATCCGATATTTTTCGGTTTGATTCTACCTAAAAGTTGATGTTTAATGAGGCATGTATGTTTAATGATTGAGGTGGGTGTTCTGCTAATCTGAACTTTCAGCTCAAACTGAGGCTTACTTTAATAATTTGGCCATTTTACATTTTTGTTGCACTATGCTGCACCTTTACCAAGATTGTTCTTTCATGCCTGCAGTAGGATTTAAGTTGAAATATACAACCCTACCTTTATTCTTTCGGAAATGATAAAATAATCAATATTTAAATACTATTACGATTTAGTTTATGATCAGTTTAGATCAAATTTGGAAATACTGTATTCAATCAAACAACATGTAGATTTGTTTGAATTTTCAACAAAACTACTCAAAGTTTTACTTCTGTTTTATTTTCAAGTGCAACCTTATAAGCCCTCAATCTTGGTTGAAGTTTTGACAGATTAATATGCAGAAAACATTGGGGGACTTTAGCCCCCGTAGCCCTCCCAGAAATTACATCCTTGTCCCTAGGCAGTCTGGCTGAACAGCCCCGAGTCCCAAAGGAAGGCCACAGCTGAGACTGGGCTTTCCTGCAGAGCTCACAAGGAGTGTATGTTGTGTTGTTGGCATAGGTGATTGTGTGCAATGCAGTCTTCCATAATATGCTTAATACTATGGGGTGCTGTGTTGCATTCTGGACAGGCATCAGTGACTGAGTCATCCAACCTCTTTTGATAACCCAAGAGGGCTTGATGATGCCCACATCTCACCCTGGCCAAGTGGACCCTGTCCTTACGAGGGAGATAGGATTCAGAAGGGTGGATATCAGGAGGCTGTGCATGCAGCTGTGTGTTGTCATTAAGTGACTGAATGGAGTGGCGAGTGATTTGAGTATGGAAATGCTTCTGGAAGCTGGTCTGAGGGGGGAGAGATAGTATTTGTGTATGGTATTGTGTGCTGGCTGTTGTTTCGATGTTCCATGGTGCGTGTGGATGTGCTGCCATGTAGTATAGTGGATGATGTGGGTTTGTGGAGGCTGCGGCGAGAATTTGGGTGCATCTCATGTCTAGATGATCCTTGCCTTTGAGGACTTTGGTTTCATGGTGTAGGTGGTCTGTGGGTGTAGTAGCTGTGCAGCCAGTGATTATTTTTAGGGCCTTGTTCTGTATGGTCTGTAGAGTGTTGTAGTGTGTTTTAGTGAGGTAAGAAGCCCAAGCAGGGCTTGCATAATTCATCACTGAACATATATATTGTTTGTATACTTTGGTGATGATTTCTTTGTTGTGTCCAAATGTTGTATGGGCAAGTGACCTCAAGGCTTTGAGACTTTATGGTATTTTATTTTTAATGTTTGTGATGTGTTGTTTAAATGACATTGATGTATGTTACACCAAGGATTTTGTGTGTGTGTGTGTGTGTGTGTGTGTGTGTGTGTGTGTTTGTGGTGAGGTGTGGAATGTGACTGTGTTCTGCTGTCCAGTGTGTGAGAAGGGTCACTGTAGAGTTGGCTGGGGCTGTTTTGAGCCTGTTTATGGTGAACCATTTGTGTAGTGTGTTGAGGTGAGGTTGGAGGATGTGTGCGGCTGTGTTTGCGTTCTGGTGTGTACATGTAAGTGTTATGTCATCTGCATAGGAAGCTATGTGTATCTGTGGTGTGTGGGGTGTGGGTATGTCGTGCATGTATAGGTTAAAAGAGTGTAGGGGACAAAACAGATCCTTGGGGGACGGCATTTGTGAGTTTCTGATATTCGAATGCTGACCAGCAAATGTTTCGCATGCACATTTGCCCACTAAATAGTTTGCAAGCCATCATTTTGTGTTATTGTGCATGTGTGTGTCAAATATTTTGTTTGTAAGGTTGTGGCGGGGGATGGCATCAAAAGCTTTGCTAATGTCTAGTGTGACTATGAGTGTCCTGTGTGGTGGCCTAGCTGAATTCATGCCATCAAAACTGTGTAAGGTCTGTAAGAATAGTCTTTATGGAGTGTAGTGACCAAAAACCATGTTGTGACGGGGCTAGGGAGGTGTGAGGTGTAACTAGTTGTAGTACCAGTCATTCAGTGACTTTGGAGGGGGTGCAGAGGAGTGTGATTGGGCGGTGCGAGGAAGGTAACGTGGGGTCTTTGTTGGGTTTGGGGTTAGTGATGATTGTGCTATGCTTCCAGATGTTGGGTATTATGTTGTGTGATATGTTGGTGAATGCTTGTATGCCTTGTGGTCCAAGGTGTTTAAGGTGTATGTTGCTTATGTTGTCTGGTCCACAGGCAGATGAGTACTTAAGGTTGCTAATGATGTGCTTCGTCTGGTTGCAAGTGAAAGGTGCGAAGTCTGGGTCTGTGGGGAACTGTCTCTTGCGTCTGATGACACATCGGTCATCGCGATAGGGGTTTAGATGGCTGACGTGAAAAGTGATTGATGAGAGTGTTTGCTTGTTGTTTGTTTGAAGGTATAGTGTCTGTTGTTGTGATGGCAGTGGGTGATTATGTAGTGTTATTGTTGGAGAGTGTGATGGTGTTCAGTATTTTGTAGAGTTTGCTGGTGTTTGTTTTGTGATCAAGTGTTTGAAGATAATTATTCCAGTTTAATGTTTGCTCTTCTGATATTTTATTGTATATTTGAGTGCTGAGTTCTTGTATTTGTTGTACGATGTCTTGTGTATGTGGTGTTGGGGTGTCGTTGTGTGTCCTGTTGACTGATGAGGCCTTGAATTTTTGGTGTGAAGTTGGGGTTGTGTCTCTTTCTGTTGCCTCTAGAGATGTGTCTTTTGTCTGCATTTTGAATAATTAAATTGAAAGTATGCATGGTGATGTTGATGTTTGTGATGGATGTACTCTTTAATTTCAAAGTTTTGTTCTGTTTCAGTTGTGAAGGCCTCCCAGTTGGCTTTCTTATAATTAGTGTACTGGTATGTGTGTCTGTGGCCAGCATGATTCTGGTTTTGGTAGTGATGATGATTGGGAGGTAACCAGAACCAAGGGTTTTGATCACTATCCAGGATTTTGTGGGGGTGAGGTTTGGGGAGCAGAAGGTGATTTTGGGGGATGATGGAAGGAAGAAGGCTTGGTGAGGTTTGGGGAGCAGAAGGTGATTTTGGGGGATGATGGGAGGAAGAGGGCTTGGTTTGGGATATGGGTATGTTGATGGAGATTGTTGAGTATGAAAAGATTATCTGTTTGGGATTGTAGTATCAGCCCTCTGTCTGTGTCAGGGTTGTTGACGTGCCAGGCCGACTCCTTGGAGTTGAAATCACCACCCAGGATGATGTTGGGTATGCTAGTGATGTGGTGTATTTGTGGAGAGTAATTGTGTGGTACTGTGGGGGACGACTGGGGGAATATATGTATTGGCGATTGTTATGTGTGATTTGTTACCAGTGCATATTTTAATTGATTGTATTTCTGTTGTGGTGTCATGTGGGGGACGACTGGGGGAATATATGTATTGGCGATTGTTATGTGTGATTTGTTACCAGTGCATATTTTAATTGATTGTATTTCTGTTGTGGTGTCATGTGGGGGGGAAAAGTGACTGTGTGTGTGCACTAGTTTCTGAAAAGTTGATGGATTTGTGTACCAGAGTGATGAGTCCACCGCCACCGCCCCGGCCCGGTTTTGTCTAATGGTGGTGAAATTATGAAATGTAGGTGTTTTTTGTGTTCTGTGTAGTTTTATTTCTTGTAAAGTGGCAGTGTGTATGTTTTGTTGTTTGATGAATTGTGTGAGTTCTTGTTTTTTGGTGTTTATGCCATCAATGTTTATTTGAAGGATGTTTATATTGTGCGTATGATGTGTGTTGGGTGCTGCAGCATGGGGGGGAGGTGGAGGTGTGGGTGGAGGGGAGGGGAAAGGGGTAGGAGAATGTTGTGATGGAGGTAAGGATTGGTGTGACTTAGACTGGGGTGGAATGGGAGGGGTTGGGGAAATGGATGGTGTGGGAAGGATTGGTGGCTTAGGCTGAGGAGGTGTGGAGGAGTAGGAGTGGGGTTGGTGAGGGGTTAGTGGGTGGGGGGAAGGAGCATAAAGAGCAGGTCCAGATGTTTGTGTAATATTTTCTGGATGCAAGAGTTGTGCAGCTGTAATGGGTCCAGTTCTTGCAGGAAATGCACTGAACTGAACCCTTTGTCTGTTGGCTCGAAGTGATAGGTTTTGAGCATGTTGGACATGTGTATTTGTTGGTGCATCCTGGATTGCTCTTAATGTCTGCAGCTAGAAGTCGTCAAGAAATGACCACCGTGGAGTCATTTCTCGGTATAGAAAAAATGGTGCTGTTGTGTGTGTTGTGTTGGGAGATGTGGTACTTGCCCAGGCAACTGAAGCTACTCCCAGGTTCGGGGAAGTTTGCAGTGATTTGGCCCCCATGCTGTCCTTCTCTTTTGTTTCGACAGCCTCTGGAGGGTAGACCCACGGTGAAGGTGCCACCGCTCCAGGTCCCCTCCTGTCTGTTTTTCCCACTGCCTATGAGCTCCGGTCTTTCAAACTCAGTGTTCAGCCATCTCGATGTGAATGGATTTTGAATTTGGCTCTCTGTTGTCTTGTTTTTGTTTTTTTCTTGGAGGGAGCAGTTTGCTGGCTGCTGGCCTTTGGCTCCTTCTTCCTTGCATAAATTTAAAAAAAAGGATACAGACTTTCTAGATGATGACGTCCTGAACTCATTGTATTAACGTTAATCTAGATCCTGATCATTTGAAACTGCTTGGAAATTATTAAACTGAGTTATCATGCCACATATGCTTATATACCGGTACGAGGGACGTTCAAAAAGTTTTGGCAACAGGGTAATAAAAGCAAAATTAATAGAGATACACATTTACTGAAGTTCACACTCCTTCAACATACTTTACTCTCCTCTAAGGTTTACACACTTCTGGAGCCGTGTCATCCACTTAACAAAGCACTCCGAGTACTCAGAATCAGGTATACTCTTCAGTTCTGAATTTATCCTCCTGGCAAGGTCCTGTTCCCTTTGAAAATGGATCCCAGCAAGTTTTTCTGACAACTTAGGGAATAGCCAAAAGTCACACGGTGCCGTCCTGACCTGGCAACATGTGATATTGGCCATTCCCTAAGTTGTCAGAAGAACTTGCTGGGATCCATTTTCGAAGGGAACAGGACCTTGCCAGGAGGATAAATTCAGAACTGAAGAGTATACCTGTTTCTGAGTACTCGGAGTGCTTTGTTAAATTAAGTTGATGACACGGCTCCAGAAGTTTATATCCTTAGAGGAGAGTATGTTGAAGGAGTGTGAACTTCAATAAATGTGTGTCTCTATTAATTTTGCATTTATTACCCTGTTGCCAAAACTTTTTGAACGCCCCTCGTACATATGATGCTGGAGGGGGAGAAATTCACACGATGGTGCTGATACTGTAAAACTCTTTTACAAGAGCAATTCACATATGTGATGGTGAAGAGGAAGCATAGTGATTCTTGTCATATTAATGCAGATATACAGTAAGGTAGTTCTGGTGATGCAAGAGTGATGATAAAGAAGCTTAGTGATACAGTATTTGGAGGTGTAAGACAGAGATGTGTTATATCACCTTGGTAGTTCAGTGCATTATATATATATATATATATATATATATCCATCATCCAATCCTACATTGCCCCATGGGAGCATAGGAGCCCTGGGCTAGGCAGTTGGTCCCGACATTTAAGATGAGAGTGATCAGCCTCACTCATCTCTGAGTGGCATTACATTAGCAGTCAACCCCAACCATCTCTTGGATATAAACCTTCACCGGCTTAATCCAATTGGAGCACAATAATTACCCACTAAACCACAAGGCGCCAAAATTTGGTTATATGGTTACAACCCAGTGTAGTAAATGGTTTCCTGGTGTACAGGAAACCACCAGGAAACCATTTGACATGTCACTCAGTGTAGAGTCACCCACAGGCAGAAGGAAGAGGAAAGAATGAAGGAAAGAAAGACGGAAGAGGGAGTGTAAAGTCACCTGTAGGCAGAAAGATGAGGAAAGAATGAAGGAAAGAAAGACAGAAGAGGATGGAAGGAAAGAAAGATGGAGGAGAGGAAAGGGCAGAAACCTGAGAGCAGCACTACATCAAGTGAGTGGATGGTGAGTGCCCCCACCTACTATATATATATATATATATATATATATATATATATATGTATGTATGTATGTACTGTACCATATATAGATCGAGCAGACCTGGTCAAGGTGTTCAAAATAAAGGCTGCAGGTATAGGTACAAAACTGTAGTAGCTTATACAGTATTGTAATATTGTACATACCGTTTACCAGTATGGAAACTTAACTTGTCTGTATGTTGATGATGCAACTTCGCCGTTAGAAAGTGAGAATGATTTGCAGAAGGTAGTGGAAGAGTTTGTACAAGAATAAAAGCAAAAGTGAATGCAAACTGAAACAATATAATCTTAAGGTATTTGAAAAGGAAGAGTATGACAATAAAATTTTTTGTTTTTCGTGTGAGATAGGGTTAGAAAGCAGAAAGAATTTTCATTCATTCATTCATTGCCAGACACCATGTATCCCAAACGGAGTGGCCAAGGGCTTAGAGTTAATTGTTTTACAGGGAGGGGCACTAATCCTCCACCAACCCCACTTGACACGTAGGGAGAACGTTATGCCAACAGCATCTGGTGTTCCCCGGCGGTCACCCATCCAAGTACTAACCAGAGAATTGCAGAGTACAAATGGGCGATGATGTGCTTTAGAAAGTTGATAGTTTTACTGTAGTTAATGTATTGGAAGAGGTTAAGCCTGCTTTAGATACAGGATGGTCCATGAAAAGTATCCTCCTGTCTTGTGTGTTGTGGGAACGGTTCAGTCTGTTGATGTGAGGTGTAGAGAAGTTTAGGCCAATTTATGAAATTACTAATCAGCCCTGCAGTTAATGGACACCATAAAGATTGAAAAGGGTTATGGGAATTAAGTAATGTTGCTGAGTAATGCTGACAGAGTTGTCCCCATAACACTGGTGAAAGGGGATGCATAAACTATGGACTACCCTGCATTTTGTAACATTGTGCAACTGGGCAAAATGGATTGTGAGGTTTAAGAGTTACTTAGAGGAAAAAGAGTAACTGGAGAGCTTGATAGAAGAAGGAGAGTAATTGGAGAACTTGATGGAAGAGCAGCAGTAACTTGAGAGCATGATAGAGGGAGAAGAGGCTTCTATGTGTCTGAGCTGAATAAAATTATCCGTCTTTAGCTGGAGTAGATTACTTGAGTTGTTCTGACAGTGACAAGGTTCAAGATAACACTATTAACTTGCTCAAGCTCCTGTAATCACTTTCAGATGAATATAACAGTCTGTTGTTATCAGGAATAAAAATAACAGAGTTGTTTGGACTATGAGAGGGTTGGTGGAACCATTAAGAGTCAGGTTCCTATACTGATGCAGCTAAATAGAATGGAGTGGCATTAGCTGGAATGGAATTTTAGAGGTTTCCTAACCATGTTAGGGTTAATAAAATATTGATTGCAATGAACACCAGATTTTTATTCCAAGTTGGCTATATATGGTACACAGAGGGGCAGGGAGGGAGGTAGGGGTGGGCAGGTACACATCTCTTATTGAGGCTGAAGTACTGTTTACTTTGTCATAATGGAGGATAATTTCAGGAGGGTAAGTTACAGGTACAGTTGAGCTCAGAAGTTCCTGGGACAGACACGTTAACCATCAGACTTTGTAGAAATGGAGGGAATGCTTTAGTAACATGATAGCCTGACCACTGTGAAGAAAGGTGCTTCGGGTTGCTCATCTAGACACACAGTGACAAACAGAAACTCATAACTCTTGTTGTATCCTAGTTTCCACTAACTACCACAAACTTGTGAATTTAACTGTACAGGACAAAGTAAGTTGTGGGAGATATGGAGGGAGTGGGATGGGGAATGCACATAGAAATGAGATACATATCAGTAGAGGATGGCAGGATATATGAAGGTAATGGTATGCAAAGAAAATGATAGTCTAAAGAAAGGACGAAATTTTGCTCAAGAATATTTGCTTCATAAAAGCCATATGGAATTGTCATTGTAAATAATGGGATAAGTATGCTACAGTCATTACTCTTTAAATGTTACTCATAATCCACAAACAACAGGGCAGTTATGAGTAAATGTGTTATGTTGCTTCTCTTTGAATTATTACAGAGATACATTAAGATAGAAAATATATGCTGATATAAAACTTCCTAAGCTTATAGGGAAAAATAATTATGATTTCTAATCAGTTCATAGTAAATAATAATATACTTTGGTAGTATAATTATTAACCATGAATTTATTAAACATTGAATGATTTTTCCCTAGTAGCTTAATGTTTATATCAGCAATAATTTTTTATCTTTTAATAAATATGCTGATATAAAACATCATAAGCTTATAGGGAAAAAATGATACTTGTGTCAATAAATTCATAATAAATGATTAAAACACTGTGGTGAGGTATGCTGATAACAATGTAAAATGTTCTTAAGCTTTATAAATTAAACTGAGTTAAAGTAAAACAACTTGAATCACAGCCGTTGTTATAGGGGAAGTGAGCTGACATTAGTTGTATTTTTTTCATACATTACACTGTCAAGCACTGAGGCAGAGCAGGCATTTTCACACACACCGCACTATGCGCAGTAAAATGCTCTATATAATGGCAATTTTGTCATTCTAACTTCTGTTTAAGAAAAATACAGGCAATATACTGTAATTGAAATATAAAATAGCATCCTTAACCCTACTACAGTACTACAGAATATGGCCATATCACAAAATATACTATATGCAATACAGCTATGTCTCAGTCCAGCGGCCTAGAGTGATCATGTCACAGTTGGCGAAACATGCATTGTGCCATAACCCCTTGAATCCCAGCGACCTCCTTCTTAGTTTATCCTTTCTGCTACCAGACAGTTTTATTCATTTTAGGAAAAGACTCTCAAACTGAGAGTGTTTCATCCCTCCAGTTCAAAAAGTCTATCCTAAGTTGAATATGATCATTTGGAGATGGCAAAAATAAAATGAAAAAATGTGTACCCAGGCACAGTGGGTTAACCCTTCCAACCCAGATACAGAGTATAATTTTTGTTTCATTGTTCTTGCTGCCAGATTTTTTTTATTCAGTTTCTGATAGACTTATTGAACTGGAGGAGTGAGATAGTCTTCATTAACTCCTGCAATGTGAGAGAAATTCCTAAGCTAAACAGAAGCATTTGTAAGGTGTAAGAATTGGGTTGAAGGGGTTAATGCACCACCCCATATTCAACTACAGTATGCAAATAAATCTCCGGTTTGAACAAGACATCATTGAGTGCATTTCAGCTCTATACTGTATGTAATTAGATGTCTATTTATTGTCCATAGCATACTGAGTATATTGTAGTAGTAGTAGCAGCATCATGCTGTTCAAACCACAGCAAACATTAAACAATTGTACTTCATGTTTCTCTACAGTGTTACTTATGTTCTGCTTACTTATTTCTTACTTATATTTATTTCATATGTTATTTAGGACTGATTAACATGCATTGCAACAACACTCTGTCACTATAACTTTTATGTTATAAACTATAGTACTTGAAATGTTCCTGAGGAGCAATAATAGATTCTGTTTCAGTACATTTAAAAACAAAGTCCATAATTAGACATAGCCATAAACTTACTGGTTGTGTCATGAATGTGGAAGGAAAAAAATAATATTCATTGCATACCGATTGACTTAAAATAGGAGAACCCCATCCCATAGGCTACCCTGACCTAAACAAACCAAAGAATGCTTTAAATTGTTGTTTAAAGCAGAGTTTATAAGTAATGAGCATACTAAAATCATTCATTCATGTTGGGTGCACAGGCATATGCAGTAATTTTCTGTCATTCCACTAAATATTCTGTAAGGTACTCCAGAACATAGTAAAAGTTCATTTACAAGGCATAAAAGCATATAACAGCATCTTAAAAATATTATGAATTTGATCCATACAGTACGGTACTCAACAGGAATATCATTGGAATGTTAAGTTGCCCCAAGACAGAAGCTTCACTTTGTTCACTACTGTACAAGCCTTACTAAGAACTGCACTTGAGCCTGACCATCAGAAGCCCATTGGAACTTGAAAGCTTGCACTGTCTGAGCATCATCTTGTTTAAGTGAAAATTTTCACAGATTGTGGAAGCAACAGCACAACACAGACTAGTTAAGTAACCCTGTTCACCTTCTGCAGCCAATCCCTGATCATTCTCTATGTTTAAAAGTTGCATACTTTATTCTCCTTTCATAAGGCAGTAGTCATTGGTGTATAAATCAGAATCTGAAGATAAGCTTTGCTTATAAATTACTTAGAGAATTGAATATATCACACAAACGCACCGAAAGCTAATATGTTTGTGTTTAAAATATTATAATGTATCTACTTAGGCGACACAAAAATTATTACTTTCAGCGACATTAAGAGACCAGCATTTTTCACTGATGTCATGGAACATAGATTTCATTGTGCTAAATACAGTGAAAAATACTAATAAATGTCATACAGAGATCTAACTTTCCCTAACAGAAAAATTAGTTCAAGCACAAAAGTATCTTTTTCATGTATAAAAGAAAATATGAAAATGTATCAGTTATAGGCATTAAACTCGGTTTATGTCACCAAAGATAAAAACTATGGAGAGTTAACAGGGACTGTAAGGAGACACCAGGATGCTGTTAGTAACTTAACAAAGTAACAGGTAAACACAGCCACACCAAAATCTGACACATTCTATTACGATCTGTTTCTCAATGTGGCACTCCGGGTATACCCCTTACGCTTCTGACACAACAAAGACCAGAGTTTCCTCCTAGATATAAAGTTCTTCAGCAAGGGAATGGAAGGTAGGAAGCACTTTCCTCATCTCATGTCCAAGTGCCTCCAACACTCACTTAACACTGAGAATGGGCTAAAAGTTGGCAGCTTCTTTTCTTACGGGGTCCTAAATGTGATGGTGTAACATAATGACACAAGCTTCCATTTTTTTTTTTTTTTTTTTTTTTTTTTTTTTTTTTTTAACAGAAGTAAATAATCACATAATCTGTATCCAGAGTTCAGATTGGATAAGTGTCCTTAAGTAAACAGAAAGTTGTAAAACTATGGAAATATTTTCCTTTGAAAATATTTTCAGATTCAGAATTCTGCAGGTGATTGATATCAGAAGGTATATTAGATATTAGCACCAGAGATTCATTGAATAACATGTTTTCATGACATGATAGTTTCTGATGACTTAATGCTGCTCATCATTGCACTTTTACGGAATGATCCAGGATATAATAATCACATCACCAGCATAAGTAATACCGGAGAATTGACATTTCTTGCAATACAAGCAGTCACTTCTATTACAGGAGAGTTTTATCTAGTCATACTCCATACAGACATTTATTTTTCATCACACTTATTAACATATTTCCTTTTCTTTCATATACATAAGAAGTTCTAGAGTATTTCCCCTCTAAATACTGAATTTGTGCTAAGAATCATTGTCCAGTCACATATATTTGCTCATATACAGTGCATAGAGTACAGTATGGCATACATTTGTATATTTTAACTATATAAATATATTATGATAATAGACATTTATAGTTGCTGCACCTTCATACCACACACACACTCACACTAACACACATTAGTGCTACCACAAATCACAGTTAAAAGTTTCAGTATAATCATTGCTGAATTCCCCTCAGAGTTAGTTTTGGCTTAATTGTAGCTAATTTCCCCTCAGTCATTTTCATTCTCAGTGGAAGTCATAGATAACAACATGGAGGGGGTCTTGAGCTTTGGCTAGACACTCGCGTGCAACCTGGAGAATGGTGGTGAGGCGACGATCTAGTGCCTCAAGGTGGGCTTCTGTTAGGATTGGGGCCACAGGATCAACACTCATAGATTGTCGCATGGCCCCACTCAGACGCTGTGGACTTCCGTGAAACCTGGTGGTCATACAAAGTACAGAATTCTGTTAATGTCATGTAAAGTAAAACCTGGTCATTCAAGACACATTCCAGCTATGTAGACATTGGGCTACATGTACAGTAGCTGTGGATATATATATATTATGCATCATAGCATCAAGTTTGCATTAACATGGGTGAGCAGTTCTGCTAGTCAGAGGAAACTGATCCTCAAATTTTGTCACAGGAGGAGTAATAATTATACAGTACAGTAATAAGGCTGAATTCAATGCTTACTGGTATCAGCTACACAAGGGCTGTTATCACAGGCATTGTCACATTACTAAGTCACATTATGCATCTATTAAATATACAATCGTCGTCTCTTGTGTCAGGTCAAGGTATGAACAGACATGGGGCTGACTATGCCCAAAGGCCTCATGACCAGAGCTGGAATTGAATGCAGGACCTTATGGTTTCAGGCTGAGTATGCTTCCAATTACACCACCTCCATCCCTGGGAGTCAGTAGGAGTAACCTGCCACCATCATCCATGAAATGGTACCAGTATGTGCATGTACAGGTAATACACTTATTTTTGTTTTAAAAAGATAGTGTCACAGTGGCTGTCATCATTTGTTGAGGTCTCTGAATATCTTATAAATGGAAGCTTACCATCATCTTCATAGAATGTGATATTGTTACAGTATTAAACCTTGTAGTTTTGATTAAGTTTTCAAGGGCCTCTAGAAGTGGAGGGGTTAATGAAGACTATATCGAACCCTCTCAGTTTGGATAGTGTCCTAAGCTGTGTAAAATAATCCAGAGATATTCCTTACATCTCTCCTTCTCCCCCCCCCCTTTTTTTTATTTTTTACCTCCTTAACCAGCCATCATAACAGTAATAGCTAAATATATCCTTTGGATGAAGGGGATAATATTCTAATTTTGCATTATATTTATGGGCAGTCTCCATATTCTTAAGAATTCCTAGCTTAGTGTAATACTTGAGCTCTTGTTTGTACAGTACTCTGGTAATGTTATGTTTCTTGTAATTTTATCTGTAACAGTACAGTTTAACACTTTGTTCCCCTGATTACGTTTACCATTGATTTTATTTTTCACAGCTACTGTTTTTAGCCCTACATTGACTACTCAGTCCAGACATTTAAAGCAAAACTGACCGGTTGCCTTCCGTAGTTTCGTTATGTGAGCAGTAACCCAAACTAGCTCTCCTATGTTTAATTAAACCATTTATAGTTCCCTGTATGTAAATAAACCAAAAATGTTACCTGAGAAGTGTGGAAAGAGTGGAGTGCCTAATGAGACAGCACTGGTAGATGGGTGCCAGTATGGACAACTCGTCGTGGTGAGCCTTCCCAAAGCCTCGGCCATGGTCAAGGTGCAGTGGGGCAGAGTTGTTGCCAAACATCTGGAACATTATACACTTTGTATAATAAAGCCTCCAACCCTGAATCATATTTGGTGTTTTGTGGCGAGATACTCTTTAATAAGTGTGAATGGAACCCTGAGATCTGTTTGTTAGTAACTCACTGAATGTAACAGGAAGATATAAGAATCCCAGTTTCCAGCTGATTACAGTCCATCATCAGTTTATTTCCTCAGTCAGGAGTGTAAAGACCCCAGGCTAAGTTACTCAGTCCAGATATTTGAGGCAAAAATGACCAGTCACTGGCTTCAGAGTCGCATTGTGTGTGCAATTAATCTTGCTTGTGCTGACTAACACCCATGAAGGCCATGTCTGGATGGATCACATTAACTTTGTAAACCATTAGTCATCCATATGTTGGTTGTACCATTATTGTTATCCTGACTTTCTGTCCTTACCATAGGACAGGGTGAGGTAGGATCCAGAAAAAAAAGGAAAAAGCATTGAAGATGAAAAACTATAAATAGCATGCCCAGTATGGACACTGTTACTCACCAGTGAAGCTCTCGGAATCCTAGCTCACACATCTCAGTCCTAAACATCTGCATTCTTATTTTTTTCCTTTATAGATTCAGTTCTTATTACTTTACCTGCCAGACAGTCACCCCACTTCAGCCTTGACCTACCTTAAAAGTCTCATAGTGGTGGCGATCCATGTTGCCCATGAGGAAGTCGAGCACAGCCATGTCCATTATGTCTAAGAGGCGGCGACCTTCATTATACGGGTGCACTTCCTTCACCAGTTCACAGTAATCATCATCTGAGGATGGAGACCATGTGAGGGCATTTTGTACAATGATGATGAGTGATTTGGGGTGACTATAGACTTTGTTCTTGAATCCAAGATTTAATAGGGGACTGCAGGATGAAATTCTACTTTACTCTGTAATAGAATGCACATCTCTTTTGCTCTGTTTTCCCTTGCCACCCACTTCATCCAATGCAGGGGAGTAATGCCTTCATGCGATAGTAATGATATAACCAATCGGCTCTACTGGCAGATATATATATGTCCCCCAACTCCTTCACTATCACCCAAAAGAAGGATGATGGATTCCAGAACCAATTTGCCCTACTGTTGGATATGTAAATACCCCCCAACTCCTTCGCTATCACCCAAAAGAAATATGACTGATTGCAGAAGGGCAGCTTCAGCTTGTAGTTCACTGGGTTCATGTCCAGTTGAACATGGGGTGAAGACAACATCGTCAAAAACAAAAAGTACACAATAATAACACCAGCAGCACCACTTCACTTCGTCTATTTGTCATTGAATCCTTCCCAGCACACCCTCTTTACTCAGTGCCTTGTGCCTGTACAGTGTATCTTATTCTTGGTATTTTCAAGCATTTTCTTTTCCGTTAAGGAGAGACTGTTTGAACCTCTTTACCACTAGGAGACTTTTTACTAGCAGCAAGAAAAAAAAAAAAAATATGACATCATTTGTGTCTTGTTGATGTTGTGGCCCCAGGTTCCTGTGAAATGTGAACCCAGTAGACTGCTGGTTTTGGCTGTCCTTCTCTGGCACCCCACCATCCTCCTTTGGGGATAAGGAAACAGTTAAGGAGCATCTGTATAACCAGACAGTATAACCACATGGTTATATCTGTGCCATCATAAGGAGGTGCCCCTTTTCATCACTGACATCCTCAGTTTGAAGGGGCTATGCAAAGGATTTCTTCCCTTCAGTCTGGTGATGAATTTTCTGTTTTATTCTGGCTATCTCCAAACATATTTATTCAGACAGAAGTCATCTTTAAACTTCCACTGAGCTATGAAGTAAGCTGCCAAAAATGATAATCCAAGTCAGTTTAAGATGAAGTAACTAGAGAAACAGGAATAGAAAGAATGAGATGGAATAATGTGTCTTCTGGCTGGAAGAGGTTAAATATCCTGCCAAACTCACCAACTTCCCACTGTGCTTTGCGCCTCTTGTGGTAGCTGCGCCTCCATGGATGCCGCCATACCTTGCGCGGTGCTGCCTCCTTGCCAGGAAGGAAAATGGCAAAGGAACCTTCAAGCATGTCGGGGTTACCACAGATGGCATGGGCAGTGTCACAGTAGTAGCTGAAATGGGAGGAGGGGTTAGGATATGCAGAACTGTTTGTGTGTGAGAAAAAATACAGGTACTGTGTTTTTAAATGATATAGTTAATATCATGTGTGTGTATGTATATGAACAATGTAGTTTGTGTTTGGAATTTCTTCCTCCAGTTTGCAGACTCATCATGATTCTTCTGGTCATGGGTCTTAAAAGCATGGAATTGCCAACAGATTTTCATATGTGATAGCTTGAAATATGCATTAAATAGTTCTTTGATTATTTTACAGTTAGTGAATGAACTGTCTTTTGTGTAACCCCTGTACTGTACATCAAAATCTGTTGGGGAATTTGTGATTGTTTTGATGTCCCATGCTACATTACTTCTGTAGTATACTGGTACTGTATATCCATAATCATTAAGAACTGGTCCTCAATACATATAACAAATTTGACTGGAAGTGGCCCCAGAAGTTAGGACACAACATTGTATTTCACCCTGTACTATATTCTGTATATTCTTATTATAAAACAAATGCAATGCAAGTTTTACCAGACACAGTAGGCCTCAGAACACCTGAAACTCAAAATTCTTTAACTATCTATGCACAGACTGAACTTCAGACGCTGAACTACAGACAGACTGAACTGCTTGCAGCTTTTCACACATACTTTACACCTTTGAATGTGTATCTCAGCCAGCATTGGATTTTGTAAGTAATGCCTTATGTATGCATTCTTCTTAGTCATGAAATCAGTCGTCCCTCCTTTTTTTTATTTGGACGGGGGGGAGGAGGGAAGTTAGGGAAGAGAGACACCTGCAAAGAGCAAAAGTACACACAATGAAAACCTTCAGTGAGGGCCACCACAGCTGTAGTGATAGCCTCAGGACCCTGTTGTAGTGTCCTCCAGACATTAGAATCTACTTGTTTAAAGTGCATTTTCAGATGATGTATCAACAGTCTTTGTTAAATAATCAAAAAATACTTGAACTAGTGTATTTTATGATGGTTTGCTCATCTATGAATAACCAAAACTGGCAGAGTTGAAACCACCAAAAAATGAGGGATGACTGTACCACTAGCAGTATAATACTGTATATATATATATATATATATATATATATATATATATATATATATATATATATATATATATATGTTGTGTAGATATGAATTTTGTGTATTGATGTGTGAAGGGTACTACATATTACTTATTGTGATATGTCACCCATGACTGTTTGTTACTGTAATTAGTACTGGAGACTGACAAACACAGGGACATATAATTTTAATGTAGTTTAGTGTTAGGAAACAGGAACTTATATATTTTTTTATCTTGTTTGGGATTTTTCTTTATGTTAATTAGGCTCATAATACTGTACTAGGTATATATCACTTCTGGTCCACCCCAACACACTAGACTCCAGATAACGAAGGCAGGCTTGGAGCTGTAGGCTGAATTCAGTTGAGAAGGAAAACAGGACTTGCAGTTCAAGGGAAACTAATGGGTAAACACTTTAACCAAACCTAATTATCACTGCCTAACCTGACCCCACGTAGGACAGTGGTGCTCTCTTCTACATTATTACATGAAAGAATCAGCAAGTACTGTAGTAAAAATCAGAGGGAAATATTCAAACTCACTTCCTCTTCAGAGGTTCAGATACAGTGTTACTGAGTTACTCACCTACACTTGCCATGGAAGCACAGGTTATTGTCAGGTGATATGAAGAATGTCTTGAGCAGGTCACCTTGAGCCAGGGCATACAGCTCTCTGGTTATGTTCACATTTCGACCTACGATGGGTACTGCTCGACGGAAACCTAATAATCTGTTTTGGGGGAAAAGTTAATATGTATTCCCAGTTCTGCTAATATTTAACCCCTTCAACCTGAGTACATCATTTTTGTTTGCTTCTAGCTGTGCTAGATAACTTTACTCAGCTTTGGAGGGCCTCCTGGTAGATAAGGGTTTCAGTGAAGATTGATTTAATCCCCCCAGATTTATAAAGCCTCCGCAAAGCTGAGTGAAATATATTGAGATACAGAGAATAAAATAAAAAGATGTACACGGTCTGAAAGAGTTATGGAATATGTATCATTCAAGTCTTTCAGTTGCTTTAAAGAACATTGCTATTCTATATGCTTATGTTCTTGTCATAGCATTGTCATGGCATTAATATACCTGTAGCAGAGTTTTGTGCTCCTATACAATTAGATGTCAATTCCTTGGCACCACATCTTAATGAAGGGTGGCCTTGACAAATGAACCTTCAGGAATTTCTGTTCCATCACAATAACAGTCCCTCTTCCCATGATACACCACCCCTTCTCACATACTTATGCAGCTTATCTTTCCCCATTCTCTGTCTCCCTCTCTTCCTACTCCCATTCATCTCACTCATATACCCACTGCTTTCACAAACGTGGCTGAACATTCTCTCTTAATGTATTGCTTTATCCTTTATTGCCTCATCAACAGCATAGGGGCCTAGAGCTAGGCAAAGTCCGGACATTTTAAGGCAAGAGTGACCAGTCACTTGTTTCTGAATGGTATTATGTAAGTAGTGAACACCAACCATCCCTGAGATATAAACCCCCCTGGGCATCATCCAATGGGAGCACCTTAAATCGCTATAAATTTGTTGGCCATATGGTTACCACCCAACATACTAAATTGTTTAGGAAGGGTGTCATTATTTCACTAAAAACATGTGCCTTTAAAAGATATTAAGGAAGTATTAAAAATGTTGGATTATTAGTAAAATATGGTACAATTTCTATTAATTTGTTGCAAAATTTGAATAAAAATCTTTAGATCTAGCTGTTGAACTACTAGAACGGCAGCCGATCTTTTCTCTGACATGCTTTTGGTGATATGAGACTTTTGTATCCCCTCTTTTGTAGTGATTTATTGTGCATGTTACTCCTTAATATTCCTGTAGTGTTATTTACTTCTCATTTGATCAAGAGAATGAGGAATAAATAACATACAAGAGAATAATAAGGAGTGACATGCACTAACTCAAAGGGAAACAGCCATTCTGTACTGGATTATGAGGTCTGGCTTTTTTTTTTTTTTTTTAATGCAAGGAAGAAGGAACCAAAGGCCAGGAGCCTGCAAACCATTCCTTCCAAGAAAAAAAAAAACAATATGAAAGAGAGCCAAATTGAAGATCCGTTCATTTCGACATGCCTGGACGCACTGCGTTTGAAAGACTGAAGATCATAGGAAGTAGGAAATGCAGACAGAGGGTGACAGTTCCAGAGTTGACCTGTTGCATAAATGAAGGACTGGGAGTGACGGTTTTAACCCTTGCATTAGAGAGTTGGACAGAGAAGGGTTGAGAGTTTGTTGCTAGATGGGTGCTTTGTCCTCGTCATAGAGGTGGAGGGATGCAAGCAGACAGTTCAGAGAAGTGACCATTGAAGTAGCAATAGAAAAGAGATCAAGATGCAACAGTGCGGCAAAGAGACGGAGGTTGAAGGCAGCCAGTAAGAGGAGGAGAGTTGATGAGGCAAAAAGCCTTCGACTCCACCCTGTAGAGAAGAGCTGTATGTGGGGAACCTCCCCACACATGAGAGCTGTACTCTACACAGGGGCGAATAAAACCCATGTATAAAGTCAACAACTGTGCAGGGGTAAAGAAGGCATGGAGTTGGCTTAGCATACCTAATCTCTTGGAAGCAGATTTTACAAGAGATGTAATATTATGATCTTTCCAAGATAAGTCCCGAGAGAATGAAACTTCAGGTATGTTTAAGGAAGATGCAGGATTAAGCTGGATATTATTTAACATTAGTGGGTACTCCTGTGGAAGATTTTGTTGGGTTGATATGTGTAAGAACTGAGTCTTTAATGCATTAAAAACAAGATTATTTTTACCCCAGTCAGAGATACGAGCCAAGTCAGACATATGGGACACCATAGCCTCATCCATTATTTGTTGAAGTAACTGCTGAGAAGGCGTTGCGAGTACTAAATGGAAAGGTGAAGGATGGAAATCATCTGCGTATGAGTGGACAGGGTTAGATGTACCGCTTAGAAGGTCATTGATGAATAAAAAGAAGAGAGTCGGTGATAGGACAGAGCCATGAGGAACGCCACTATTGACAGAACCAGGAGAAGAATGATGGCTCTCTACAACAGCAGCTATAGAATGACCAGAAAGGAAGCTATAGATGAAGGCACTGATAGAAGGATAGAAACCGTAAGAGGGCAGTTTAGAAATTAAAGATTTATGCCAGACTAGATCGAAAGCCTTTGAGATGTCAGGTGCAATGGCAAAGCTTTTGCCAAAGTCCCGAAAGGAGGGTGACCAGGAATCTGAAAGGTAGATGAGAAGATCACCAGTGGAGCATCACTGACAGAACCAATACTGACGATCAGAAAGAAGGTTATGATAGGAAAGATGCTTTAAAATTTTTGTTAAGAATAGACTCGAAACTTTTGAGAGACAGGATGTTAAAGCAATTGAACGATAGTTAGAGGGTTGGGAATTATCACCCTTCTGTGGGACTGGCAGAATGAGAGCAAACTTCCAGCAAGAAGGAAAGGTACAAGTGGATAGACAAAGGCGAAAGAGTGTACCTAGGCAGGGTGTAAGCACAGAAGCACAGTTCTTGAGGACAACAGGAGGGACCCCATCAGGCCTATATGCCTTGTTAGTATTGAGGCTAGTGATGACAAAAAATACATCGGCTGAAGAAATTTTAATGTTAGCCATGAGGAAGTCGGAGGGGGAAAGTGATGGAGGAACAGCACCGGAATCATCTAAGGTGGATTTCGAGGAGAAAATCTTAGTGAAGAGATCTGCTTTATCTGTAGAAGAAACAGCTACAGCGCCATCAGAGTAGAAAAGAGGAGGGAAGGATGATGAGGTACAGTTGTTAGAAAGGTTTTTGGCAAGGTGCCAGAAGGAGGGGGAAGAGTTTGAGTTGGAGAGTTGAGAGCATTTAGTACAGATGAAATTATTTTTAGTAGAGTGAAGAACAGACTTAACATGTTTCTGTGCAGAAACATAGAAAAGATGTGATTCTGGATTGGGCTGGCTCTGGTACCTTTTATAGGTCCTCTCCTTGTTGTGGACAGCATTAGAACAAGCATGATTAAACCAAGGCTTTCTTGCATTAGTCAAAGGATATGAGAAGGGAATGTATGCTTCCATGCCCAAGAGAAGCACCTCCGTAATGTGCAAGGCACACTTAGACAGCCCCCAGCATGGAAGCAATAATCATTCCAGGGAAAATCAAAGAAGTATTGTCTAAGGGCCTCCCAATCAGGAGCTCCAAAATGCCACAACTGACATTTCTTTGGAGGGTCCACAGGCCGTACTGGAGCAGTAGGACAGGTTAAGGTAAAAAGGTTGTGATCGGAGGAGTCCAACGAAGAGAAAAGATTAACAATGTAAGCAGAAGGCTTAGTTGTAAGGAAGAGGTCAGATATGTTGGAGCTTTCTCCAAGGCGGTCCGGGATACGGGTAGGGTGCTGTACAAGCTGCACTAGGTCATTAAGAATAGAAAAGATGTAGGCTTTTTAACCAGGTGGATCATTGAAAGGAGAGGAGAGCCATAGGTGGTGGTGATCATTGAAATCTCATAGCATGGAGATTTCAGGGAAAGGAGAAATGGATAGAATGTGTTCCAGGTACAGGTAGGATAGTCGACGAATTTTCATAGTCAGTAGGATTAGGGGATAAGCAAATAGCACAGATATATTTAGTCAGAGAATGAGAGGAAAGCCAAAGCCAAGGAGTAGAAAATTCAGAAGAATCAAGTTCTGGAACACAAGAGCAAGATAAGTCGTTGCATACATATACACAACAGCCACCTTTGGCTTTGAAATGAGTATAGAGAAAGTAATAGGATACAGGATAGAGTTTGCTATCATTTGTCTCAGACAGCTGAGTCCCAGTTAAGAAGAGAAGGTGAGGTTTAGAGGAGGAGAGGTGGTGCACAACAGAGGGAAAGTTAGATGAAAGGACGCGAATGTTTCAGAAATGAAGTGAGTCAGACAGTGGTTCCAGGCAGCTCATTGAGTCATCACTGGGAGAGGGGCGGATGGTGGGGGCATTTATGGTACCCCCCCCCTGGGGACTCTGAGGCTTGATTATTAGACTTCATTTCTCATTTTTAATTTTGAAAAGGAAGTGTAGTGTGCAATGTGCATGTAGTTTGGTGTTGATAATTAGAGAAACTTGTATTGGAGAGCATGCTCGCCTACTCTCTGTGGTACCGAAACACTGAACAAGTCCAACAAAGGGGGTGGTCAGGAACTAGTCCTGAAGGCTGATGAAACAGGAGCTCCAGCTCTCCCTGTCATCAGCTTTCCATCCAGCTTGGGAGCACTGCCCTGCTTGACTGGTGCTACTAGGTAGATAGATAGATAGATGTTATCTGTATCTTTTTACTATCAACATAGTTTACATTAGTGACATAAACGAGGATATTAAAGTGTAACACTTAATGAGTGTTAAAAAAATATCCAGGGCAGATAAGAAGAGGATCAAAAGTCCATTACTTATCGGTCGAGATAGAAGGCTTCACATCTTCCTCAGTGATTTATTTTGCATGTTACAGCTTATTATTTTCTTGTATGTTATTTCTGTCTTGATAGTATTAACATAGTTTGCTTTAGTGACATACAAGAGGGTATTACAGTGTAACAGAGAAAATGAATTTCACATCAGCAAGTGTTACAAAATGATCCTAGCCAATGCGAGTACAACTAAAATCCAATGCTTACCGATCAAGATGGAAGGCTGCGATCTCTGCATTATGTCGCTCGAAGTCAGTGAAGTAAAAGTGATTCTTAAGTGTCTCCTGCTCGCGGGGGAACCTGTAGGAGGAAGCCAGCATGAAACCACAAATGTAAATCTACAGATATTTACATAAAAGATTAAATAAATGCTGTGCATATTTTCACAATTTACTGTCAGAACTTTGAGCCTTTCCTGGGTTATTCAGTGACTGTCCTAGAATACAAAAACACCTCATCATCCAGGTTACCACACTTACCATACCTCTTAGAGGAGCCACCCTAGGTACTCATTTTTACCTATCATCCACAAAGGGTGGATGAACACCTGAGGTGTCTGACACCAGGTGCCTACACCAGAACTCAGACACATGCTAACAAGCCAGCATGCCTTAATGGAAGCAGATTCAAATCCTGGCTGGGTAGGGAACAGTTTAACCCCTAAAGTACTAATAGGATCGATCGATCCTTTCTCCAGAATTTCGCTTAATGCCTAATAGGATCGATAGGGGAGACTTTGCAAAAAACTGCAGACGGAGGCTTTGGCCCGATTTTGACAAATCAGTGCAAACCAATGAGAACTAAGTCCTGAGTAGGAAAGGGGGAGGACACGGGCCCCTACCCATGGTGGGGGGGGTGATTCCCCCCATCGTCCTCTCGCCACCTACCCCTACCCCAAACCTTTTGTTCCCTCTCCCCCTCCCTCGCTTGTGACTGGACTCACAGCTTCTCCTACCAACTCTATAAAGCTGATTTTTCCATGCCACACTCCCCCCACCAACCTCCCTCCACCTCCCTGCCCCATTCGCCCCCCTCCACCCCTTCATACTCCCTCCACCTCCAGCTACTTTCTTGCTGTGGCTACGTGGTAAACATTTGACATATGAGAATGACATATACATTTTCTGGTGTGTAAAATCAAAATCTTTCATTCTATAATACCAAAATTAATGTAGGTGCATTTTTTTTCTCTCTCTCTCTCCCTATATGCAAGGGTATCCAGTGTCAGTTTTTGACGATCTTTGACAGGTTATAGCTCTGTGGTCTAGAATGCTCTGGTTTGCGGCATAAGGTGTGTAAATTCAAGCTTTAAACCTTGGGCATAACACTTTTTACTTCTGTAAGAGTCGAAAAATCGGCTCCATATACAAATTTCCACGCCGGTATGGTCGAAAGAATCCAGACCTTAAGGGGTAAAAGGATTAAAATTTTGTTAAACATCACTGATCTACCACGAAACCCGCTGACATGACGAAAAAACACCCTTGGTGATACAGTACTCCAGTCTTGTATGATACAGCACTAGCATGTTTTCAGTATGGATTATGGGGTTTAGTGCCAAAGTGGTGGCATTTGGAGGTCCATGTTATGGAAGAGGATTACTGGGCATCAGGAAATGGCCTGTTAGAGCCTGTGCCTAGAATCAGATGCAAGAAAAAAAGCAGCATCAACCACTCAGCTGTTGTACAGGGACAAGAGGAAAATCTCTTCATCTTATCTTTTTAACAATCTTTTCCACTTCCATGGGGAGGAAGGGATCCAGAAATAAACAGGAAAGTAGAGAAGTTGGAGACATAAGGAGAGAAAGGTAGTAAAGGTAAAAATGGGGGCAGATGCTATGAGGTGCATAATTGCACTGATCTCCAACATAGACCTTTGAGTCTGTGCCAGGTTTTCACCCAGTCTCCTGGGATTCAAGGTCACTTCATCGTCTAAGTTACTGCAGTTACCTGCCTAAGGTGGTAGCATAGGTACTCATTTTACCTACCAACCCACAAAGGGTGGATGGACATCTGAATTAAGTGACACCAAATCCCTGGCACTTTTGGGCAGATAGCATTGTGGTTGGAAGACTTGGCCATCACAATGGTATCAACAGAGGACCCAGTAGAAATAGGCCATACATCCATTCACGCATCATTCAAGCCATCGATATTCATTGCTTCACCTCACAGGCCAAGACGCAAGTAGAACATGGTTTGTTAATGTCGAACTGATAACAGGACCTTATGGTGAAAAAAGGCAGAAACACAAGAAGAGGAAAACTACAGTGGATGGATGGAATGTGCTAACAGTAAATGTATCAAGATAGAAAAATGTAGGGAGAGGCCCTTGTTTTTGCTGTGGATTGATGTGGGCAGATAAAGTGTAATTAAGTGACAAGAAATCGTACCATAACAGATGCTACCTGCCGTATGTCCGATGGTAGTAACTCTTGCAAGTTACCTGTGTATCTGAACGAATCTGTGACAAACCTCCCACATACGTGGCATCTTGAGTCGCAAATTTATGTAGCTATGATTGGTTGGTGATAAGAAAAGCTGCCTTACATCTCGACAGCTGTTCATCGTGGTATGGGTGAGGTCCAGTTCTGGCGCCGGGCATTATTGGCAAGTTAAAGCTGAATTAGAAACCCGTTCCACAAGAGGTATGGTTACAAAGCCATCCATACTGTACATCACCCACCACAGCCATAATGCCACAGTCCCTTCCCCTTCATCACCACAATGAATCACCACCACCTCCGGGACCACCTTCCCTCCAATGCAGACTCCCCTCTTTCTCTCCCCCCACCACTACCCCCTTTTCCCTTACTCTTCCTTTGCCAGTGCCCCCCCACCCCATTCCCTTCCCACCCTCACCACCACAGCGCCACAATCCCTTCCTCTCCGTCACTACAATGAATCACCACCACTGTTTCCCCCCCCCTCCCCCGCCCCGTCCCTCCCAACCCCCTTCACCCCCTTCCCTGCAAACACCACTTTCTCGCTTCCCTACCATCACCCCCTCCTAGCTCCTCTAACCCTCTTCCAGCACCAGTCCACAACTCGCCCTGCCCCCTCTCCCCTCCTCTGCCAACACCTGCCTTGCCACCTTCACCCTTCCCCTCACTCCTCTGCCACCCTCACCTCATTATCCCCTCATCCCCAACCTGTGCCACCCTCACCCTTCCCTACCTCCTTAGCCTGCCACCCAAACCCTTTCACCCTCTACCTTGCCACAGCCTTATCCCCTTCCCCTGCCACATCCTCACCCCCTTACCCCCTACCCCTGCCACATCCTCACCCCCTTACCCCCTACCCCTTGCCACATCTTAACCCCCTTATCCCCTACCCCTGCCACATCTTAACCTCCTTACCCCCTACCCCTTCCACATCCTCACTCCCCTTACCCTCTTACCCCCTACCCCTGTCACATCCTCATCCCCTGCCCCCCTACCCCAGCCATATCCTCTCCCCCCTTATCCCCTACCCCTGCCACATCCTCACCCCCTTACCCCCTACCCCTGCCACATCCTAACCCCCTTACCCCCTATCCCTGCCACATCCTCACCCCCCTTACCCCCTACCCCTGCCACATCCTCACCCCCTTACCCCCTACCCCTGCCACATCCTCACCCCCTACGCCCCTGCCAGCACCACTAAAATTCGCCATAGGAAAGGCCCCCTGTGTTTGGCTCGTCTCCAGGAACGCGCTTTATATTGCTTTTTGTGATTTCTCCCTCGATGGAAGCCAGAGACGTAGGGAAGGAGGGTAGTTGTATGGGGAGAAAGGAAGGAAGGGGAAGGGGAAGAAGGAAGGAAGGAGAGGAGGAGGGAAAGAAGCGGAAAAGGAGGAGGGAATGCAGGGGAGAAGGAGGAGGGAAAGAAGGGTAGGGGAGTGAGAAGGTAGAGAAGTTGTAAGGGGAAGGGGATGGAAGGAAGAAAAGTAGAGGTGATGAGGGAGGAAGGGATGGAGGAAAACAGCCGGGAGTGAGAAAAGGAGGAGGGAGGGTGGGAGCGAAAAAAGAGAGGCTAGGGGAAGAGGAGAGAAGAAAGTTGTATGGGGAAAATGAGGGTAGGATGGGGAGAAAAGGGGAAGAGAAAGGGAACTGGGAACGCAGGGGAGGAGAAAGGAATGAGAAATGAGGAGGTGAGAGAAGATATAAGGAAAGACAGAAGGAAAGGAGAAAAATAGGGGAGACAAGGGAGGAAGGGAGGGAGGAAATCGTTAGAAGAAAGAAGAAGGGGAGGACGGCGCGTAGGAGGGAAAATTGGGGAGGTGAGGGGTGAGGAGGGAGGGAAAATGTATGGGGAATATGAGGGAGGGAACGGGAGAAGAGGGAAGACAAGGGTAAGGAGGGGAGAGGAAGAAGAAAAGTAGGGGATATGGGAAGAAAGACAATGTCTGGGGAGGAAAGATGGAAGGAAAGTAGAGATGAAGAAGGAGGAAGGAACATTGTTGGTTGGGAGAGAGAGAGAAGAAACGTAGGCGGAGACGGAGAGAAGGAGGGATAGTAGGAAGGAGGAGAGAGCGATGAGTCGGAGTGAGAGAGGAGTTAGGGAGACATCAGTAGGGGCGGAGCAGAAATAACATGACAGGAAAGGGAAAATGTGAGTAGGAAAGGAGGTAAAGGGGAGATGGAGGAGGGGAGCAGGGCGAGAGGGAGGGAGGTATCTGGAGGGGAGCCGGCTGAAGGGAGAGAAAGGAGGAAAGGAGAGGAGATATGGAGAGGAAAATTATAGGTAAAAGGATGAAGGAGGGAGGGATGCTGCGTGGTGTAAAAGAAACGAGTGATCCGGAGGAGGAGGAGGAGGAGGAGGAGGAGGAGAGAGAGAGAGAGCATTTTTATTCCAGAAATTACGGTGTTACGAGGAGTGCAGATTGAGAATGACATTAAAATTATGAATGAAGAGATGGACAGAGAGACTGATACGTAGATGGAGATTGAATGTGACTGTGTGTGTGTGTGTGTGTGTGTGTGTGTGTGTGTGTGTGTGTGGAGAGAGAGAGAGAGAGAGAGAGAAGTTAATTGAATGAATAAGAGAACGAGGACGGTGGATTTGCCAATGAACTTGTTACAAATTCTATTCTAAAGATTACATTGGTATTAGGCGAAAAATGTGTTTTAGGTCATAAGAGAAAAGGTGACAAGGAGAAAATTAGAAGAGAGTGAAGCCATAATTAACAGTAATTTAGCACACACACACACACACACACACACACACACACACACACACACACACACTCACCTCATGGGCTTGAAGAGTGCATGGCCACCGTCTGCAAACTCAATAATAAGCTTAAGTTGTGTTCCGCCTTCCTTTTGGGCTGGAAAGAAGAAGAAGAAAATAAGCGCGCGATACTCTCATTTCTCACCAGCCTAGAAATAACAAGAACTAGAAATAAAAGGGAGAAAGTGAGCATTTGATAGCTGTTATTTTACATGCTGATCTACTAGGAACAAGTGCTAAAAATAAACAGCCTTAAGTAAACATGTGACATACAGACTTCCTGGTAATACGCACAGTAAATAAATAAGGAAGTACAGAAAGGAAGAAAGAAAATGGGAGAAAAAGACAAGCACATCACGGGGTACTTATATATATCATCTGGTCTATGAATAAAACATATAAAGCATGCACGCTACACTCTTATACCATTTGGCCAGCGATAAAAACCATAAATAATGTGATTACGCGATATTCCCTCGGGCCTGAAGAGCAAGAATAGAATATGAAGTAGTACTCGACACTGACATACCTCCTGGAAATAAAAGAAAGAAAAAAGTAAGCACGCGACAGTCTCATCTATATACCGATACCTTAGGGCCTGAAAAGAAGAGGATAATATAAAAGTAGCGTGCGAAACTCTGACAACAGTAGAGTATGCACGCAACACTCTCATAAGCCTAGAACATACCCACATTTTCTGCCAACAACCTTTCACAACATGACATTCTACATGGGATGAATAAAATCGTCTGGAGGCAGCAAATATACGGTAAGTAAAAGTATCAGCCAGAGAGTGTCCTTATAAATGGTCCACATACAATCACTCATCATTCAGGTATCTCCTCTACACACAGTCACTTCATACAATCTCTGCACATAGTCTCTGCATACAGGCCTGCAATAACCTTGTCTCTACATACTTCAGTCTCTGTATCACACATCTCTGCATGCGTGACTACGTATCATCGTCTCTACAAAGTATCTCCATATCCTGCATCTTTGCCGTTGACCTCCAGTCTTTTAAACGCAGTGTGTCCAGGTACCTCGAAATGAACGGATCTTGAATTTGGCTCTTTGTTATTTTTTTTTTTCTTAGAGAGGACAGTCTTGCGGACTTATTGCCTTATATTCTTTCTTCCCTACGTTAAAAAAAAAGAAAAAAAGCTTGCAGTATCCTCATCTTTGCACACACTCTCCATATCCTGCTTCTCTCCATACAGTCTCTACAGCACACGGTCACTCAACATTCAGAGTTTGATATCTTCGCCTTCACTATCTACAAAATTAATCAGCTGTAAATGTAGCTGACTAATGAATTAATAATGTTATCTTGCTTATCAGTTACATTATCGAACTCTCCTTGGCCTGTTATTTCCCCTGCATTATCACTCATCATCGTCGTCGTTGTCAGTATCATCATCATCATCATCATTATCACCACCACCACCACCACCACCACCACCACCATCATGCAATTAATCAGGCGCATATTTACCTGCGTAATTTAAAAGAAAATGTTATCCACCCTATCGGTTATCTAATCTACTGTACTTGACCTTTCTCTTCCTCTTTGCACCTACCGCGAGAAAATCCAATATGGCTTAAGTAAATCTGTCGGATTATCCCTTGTGAGTAGATGCTTATTAACGTAGGCCGTTTTTTTTTTTTTCCTTAATTGTAGTATTATTGATTGATTGATTGATTGATTCGTATTGCCACTTCACGATTTTATTCATGAGTTTTTACCACTTGCGATCTCGTAAGCTGGACAGACTACACTATTTTAACTCTAGATTGGCCTAACAGTGCCATCTGTCCATCTTTAGTGCTCAGTTATAACAAGAGATTAACAATAAAATCATCTTTTCATCCTCAGTGTTCGGTTATAAAAATAGATTAACAATACAATATTTTGTAAATCCTGAAGAAGTGCTGTGGAAAAGATGTAGAGCCTAGTATTGTTTCTTCCTTCTTTGACCCACGTGAAATAAGCTGCAAAAGGATGGAAATCTGGGCCAGGTTAGAGTAAAAAGGGTATAGTAACAACGATAGACTTCAATAAGATATCATCACACTCATGGTCATCTGCAGTGTATATGTAAACGGCATGGGGGATTTTAAGTATATAATTTGATGAACTGTTTATACCGCTATACCAACAAACCGACCACACGTAACTCCACAGCCTCATCCTAACTCGCCAACAAGGTAGGAGGTCTGAGCACGAATCCCATCATCCTCTTGTTAGTCTTGCTGATGGAACTAACTTGGCCTAACTGTGGTGTGACGGATGCTGGCTCTCAGTGTATACGTGTTGCGGACTAGGGTTAGTGATGGGTCTTGGGGAAATTCGTGGGTAAGTGCGTTATTCTCTCTCTCTCTCTCTCTCTCTCTCTCTCTCTCTCTCTCTCTCTCCGGCTCTGAGCTGGATTTTGGCACTAGGTTTTTCTCCTCCTCCTCCTCCTCCTCCTCCTCTCTCTCTCTCTCTCTCTCTCTCTCTCTCTCTCTCTCTCTCTCTCTCTCTCAATCTATCTATCTATCTATCTATCTCACCTGGCAGAGAATTAAATCCTTTGGCAGCCTATTTTCAGCAGCTCCTTGGCAGAAAAAAAATAACTTCTTCATGACGAGCATCACACTCTAGTGTTAATCTCTTGCTCCATCCCAACACTGAAGACGGAGAAATGTCACTTTTACGCCTAGTTTAAGTGAACAGAGTATAGCTTAACAGCTTCCCAGTACCACCTTAACCCTGGACGACAGGACTTCCTTCGGTTTGAAACCCTTTGTATAGTCCGCTCCACTTCTAAGTACCACAGGGGTTGGTGTGTTTAAGGTCTAATGTGGCACCAGTGTATTTGTGTACCTTTCACGTCTGTGTCTTGAAACAATCCCGATATATACGGAAATAGTGCTGAAACGGAATGCTTGGGTGTTTATCATATTTTTCCTGTGTGTGTGTGTGTGTGTGTGTGTGTGTGTGTGTGTGTTTTAAGGAATATTGCAGTGCAGTGTTTGGTGCTGTGTCACTTTTCGCCTTTTTATTGGTGTTGAAATTCAGTGTTTGTAAAGCAGTGTTAGTTTTCTCTTTCTTTTTTATTTTTATTTTCTTTGTTTAGTATTTCTTCAGTCCAGTGTTTGGTATTTGTGTCATATTTATTGGTGTTGCGATGCGAATTTTCTCCCTCCTCCCTGTTTTTGCGTGTGGTGTTGAAATAGCTTGTGTTGGTTTACGGAATGTGATTGGGAAAGGTGTATGGCATGTTTGGAAAGCCGCAGCGCACACCTGCCTCTTTGCATCACACCTATTGCTTAACATTTCGTAATTGCAGGTCTTTTTTTTCATGTGAGGGAACTGGGCCACTCTCGCAACTTGAAGCAATTTGAATACTAAGTCGTGGTTATATGAAATTCGATGGTCCTTTGTTATGCGGTAGGAATGAGTCTCCTTGGTTACCAGTCAAATTTTTCCCTACGGTCTTACTATACTTGACCATCCACTAATGTGAAAGGAGTTTACGGATCTACGTCAGGCTAGAACAGACGATTTATACCATTTCATTCCAACGAGTCCATTTTATTCCATATTCTTGTTGCCACCTGATGATTTTTTTTCACCTGTTTCTTTTCACCTTATTCCATTAACCCCTTCCATCCGACGACGTGTTCTTAAGCTTACGCCTTGCTATTTCCAGATGACTGTATTCAGCGTAGGAAAGACTTCTGATACTTAAAGGGTTATTGAAGGCTATATCTTAACTTCCCGCGTTCGGAGTCTGTTCCTGAGCTGCCTTAGATCGTTTGATGTTAGCCAGGACTAAATTATAAAGGATGATGATGATGATGATGTGATGATAAAGATGATGAAGTTAATGGTTATCTACTGTACAGTTCCACTTCACAGAACAAATGATGACGGTGAAAATGATGACGACGACGATGATAATGATGATAATGATAAAGATGATGAAGTTAATGATCATCTACTGTACACTTCCACCTCACAGAACAAATGATGACGATGATGATGATGATGATGATGGTGATGATGATGAAAATGATGATGCTGATAACGATAATTTACACTTCCATCCCACAGAACGACGATGACGGCGACGACGATAAGGATGATGATGATGGTGACAGTGCTGACGATGATGATGATGATGATGATGATGATGATGATGATGGTGATGATGACGATGATGATGACGATGAAAATGATGATGCCAATAATAATGATCTACAATGTCATCCCACAGATCGACGATGACGGCGACGACGATAAGGATGATGATGATGGTGACAGTGCTGACGATGATGAAGATAATGATGGTGACAGTGGTAACGATGGTGATAGTGATGGTGATGATGATGGTGATGGTGATGATGATAGTGATGGTGATGATGAAAAACAGAGAACCAACTCAGCACTTACTAATATGCGATATGGGCATGACTGAGACGTGTCGGAGGAGCCTGTTCACGGTGGGTTCATCGGCGGAGTACAGCTGGTCCCTTGAGATGCTCAGGTGGAAGTTGTCCCACATGGTCGCGTTTTCTCTGTTGGAGGAGACGAGGGAAGGAATTTAAGTCACATGCATCATAAAGGTAAGTGAATTTTACTGTATTCTTAGTGAGGTATTATTCATTCATAGTGTCGTGTATTTTATTGTTAGTGTCGTATTCTTCATTCGTAGTGTATTATCAAGAGGGCGAGGGCAAGCTCCCATATATATATATATATATATATACATATATTTTTTTTTCAATAGTTTCTGAAGCTTATGATAATGATGGATTACGTCTTACCTTTCAGTATCGTTGTTAACTACACTTTATAATGTGGGGTGAACGGTGATCACAATAATTAAAAGCTGCAGGTGTTCCATAATTGACCGTCAACAAAGGAGGTGGGGGGACGTAATTACACCTCGGTATTCTCAGTATTACAAGTTTGTTTTTATTGTTATCTTAGGCTTTCCATCACTCGTCTTACGTATTTTTTTTCCGTGTCTGTTACTTTAATAAGGTGTAGTTTGGAAACTAATTCGTCAAGGAAGTGTTGGAAAGCCTCCTTAGCCTACAGGAAAAAGGTTCATTTCCTGCCCCACAAAGCTTAGTGCAGTTTAGTGTCCAATACTTTAACCTCGTCGACGAGTATAGGTATTTTGTTCCCAGTGTATAAATTGTTTTGTGCATGTTAGTCCCGTATGCCTTGCAGCTTGAAAGATAATATATGTGTTTGTTGTGTGTGATCAGTTTTATTATCTGATACAATTGGTTGTTATTATTATTATTATTATTGTTATTATTATTATTATTATTATTATTATTTTTACTAATGCCGCGCGATTTAATTCGGCTTCGGATTGACTCCATTCGCCTCAGGGGGTTAAAACATTTCTCCTGTTAAGATATTTTAAGGTGACAATTAGTGTGTTCCTGCTGCCTCTAGGTGATGCTAGTTTGAGTAGTTTCCTTGGTTTTGAAGAGTTAAGTTGCTGAGAGAGAGAGAGAGAGAGAGAGAGAGAGAGACGTATGTTTGTAGAAATGTATGTGTGTGTGTGTGTGTGTGTGTGTGTGTGCGTGTGTGTGTGGACCAGTGTGTCTGCCTGTGTATATATCATGGTGAGTGCACACACCTTAATTGTCCCAGTATCAGGTAGGCAACATCATACTGTCCACCTATGTCACGTCCTTAGTGTTTGGTCTCTGTGTCCTGTGTAGTATGTGTCTTGTGTGTATCCTCTGTGTATCCCGGGAGGTGTATCTCTATTCTCTTTGTATTGTATCTGTGCATGGTAGGTTTGCATTGTTTTTTCCTCTACCCTTGTCTTACACACAGACTCTCTCCTTCCTCACCTCCGCGTATTTTCCACCTTTTCCTCTCCTCTTGACACAACGTCTCTTTCCTTCTACTCCCCCACAAAATTCCCCCTCATCGTCCCCCACACACACATCACCCCATGACCCACACAAACTCTTCCCCTCTCACATAAACTCTTTCTTCCCTTTACCCCACACAGAACACCCTCCCACACCCTCACATACACAGACCCGTTATCTCCTCCCACACAGACATCATCCTCCCCCCCCCCACACACACACACACTCATTCTCTACCCCCCACGCACAACTCTTTCTGCTCCCCCAAACAAACATTTCTCCCCACACACTATTCCGCCTTCCCCACTCCCACACCCTCCCCCACACTTCCCTGGACGACCTGTAATCCTTTCTGATGTAACCTATATGACAGGCGAACACGACCAGAGAGTAGTTTCCTATCCATTCCTATCCACTGTAAGCCATTTTTTTGTAACCCCTTTCTCCAGCACGACAAAACTTTCACCTAACCTTTACACAGTGGGAAAAGTTGGACATATCACCAGTTTCCCCCTCACCACCAATATCATCTTCGTTTAGGTCATTCCCTCTTAGGACGCTATATTGTATTCTTGGTGCTGGAGAGAAACCTTCACGTGGTGGCACTGATATGACTGGACGGCAGAGCTGCCCGGTTGCACAAGGTCCCTCAGTTCACATTTCAGATCAACCTGGGGCCCCAACTGTATTTTTGCGATACGGATTTTACTCTGACTTTGGCTAATATTTTCATCTCCACATCTTTAAT
>NC_137028.1:14891248-14923748 GCF_032717465.1 Coenobita brevimanus
ATCAAGAGAAAAGAGGCAGTAAAGACTACCTTAATGTGACCCTCTCTTCCTCTCTCCCTACCTCCCTCCCTCCCTCTTTCTCCCTCCTTCTCTCCCTCCCTAAATCTCTTGCTTTCTCTCCCTCCCCCGGTCTAAATCTCTCTCTTTCCCTCCTTCCCCAGTCCCTCTCTTTTCCTCTCCATTTCATAATTCTTCCTTTATCCCAACTCCCTCTCTCCCGCCTTTCACTCTCTTTCATGGCTTCTTTTCATTCTCTCTCTCTCTCTCTCTCTCTCTCTCTCTCCTCATCCTTCCACTCCATCCACCTCATAATCTCTCATTTACTCTCCCTCTTCTCCCTTAATTTCTCCCTTCCTGTTTTCTTCTTCTCTCATTGCCACCTCCTTCCTTCTCTCCTTTATTTACTCCTTCCATCTTGTCTTATCTTATTCTCTCTCTCTCTCTCTCTCTCTCTCTCTCTCTCTCTCTCTCTCTCTCTCTCTCTCTCTCTCTCTCTCTCTCTCTCTCTCTCTCTCTCACTGTCCCTCTTTTTCTCCCGCCTTCCACCCTTTCCATTCATCACTCCTTCCCTCTTTTCCTTCCTTCTTTCTTTCCCTCTTTCTCTTCCTTCTCTCTTTCTCTCCCTTCTCTCCTTCCTTCCCTCCACCTGAGCCTCCGCCAAGTCGTCCTTCACGCAACACTTCACCACGAAGGGTAGGGCTTTCTCTCCACCTCTGCTCCACTTTCCTCCACCACACCTCCACTTTCCTCCACCTCTGCTCCACTTCTCTCCACTAACCTCCACCACTCCTCCACCTTCCTCCACCTCTTCCACTTTCCTCCACCTCTTCCACTTCCCTCCACCGCCTCATCCTCGTCTCTCCACATCCATTTCACTTCCATCACCATCTGACTTTCTTTTATCCTCATTTTTCGCCTTCCCTTTTTCGTTCTTTCCTCTCTCTCTCTCTCTCTCACACACACACACACACACACACACACACACACACACACACACACACACACACACACACACACACACACACACACACACACACCAAAATATGCTCTTACACCAAAACTGCATCACACTAACCCGGAGTAATATAGTGTTTGTGTGTGTGTGTGTGTGTGTGTGTGTGTGTGTGTGTGTGTGTGTGTGTGTGTGTGTGTGTGTGTGTTTCCTAGCTTAACCTCTTCAATCCGATGACGTGTTCAAGGCTTTAATCTTGCTATATATTGGCTATTTTAGTAAGTGTAGAAGAGGTACAGGGTGGTCCATACATAACGCTGCTCTTTCTCGTGTGTTGCGGGAACGGCTCAGTCAGCGTTACCAGTGTCTACCCTGCATCACTTATACATTTCCTACTCCCACTGCTACACCCACGCCCACACCAGCAAACTGAGCCGTCCCTTCTACACGTAAGATGCCGCCAGGGGAGTTTCTAGGGGAGCGCTGTTTACGAACCACCTTGTAAATATATTAATCCCTTCACCACAGCAAGTTCTGCCTAAATTACCTTAATAAAATAAAGTTGTATTATTAAATCGTCCAGTGTTACTCGACATAAAGTGAAATACAGCATAAACCCATACTAAGCCCTTTTTTTTTTTTTTCCGCCATATAGAATAATACCCTGAACCCGCTGGACTCCGGGATTTTTTTTTTTTTTGTTAAATAAATAAGTACCCCAAACGCACTGAAACTGGGGATTTTTTTTTATTGTTAACTACCAATATAAAACTATTGAACCCTGGGATTTTGAACATTGAAAGGGATGTCATGCTTATTTTTATAATTCATATTACTTTAACACATCATCACGCTTTCTCCAGTACCGCATCACACTTAACCCAACACCACATCACACTTACACCAACACTGCATCACACTCCAGCACTGTCACAGCCTAATCACCATCTCGCTCTGTCTATCTCTTCATCTATTAATCATCTCGTTCTCCACCACCATTTTTGGCCTTTACCTTACATCCCACCTCCACCTCCTACCTTCCTGGCCTCCACCTCTGTACTCCACCACTAACTCCAGCACTCCTTCATCTCCACCACTACCGACAGCACTGGTTCGTCTCTCCATCATCTCTCTATTTTTCTCGCTGAGATTCATCTTTCCCCCCTCTCTGTCTGCACCTTCTTTCTTTCCACCTTAGCTCTGTCTCTCAGTGCTGTCATCATCCATTCCATCATCATCCCTCCCTCTCTCTCTCTCTCCCTTCCCTCTGCTCTTTACTGCTTGCGCCACTGCCTCTTCCCTTCACCACTACACTTGCCTTTCATCATCCACTCCGTCTTTCTGTCATCCACTTCTGTTCCCCATCACTGCACCCTCCACCATTACCCCAACCACCACAGTTTCTCCACCTCTCCAGGCATCTCTCCACCTTTCCCCCACCTCCACTTCTCCACTACTTTCTTCACCTCTCCTCCTCTCCCTCCACCTCTCCAACTCCCATTTCCTCATCCCTCGACCCATTCCTCTATTCCTTCACCTCCACTTTACCCTCTCCACTTCTCCGCCAAACTTACCTCTCCCTCCACCTCCTCACCACCCTCCACTTTTCCCTCCACCTCTCCACAAGTCTCTCCACCTCTTTTTCCACCTCTCCATCTCTCTGTCTCTCCTCCATCGCGGTCATAAGCACAAGCCTAAGTGTCAATATTTGGGGGGCTCGTCCGGACTTTAGAGAGGGACACAAAGGATGCTCTCTCTCTCTCTCTCTCTCTCTCTTGGTATTTTTTGAGTTACTTCTGAAAGTTTGCTCTCACTTTTTTTTTTCTAATTCATTTGTTTTGCTCACCCCCTCACTCACTACTTTTTCTATCTGTCTACCTATCTATCTATCTGTCTGTCTCTCTGTCTTTCTATATTTCTGTCTGTCTGTGTATCTATCTATCTATCTCTATCGCTTTTCTTTACCCTCACCACGTTATTCTTCGCTAATTCTCTTAATTCTCTCACTTCCTCTGTTTCTTTACTCACTCTCTTTAACACTTTTTATCTGTTATCTCTCTCGTTTTGTATTTATTTTCCATTTAATCTTCCTCACCTCATTATAAGTCATTATCCATTCAGTCTTTGTTCTCTCTCTCTCTCTCTCTCTCTCTCTCTCTCTCTCACACACACACACACACACACACACACACACACACACACACACACACACACACACACACACACACACACACACACACACACACACACACACAATATTGTCGAAAGCTTTCCTATTTATTTCACATTTCTCCTTAACCTTCTTTCATTTCTCTCTCTCTCTCTCTCTCTCTCTCTCTCTCTCTCTCTCCCTCCCTCCCTCCCTCCCTCCCTCCCTCCCTCCCTCTCTCTCTCTCTCTCTCTCTCTCTCTCTCTCTCTCTCTCTCTCTCTCTCTCTCACTTTCTTTATTTTTTCTTTCTCATCACCGATATTGCTGTTTATTTTTCATTCGCTCTTCCTCTCCTTCCTGATTATTCATTATCTGCTGTAAGTCTCTCTCTCTCTCTCTCTCTCTCTCTCTCTCTCTCACACACACACACACACACACACACACACACACACACACACACACACACACACACACACAATATTGTCGAAAGCTTTCCTACTTATTTCACATTTCTCCTTAACCTTCTTTCATTTCTCTCTCTCTCTCTCTCTCTCTCTCTCTCTCTCGTAATGTCTGTATAGTTTGTGTATCGTATAATTTCGGTCCTGTCTGCCTATCTGTCTGTCTATCTGTCTATCTGTCTGTCTGTCTGTCTATCTATCTATCTATCTATCTATCTATCTGTCTATATACCTATCTATCTATCTATCTGTCTGTCTGTTCGTCAGTAAGTCAGTCTGTCTGTTTATACATATGTCAGTGTATCTGTTTTTGTCAGTCTATGAATCTATGTATCCATCAGTCAGTCTGTGTGTCAATCAGCCAGTCGGTCTATTTATATATTTACCTATCAGTGTATTCAGTATATCTATCCCATTATTTTACTTACTCCCCCTCCCAATTAATGGTTCGTACATATATACTAAATTAAATCCGTAGTATTCACGAGCAATATTTATTACCGCAAATACAAAAAAAAAACAAAAAAAACACTAACACCCATACTGCCCAGGAGGGAAGTATAAATTAATCTTAACACAGGATGAACCAGGACACCGCATCTTTTTTTTTTTTTTTTTTTTTTTGGGGGGGGGGGTGAGGGTTCTTCTGACCATCCTTTTTTTAAAGCTGGGGTAGAGCTATACTGACATTGATGATGTTGATGATGGTGGTGATGATGATGATGATGATGATGATATTGATGATCATGATGGTGGAGGTGATGATGATGATGATTATGATGGTGTATTTATTTTCCATTTAATCTTCCTCACCTCATTATAAGTCATTATCCATTCAGTCTTTGTTCTCTCTCTCTCTCTCTCTCTCTCTCTCTCTCTCTCTCTCTCTCTCTCTCTCACACACACACACACACACACACACACAGTACAGGTTTCTCTCTTCATTATGATGATGATGATGATGATGTTGATGATGATGATGTTGATGATGATGATGGTGGAGGTGATGATGATGATGATTATTATGGTGATGATGATGATGATGTTGATGATCATGATGGTGGAGGTGATGATGATGATGATTATGATGGTGTATTTATTTTCCATTTAATCTTCCTCACCTCATTATAAGTCATTATCCATTCAGTCTTTGTTCTCTCTCTCTCTCTCTCTCTCTCTCTCTCTCTCTCTCTCTCACACACACACACACACACACAGTACAGGTTTCTCTCTTCATTATGATGGTGATGATGATGATGTTGATGATGATGATGATGATGGTGGAGGTGATGATGATGATGATTATGATGGTGATGATGATGGTGATGATGATTCTGTCCATGCCATTTATAATACTGAGAGTAGAACTATAGTGGCACCGATGATGATGAATTGAGGGTTGCGTCCATCCTGTTTATAATTAGAGCTATACTGGCATTTATGATGATGATTAGGAAGCTGATGATGGTGTTGGTGCTATACTGGCATTGATGATGATGATGATGATGATGATGATGATGATGATGATGACAGACGCACGGAACAAGCAGTAACAGGATGCACTGATCAGTATACACCCACACCTGGAAATCTCCTAGAATTAGCAAGAATAAGAAAAAAAAGCTGCATCATACTCTACTTCAAGGCAGAGAACAAAAATTTATGTTTAAGAAATATTATAAGAAAAAGGTCTTAAGTAACCCAGTAATTTGATAAAGATGGCACGGTAAGATTCCCCCTTTGCGTTGTGAAGGTAAAGAAGAAAATATAGGCTTAAGAAAAATATGCGTATAAAATTGGTCTGAAATACCGCAATGCTGTGTTGAAGGTGGCATGGTAAGAGAGAGAGAGAGAGAGAGAGAGAGAGAGAGATTTTTACCCATTGTTTTATTTTATTGCTTGACATATTCGCCGCAGATTCTGAAATGTTAAGGAGAGAGAGAGAGAGAAAGCCTTATGATTGGATAACTGTAATATTTTTTTCAGTGAATAGAAAATTAGTTACTGTAGTCAAATTATAGATGGACTGCCTCGTTGGGAGCGTAAGATATGTGTACATTGAACTTTGTGGTTATGTGATTCTCTCTCTCTCTCTCTCTCTCTCTCTCTCTCCCTCTCTCTCCAGAAGTACCAACTGTCTTCCCGACAGCCCCTCCCTCCCTCAGTCACTAGGGTACTGAAGTATGCTGATAGCTGCCCGGAGAGAAACCAGGTAGCCGAACTAATAAGAGGCTTAATTAAAAATGTACCAGATGGCCAAAAAAAAAAAAATAAAAAAAAAATAACAAGCTCTTTTTTCTTTCCAGGAGAACTGACATCAGCCATTTAGCGTCCCAACCCAGGCATGGAAATGGAGATGTGGTTGCATCGTATTCAAGGTAATGGTGATGATTTATTTTGTTTTGCTTTGTTATATGGTATTTTGTCTGAGAGGCGTAGTGGTGAGTGGATCTATAAATTGGAAGCTCTTGTTGCAATTTTCAGAATAGTTGGTTTAATAATAGGCACCTTGTGAAGTGTTCGTCTTTATGGGAATAGTTATGGCCATTGTTTTGAAAGGTGTTTTGACAGAGAGGTGTACGAAGTAGTGTGGTGTGGCTGTATAAGTTTGAAGCTCTTGTTGTATGATTCTGGATGGTTGGTTTAATTATAGCTACAGCCTTTTAAATATATATACCTTGATTTCTTTCTTTAAAGCATTATTTACTGTTCTTTTCATCACTAGATACACAAATCTTTTCATGGCTGACATACACTTTACCAGTTCCCTCGTCTCTCGTACTACCATGACCTTTACCACTACCATCATATTCATCCTTTTCATTATTACTTTTACCACTGTCTTCACCACTATGTCCCTCATCGTTATCACACTTTTCCAGCACTACCATAATTTTCACGAATATTATCACTCCCAATTGCATCTCTCTTTGCCATTCGCTTCACCATTAACACCGCCCTTCACTACATCCATAGGCACGTCTACTCTCCTATCATCATCATCATGTCACCCCAAACCATGCCTGTATTCGGGGCCTCGAATTAAAGCTCACATTCCACCCTTCCTCCAAAATCACGTATTCCCATAACTTAATATAACTTGTTTCAATCCACCCCATCGCCAACAGCATATGCATTCAAGACCACCCAAAATTCTTTCGTATTTACGCTATCATAATGCATCTCTAACTTCATGAATGCTGCAGGAGTGACTTCAAAGGCTGTATTTTTTGCTGGTTTAGATATCATAACACTTCTTCAGTTATAGATTTTGTAAATACGGGCCCGTGTTCTCGTCAATTTGGGAAGCTGTATGGGCCTCTTCCTTTACTAGGTTATGTCTGTTTTTGGCACGTTAATAAATTCATTGGCTGTGTCTGCAAACTAAGGCCATTTAAGAATGATCGAAGATAATTCAGGCACAATTTAAAAAAATAAATAGCCAAGAAAAGGTGCTAGAAAGCATGGATATTAAACAGATACAGATAACATAGGAGAGAACATTAAGGTGTAATATGCAACAAAAGAAGGTGGTGGGGCGAACTGTCCTTATGTCAAGATGAAAATTGGCTGATCTCGTGCGGGAATCATCAGCATTGGTCCAGAAGGATGCCGATCATTTTTTTTTTCCACATTTATGTCAGCTTCTCTAATTCGACATAAGCGATTAAATTCTACCTAAGTGACATAGGGGACTGTCCAAACATATACTATGTTTCTGTATAGTTAAACAGGCCTTAAGTTCGTTCGGCTATACACAAAGGCTGGATCTTTCATGTCTCCATCGCCAAAATTACGATCCGCCAACTTTGCGGACGTGTGGTACCTTGGGAAAGCCGGCAGAGCTTGTGTTGCTGTTTGGGTGGGTAGGCGTCTCTCTACATGCTGCATCATTATGCTGGCTATTTACGTAACGACCATTACTTTGCGTGCATTTTTGCGTGTGTGTGCATCGCTGGAGTGGCTAAGAAACTGGAGGGACAAGGAGGCTTCTGATGCAGGCCGGCGGTGATGGTTATGATGAGGTAAGGAGAGACCATGTTGACACAGTGCTCAGGATTTTTCAGAAGTAGAGGGCGGAGGAGTTAGGCGTTTCCTCCTCATTCATTTCACCTAAGCGTCTGACACTGATGACAACTTTGCATAAAAAATCTTTGTATTTATATGGTAAAGTAAGGATTTCGCTGTAGTGTATCACTTGAACCAATACTAAACTAAACTTAAGTTCACCTCTTCATTTCTTTTGATCACTGAACCAACCTTTGTGATCTTTCTTCTCCATCATTCCTCCACCGCTCCACCACCTCACTCCACCACTTCACCACCTCCATCACCACACTCAGCCAATTCACTACCTTCACCACCACTTGGCCAGTACACCACCTTCACCACCACACTCCACCCTTACCACCCTGACCCTCTCCACCACACTACCTCGAGCACCATACTCTCGTCTACACCGCCTCTACCACCACTGTCTCCACCATCTTCACCACTACCAATTTCAGCCCTCCACCAGCCTCTCCACCACCATAACTCCCACACCCCACCACCAGCACTAACAACATCAACATTACTTCCTGTAGCCTACAGCGGACAATCTCATACTCTATCTCATTGTTGCCATTCTCTCTCTCTCTCTCTCTCTCTGTCTGTCTGTCTGTCTCTCTCTCTCTCTGACCTTTTCTCCTCTCAAATAATTGAATCTATCTGACCCTTTCAGTGGTGAACCAAACTGAAATTTAAAGTTTGGCATGACACTAACTTCATTTATCACCATTACCACCGCCGCCATCGCTGCCGTCATCATCACCATTCTCTCTCTCTCTCTCTCTCTCTCTCTCTCTCTCTCGAATAATCTGTGCCATCTGAATCTTCCAGTGGTGAATCAACTTGAATATTAAAATTTGATTTACCACTAACTTCATTTATCATCATCATCATCATAATTCTCTCTCTCTCTCTCTCTCTCTCTCTCTCTCTCTCTCTCTCTCTCTCTCTCTCCTCTCTCTCTCTCTTTCTCTTTCTCTCTCTCTCTCTCTCTCTCTCTCGCCCCCCCCTCCCAGAAGTACCAACTGACAGCAAACCCTTTTCTGTATCCTCCTACTTTCTCTATACTCATTTCAAAGCCAAAGGTGGCTGTTGTGTATACATACGCAACGACTTATCTTGCACTCGTGTTCCTGAACTTGATTCTTCTGAATTCTCCACACTCTGGCTTCGGCTTTCCTGTCATTCTCTGACTAAATATATCTGTGCTGTTTACTTATCCCCTGATTCTACTGACTATCAAAAATTCTTCGACTATCTTACTTCTACGATGGAACACATTCTGTCCATTTCTCCTTTCTCTGAAATATCCATTCTTGGAGATTTCAATGTTCACCACCACCTTTGGCTCTCCTCTCCTTTCACGGATCCACCTGGTGAACAAGCCTACATCTTTTCTATCCTTAATGACCTAGAGCAGCTTGTACAGCACCCTACCCGTATCCCTGACCGCCTTGGAGAGAGCTCCAACATACTTGACCTCTTCCTCACAACTAATCCTTCTGCTTACTCTGTTAATCTTTTCTCTCCGTTGGGCTCCTCCGATCACAACCTTATTACCTTAACCTGTCCTATCACTCCGGTACGGCCTGTGGACCCTCCAGGGAAACGTCGTCTGTGGCATTTTGGAGCCGCGGACTGGGAGGCCCTTAGGCAGTACTTCTTTGATTTTCCCTGGAATGATTATTGCTTCCATGGCCGTGAGCCATCTGAGTGTGCCTTGCGCATTACGGAGGTTATTCTCTCGGGCATGGAAGCATACATTCCTTTCTCATATCCTTTGACTAACGCAAGAAAGCCTTGGTTTAATCACGCTTGTTCTAATGCTGTCCGCAACAAGGAGAAGGCCTACAAAAGGTACCGGAGCCAACCCACCCCTGAATCACATAATCTTTGTGTTTCTGCCCGGAATCGTGCTAAGTCTGTCCTTCGCTCTACTAAAAATAATTTCATCCATACTAAATGCTCTCAACTCTCCAACTCGAATTCTTCCCGCTCCTTCTGGCACCTTGCCAAAAATCTTTCTAACAACTTTACCTCATCATCCTTCCCTCCTCTTTTCCACTCTGATGGTTCTGTAGCTATTTCTTCTACTGATAAAGCAGATCTCTTCGCACAGACTTTCTCCTCCAATTCCACCTTAGACGATTCCGGTGCTGTTCCTCCATCACTTCCCCCCTCTGACTTCCTCATGGCTGACATTAAAATTTCTTCAGTTGATGTATTTTCTGCCATCACTGGCCTCAGTACTAACAAGGCATATGGGCCTGATGGGGTCCCTCCTGTTGTTCTCAAGAACTGTGCTTCTGTGCTTACACCCTGCCTAGGCAAACTCTTTCGCCTTTGTCTGTCAACTTGTACCTTTCCTTCTTGCTGGAAGTTTGCTCTCATTCAGCCAGTCCCAAAGAAGGGTGACCACTCCCAACCCTCCAACTATCGTCCAATTGCTTTAACGTCCTGTATTTCAAAAGTTTTCAGGTCAGTTCTTAATAGAAAAATTTTAAGGCATCTTTCCAATCACAACCTTCTTTCCGATCGTCAGTATGGGTTCCGTCAGGGACGCTCCACTGGCGATCTTCTCACCTACCTTTCAGACTCCTGGTCATCCTCCTTTCGGGACTTTGGCGAAAGCTTTGCCATTTCACTTGACATCTCAAAGGCTTTCGATCGAGTCTGGCATAAATCTTTAATTTCCAAACTGCCCTCCTACGGTTTCTATCCTTCTATCTGTGCCTTCATCGCTAGCTTCCTTTCTGGTCGTTCTATAGCCGCTGTTGTAGACGGCCATCGTTCTTCTCCTAGATCTATCAACAGTGGTGTTCCTCAGGGCTCTGTCCTATCACCAACTCTCTTCCTTTTATTCATCAATGATATTCTAAGCTGTACATCTAACCCTATCCACTCATACGCTGATGACTCCACCCTTCACCTTTCCATTCGGTTCCCGCAACGCCCATCTCAACAGTTACTTCAAGAAACAAGGGATGAGGCTATGGCACACCTAATGTCTGACTTGGCTCATATCTCTGACTGGGGTAAAAATAATATGGTAGTCTTTAATGCATCTAAGACTCAGTTCTTACACCTATCAACCCGACAAAATCTTCCACAGGTATACCCACTAATGTTTAATAATATTCAGCTTAATCCTGCATCATCCTTGAATATGCTTGGGGTTTCATTTACTCGGGACTTATCTTGGAAAGATCATATTGCATCTCTTGTAAAATCTGCTTCCAAGAGATTGGGTGTGCTAAGCCGACTCCGCTCTTTCTTTACCCCTGCACAATTGTTGACTCTATACAGGGGTTTTATCCGCCCCTGTGTGGAGTATAACTCTCATGTGTGGGGAGGCTCCCCACATACAGCTCTTCTCAATAGGGTGGAGTCAAAGGCTTTTCATCTCATTAACTCTCCTCCTCTTACTGACTCCCTTCAACCTCTGTCTCTTCGCCGCACTGTTGCATCTTTATCTCTTTTCTATCGCTACTTTAATGGTCACTGCTCCTCTGAACTGTCTGCTTGCATTCCTCCACCTTTGGTTCCTTCTTCCTCGCATAAAAAAAAAAAAAAAAAACTGTCTTCCCGAAAACCCCTCCCTCCCTCAATCACTAAGGTACTGAAGTATGCTGATAGCAGCCTGGAGAGAAACCAGGTAGCCGAACTAATAAGAGGCTTCATTAAAAATGTACCAGATGGCAAAAAAAAAAAAAAAAAAATAGCAAGCTCTTTTTATTTTTCCAGGAGAACTGACATCAGCCATCTAGCGTCCCAACCCAGGCATGGAAATGGAGATGTGGTTGCATCGTATTCAAGGTAATGGTGATGACTTATTTTGTTTTGCTTTGTTATATGGTATTTTGTCTGAGAGGCGTAGTGGTGAGTGGATCTATAAATTGGAAGCTCTTGTTGCAATTTTCAGAATAGTTGGTTTAATAATAGGCACCTTTTTTTTTTTTTTTTTTTTTTTTAATAACAGAACGGAGGAAGGAAAAACAAATGGAGAAAAAAAAATAATCCATACACCAGATTACTGGTGTCCTCTGTTCATAAAATATCTGTAACAGTTAGACTTGAAGAGTTGTAGGTTGAAATTTGGAGGAAAACAACTCTGGGGAAGCGAGTTCCAGAGAGATGCAGTTCGGGGAATGAAAGAATTCTGATAGGCAGAAGTTCTGCAATATGGTTGAGTGACATTCCAGTCATGAGCGCTACCAGATGCCCGTGTAGCACGAGGGAAGGCATGGAGAGGTGGCACCATGGACGCAACTTCGTCTGAGCATTTGCCAAAAAAATATCTGTAAAATAATGCAAGGGAGGCAACATTCCTTCTTACTTGCAGGGGAGGTAGTTTATATGTAATGGCAGGGTTGTTAATGATTCTAACAGCTTTATTCTGAATTTTGTCTAGTTGCCTTAATGCAACCTCTCCACAACCATTCCACAAGGGTGAGCAATATTCAAGCTGAGAGCGCACATGACTCTTATAAATTATAGCTAACTGCTCATCGGCGAAGAAGTTACGGACTCTGTACAATAATCCAAGTTTCTTTGAGGCGGTTTTAGCAAGTGATCTGACATGAGAGGTCCAGCTGAGGGCACTGTTAAGTGAGACACCAAGAACTTCAATACTTTTGGAGATGGGAATATTAGTAGCACTGAAGGTAATGTACGAGTCTGGCAATATCTGTCTATTGGTAAACTGTATATATTTAGTTTTACTAGCATTAAAAGAGACAAGGTTGTTTTGTCCCCATTCACTGATTGTAGATAGATCTTCATTTATGGAGATGGCTGTATTGAGTTGAGAGGTAGAGATATTAGACTTTGTAAATGGATGTCTGAGTGTGAATGAACTATGTAGTGTTGAGTCATCTGCATATGAGTGAATGGGATTGTGAGTGACAGATAAGAGATCATTAATATGAACCAGAAATAGCGTTGGCGCCAGAACTGATCCCTGCGGCACGCCGGCGTTAATTGAGTGGAAATTCGAATATACATCATCTACTTTTACTCTTATTTTCCTGTCACTAAGATAAGAAGAAATCAAAGGAACAAAAGACGTTAGTCCATAGCAAGGGAGTTTGGACAGCAGGGAACGGTGCCATACTCTGTCGAAGTGTTCGTCTTTAAGGGAATAGTTATGGCCATTGTTTTGAAAGGTGTTTTGACAGAGAGGTGTACGAAGTAGTGTGGTGTGGCTGTATAAGTTTGAAGCTCATGTTGTATGATTCTGGATGGTTGGTTTAATTATAGCTACAGCCTTTTAAATATATACACCTTGATTTTTTTTTTTTAAAGCATTATTTACTGTTCTCTTCATCACTAGATATACAAATCTTTTCATGACTGACATACACTTTACCAGTTCCCTCGTCTCTCGTACTACCATGACCTTTACCACTACCATCATATTCATCGTTTTCATTATTATTTTTACCACTGTCTTCACCACTATGTCCCTCATCGTTATCACACTTTTTTCCAGCACTACCATAATTTTCACGAATATTATCACTCCCCATTGCATCTCTCTTTGCCATTCGCTTCACCATTAACACCGCCCTTCACTACATCCATAGGCACGTCTACTTTCCTATCATCATCATCATCATGTCATCCCAAACCATGCCTGTGTTCGGGGCCTCGAATTAAAGCTCACATTCCACCCTTCCTCCAAAATCACGTATTCCCATAACTTAATATAACTTGTTTCAATCCACCCCATTGCCAACAGCATATGCATTCAAGACCACCCAAAATTCTTCCGTATTTGCACTATCATAATGCATCTCTAACTTCATGAATGCTGCAGGAGTGACTTCAAAGGCTGTATTTTTTTCTGGTTTAGATATCATAACACTTCTTCTTCAGTTATAGATTTTGTAAATACAGGCCAGTGTTCTCGTCAATTTGGGAAGCTGTATGGGCCTCTTCCTTTACTAGGTTATATATGTTTTTGGTACGTTTGCAAACTAAGGCCATTTAAGAATGATCGAAGATAAATAAGGCACAATTTAAAACAATAAATAGCCAAGAAAAGATGCTAGAAAGCATGGATATTAAACAGATTCAGATAACATAGGAGAGAACATTAAGGTGTAATATGCAACAAAAGAAGGTGGTGAGGCGAACTGTCCTTATGTCAAGATGAAAATTGGCTGATCTCGTGCAGGAATCATCAGCATTGGTCCAGAAGGATGCCGATCATTTTTTTTTTCCACATTTATGTCATCTCTAATTCGACATAAGCGATTAAATTCTACCTAAGTAACATAGGGGACTGTCCAAACATATACTATCTTTTGCTGTATAGTTAAACAGGCCTTAAGTTCGTTCGGTTACACACAAAGGCTGGATCTTTCATGTCTCCATCGCCAAAATTACGATCCGTCAACTGTGCGAACGTATGGTACCTTGGGAAAGCCGGCAGAGCTTGTGTTGCTGTTTGGGTGGGTAGGTGTCTCTCTGCATGCTGCTTCATTATGCTGGCTATTTACGTAACGACCATTACTTTGCGTGCATTTTTGCGTGTGTGTGCATCGCTGGAGTGGCTAAGAAACTGGAGGGACAGGGAGGCTTCTGATGCAGGCCGGCGGTGATGGTTATGATGAGGTAAGGAGAGACCATGTTGACACAGTGCTCAGGATTTTTCAGAAGTAGAGGGCGGAGGAGTTAGACGTTTCCTCCTCCTTTCCACCTAAGAGTCTGACACTGATAACTTTGCATAAAAAGTCTTTATTTTTATATGGTAAAGTAAGGATTTCACTTTAGTGATCGCTTGAACCAGTATTTATATGGTAAAGTAAGGATTTCACTTTAGTGATCGCTTGAACCAATATTTATATGGTAATGTAAGGATGTCACTATAGTGATCGGTTGAACCAATATTTATATGGTAAAGTAAGGATTTCAGTGATCGCTTGAACCAATATTTATATGGTAAAGTAAGGATTTCACTATAGTGATCGCTTGAACCAATATTTATATGGTAAAGTAAGGATTTCAGTGATCTCTTGAACCAGTATTTATATGGTAAAGTAAGGATTCACTATAGTGATCGCTTGAACCAATACTAAACACAGCCTAAGTTCACCTTTTCATTTCTTTTGATCACTGAACCAACCTTTGTGATCTTTCTCTCTTGTCCACCATTCCTCCACCGCTCCACCACCTCACTCCACCACTTCACCACCTCCATCACCACACTCAGCCAGTACACCACCTTCACCACCACACTCCACCCTTACCACCCTGACCCTCTCCACCACACTACCTCCAGCACCATACTCTCGTCTACACCGCCTCTACCACCACTGTTTTCACCATCTCCACCACTACCACTTTCAGCCCTCCACCAGCCTCTCCACCACGATAACTCCCACACCTCACCACCAGCACTAACAACATCCACATTGCTTACTGTAGCCTACAGCAGACAATCTCATACTCTGTCTCACTGCTGCCATTCTCTCTCTCTCTCTCTCTCTCTCTCTCTCTCTCTCTCTCTCTCCCTGACCTCTCCTCTCAAATAATTGAATCCATCTGACCCTTTCAGTGGTTAACCAAATTGAAACTTAAAGTTTGGCATAACACTAACTTCATTTATCACCACCACCACCACCGCCGCCGCTGCCGCTGCCATCCCCACCACCATTCTCTTCTCTTTCTCTCTCTCTCTCTCTCTCTCTCTTTCTCTCGAATAATCTATGCCATCTGAATCTTCCAGTGGTGAATCAGTCTGAATGTTAAAGTTTGATTTACCACTAACTTCTTGTATCATCATCATCATTCTCTCTCTCTCTCTCTCTCTCTCTCTCTCTCCCCAGAAGTACCAACTGTCTTCCCGATAGCCCCTCCCTCCCTCAGTCACTAGGGTACTGAAGTATGCTGATAGCTGCCCGGAGAGCAACCAGGTAGCCGAACTAATAAGAGGTTTAATTAAAAATGTACCAGATGGCCAAAAAAAAAAAAAAAAAATAGCAAGCTCTTTTTATTTTTCCAGGAGAACTGACATCAGCCATTTAGCGTCCCAACCCAGGCATGGAAATGGAGATGTGGTTGCTTCGTATTCAAGGTAATGGTGATGATTTATTTTGGTTTGCTTTGTTATATGGTATTTTGTCTGAGAGGCGTAATGGTGAGTGGATCTATAAATTGGAAGCTCTTGTTGCAATTTTCAGAATCGTTGGTTTAATAATAGGCACCTTGTGAAGTCTTCGTCTTTAAGGGAATAGTTATGGCCATTGTTTTGAAAGGTGTTTTGACAGAGAGGTGTAGTGTGGTGTGGCTGTATAAGTTTGAAGCTCTTGTTGTATGATTCTGGATGGTTGGTTTAATTATAGCTACAGCCTTTTAAATATATATACCTTGATTTCTTTTTTTAAAGCATTATTTACTGTTCTTTTCATCACTAGATATACAAATCTTTTCATGACTGACATACACTTTACCAGTTCCCTCGTCTCTCGTACTACCATGACCTTTACCACTACCATCATATTCATCCTTTTCATTATTATTTTTACCACTGTCTTCACCACTATGTCCCTCATCATTATCACACTTTTTTCCAGCACTACCATAATTTTCACGAATATTATCACTCCCCATTGCATCTCTCTTTGCCATTCTCTTCACCATTAACACCGCCCTTCACTACATCCATAGGCACCTCTACTCTCCTATCATCATCATCATATCACCCCAAACCATGCCTGTGTTCGGGGCCTCGAATTAAAGCTCACATTCCACCCTTCCTCCAAAATCACGTATTCCCATAACTTAATATAACTTGTTTCAATCCACCCCATCGCCAACAGCATATGCATTCAAGACCTCCCAAAATTCTTCCGTATTTACACTATCATAATGCATCTCTAACTTCATGATTGTCGCAGGAGTGAGTTGAAAGGCTTTATTTTTTGCTGGTTTAGATTTCATAACACATCTTCCTCAGTTATAGATTTTGTAAATACAGGCCCGTGTTCTTGTCAGTTTGGGAACCTGTATGGGCCTCTTCCTTACTAGGTTATGTCTGTTTTTGGTACGTTAATAAATTCCTTGGCTGTGTCTGCAAACTAAGGCCATTTAAGAATGATCGAAGATAAATCAGGCACAATTTAAAAAAATAAATAGCCAAGAAAAGATGCTAGAAAGCATGGATATGAAACAGATTCAGATAACATAGGAGAGAACATTAAGGTGTAATATGCAACAAAAGAAGGTGGTGAGGCGAACTGTCCTTATGTCAAGATGAAAATTGGCTGATCTCGTGTAGGAATCATCAGCATTGGTCCAGAAGGATGCCGATCATTTTTTTTGTCCACTTTTATGTCAGCTTCTCTAATTCGACATAAGCGATTAAATTCTACATTAGTGACATAGGGGACTGCCCAAACATATACTGTGTTTTGCTGTATAGTTAAACAGGCCTTAAGTTCGTTCGGTTATACACAAAGGCTGGATCTTTCATGTCTCCATCGCCAAAATTACGATCCGTCAACTGTGCGAACGTATGGTACCTTTGGGAAAGCCGGCAGAGCTTGTGTTGCTGTTTGGGTGGGTAGGTGTCTCTCTGCGTGCTGCTTCATTATGCTGGCTATTTACGTAACGACCATTACTTTGCGTGCATTTTTGCGTGTGTGTGCATCGCTGGAGTGGCTAAGAAACTGGAGGGACAAGGAGGCTTCTGATGCAGGCCGGCGGTGATGGTTAAAAATGAAGTAAGGAGAGACCATGTTGACACAGTGCTCAGGATTTTTCAGAAGTAGAGGGCGGAGGAGTTAGGCGTTTCCTCCTCCTTTCCACCTAAGAGTCTGACACTGATGACTGCTTTTGCATAAAAATTGTATTTTTAAATGGTAAAGTAACGATTTCACTATAATGATCGCTTGAACCAATATTTATATGGTAAAGTAAGGATTTCAGTGATCGCTTGAACCAGTATTTATATGGTAAAGTAAGGATTTCACTATAGTGATCGCTTGTACCGATACTAAACACAGCCTAAGTTCACCTCTTCATTTCTTTTGATCACTGAACCAACCTTTGTGATCTTTCTTCTCCACCATTCCTCCACCGCTCCACCACCTCACTCCACCACCTCACCACCTCCATCACCACACTCAACCAGTACACCACCTTCACCACCACACTCCACCCTTACCACCCTGACCCTCTCCGCCACATTACCGCCAGCACCATACTCTCGTCTACACCGCCTCTACCACCACTGTTTCCACCATCTCCACCACTACCACTTTCAGCCCTCCACCAGCCTCTCCACCACGATAACTCTCACACCCCACCACCAGCACTAACAACATCCACATTACTTACTGTAGCCTACAGCAGACAATCTCATACTCTGTCTCACTGCTGCCATTCTCTCTCTCTCTCTCTCTCTCTCTCTCTCTCTCTCAAATAATTGAATCCATCTGACCCTTTCAGTGGTGAACCAAACTGAAATTTAAAGTTTGGCATAACACTAACTTCATTTATCACCATCACCACCGCCGCCGCCGCTGCCATCATCATCACCATTCACACTCTCTCTCTCTCTCTCTCTCTCTCTCTCTCTCGAATAATCTGTGCCATCTGAATCTTCCAGTGGTGAATCAACTTGAATACTAAAATTTGATTTACCACTAACTTCATTTATCATCATCATCATTCTCTCTCTCTCTCTCTCTCTCTCTCTCTCTCTCTCGAATGATCTATGCCATCTGAATCTTCCAGTTGTAAATCAACTTGAATATTAAAGAGTGATTTACCACTAACTTCATTTATCATCATCATTATCATCATCATCATCATCCTGATCATCATCTTCATCATCATTCTCTCTCTCTCTCTCTCTCTCTCTCTCTCTCTCTCTCTCTCTCTCTCTCTCTCTCTCTCTCTCTCTCAAAAAACTTTCCCAAGAACTACTATCGTAAATTGTATCGCAGGCCTCAATTCCCCAAGCACCGTGGCCCGCCAACTATCGTCACTAAATAAATCACTGCACTGAGAGAGAGAGAGAGAGAGAGAGAGAGAGAGAGAGAGAGAGAGAGAGAGAGAGAGAGAGAGAGAGAATGTTCTGAGAGGAGTGAGGAGGAGAGGTGAGGAAGTATGGGGGGGGGAGTACCGAAGAGGAGGAGAGGGGTCAGGAGGGAAAGAAAGTGGATGGAATGATAGAGATTGAGTTGTAGGAGATTGTGGAGAATGGAGAAAGGGCGTAGATGGAAAGAAAAACTATGGGAAGAAGAAGGTATAGAGGGAAGGACTGTGTAGAGGAGGGGTAAGGGGAAGGAGTAGAGAGAGGTGGGCAAGGTCATGGAAAGGGGGAGGAGGAATACGAAGAAAAGGAGGAGGAGGAGGGAGGGGGGAGGTTGGAGAAGGAAAAAGGAATGAAGCGGGGAGAGGAGGAGGAGGAGGAAGGACAGGCAGGGAGGGGTGAGAGGCTGGGGTAGAAGTAGGATAAGAATAGGGGGTTGTTTAAAAAAATAAAGATAGGAGGAGAAAATGGGGAATGATGTAACCGCAAAATGGAAAATAAACGTTCTCGCTACGCATGAAGGGAAAGTGATTGGGGAGAAAAAAGAAGAGAAGTGGGGGAAGTATGAGAGAAGGGGGGAGTGTAAGGAGAAAGAAGGAGAGAGGAAGAGGGATGTTGAAGGAAAGAAAACCCATGATTATAAGAACGGGGGGGTAAGGAGGGGAAGAAAACGGCGAGGGTAGGAGGGGTGACTGCAAAAGGAAAATTTACCTTCTCCCTCGGTCCCCCCTCTGTGGAAACTTTGCTACTTCGATGTCAGCCGAAATAATGGTCACAGGAAATTCATGTTAGTGCGTAGATCAGGGCCGGGGAAATATTTATGTCGGGTGGAGAGAGAGAGAGAGAGGGAGGGAGGGAGGCACACAGAGAGAGAGAGAGGAAGTGTGTGTGTGTGTGTGTGTGTGAGAGAGTGTGTGAGAGAGAGAGAGAGAGAGAGAGAGAAATAGTTCGTCACAGCGGCCGCCTCCAGCCAGCCAGCCAGTGGGGGGTATTTAATGGACTACGGGAGGTAAATCGGTCACTCGGTGCTTTATCGGCCCTGAATCTGGGTGGAAATCGGAGTAAATCGGCCGTTACCCGATCTGAATCTCGCTTAATCGGGGTAAATCGGCCGTTTTATCGGGAATCAGTTTAGACAGGGGTGGATGCAGCGTTTGTCATTATGCCGCCCTTAAATTGGCCAAGATACCCGCAGTTTACGAGGAATTTAATCGCCAATATAGTTAGAACTTAAGCTCCAATATAGTTCGAATTTAAGTGCCAGTTTAGTTCGAATTTAAGCGCCTGTTTAGTTTATTAGTTTATAAGTGTGTCTCCAGCGGGTATGAAGGCGCCGCGTGACTCTGCCCCATGCATCAGACGGGTTGATTGAAGTTCTAAATCAGTGGTCATGTGCCAGCCGCAGCCATGTCTCTAATTTCTCACGCCCAGTCTTCCTTCTAGGTATTTGTGTCGTGACTCGGGGGAGTCGGTGGTCAAGTGGTCAGGGAAGTGATGCGCTGTCTGAAAGGACGCCAGTTCGATTCCAGGCTTGGACGGGGATGTGTTTGATGATCTGAATTTAAGACAGATTTCACTGACATAAGACCCATGGACACGTCATACACACTAGCTAATAATAATACAGTAATTTGAACCCTGGTATTTTTGCCTACTTTCTTCACCGACCATGTCACCGGGGCGCCTTGCACCGCCGACCATAATGTCACCTCACCCACTCCTCCGACCCCGAGACCCCTACCAACCGTGCCACCGGGGCGCCTTACACCACCACCGACCCTAATAAATCGCAGTTCTCGGCCAGCAAGACAAAACGCCGTAGGGACTCTTGTTACGGGGTCGCCTATTGTTGAGGTGGTTGGTTCACGTTCTGGAGTGTTGCGTCTGTTGTTTGATTGTCCTGGTGTGTGTGTGTGTGTGTGTGTGTGTTGTCCATTTTTCGTATCGTTCAGTGTGTGGTGTTTTGATGTGTTGTTCTCTTAGTGTCATTCATTTAGTTGCATTTTTGTGGATCGTCTGTTGTTTTAATCGTTCATTGCAATTTTAAAAGTATCGTTCAATTTGTATCGTTCATGGTATTGTTTTTTGTGTCGTTCTTTTTTGTATCGTTCAATGTGTAGTGTTCTGCACATATCCGTTTTTGGATTGCTCATTGCAGTTTTTTTATGCATCGTCTAATTTTGCATCTTTTTTTTTTTTCTGTTTTGCTATGTATTTACTGTATCATTCACACGCAGGTAACTCATTGCGTTATTTGAGAGGAACATATGGAGTCACAGGGAGAGAGAGATTGACAAACAAGGAAGTGAAGGCGCGTTGTGGTATGGATGTGGATGTGATAGGAAGCGTTAGGAGAAACACACTGAGGTGGTTTGACCATGTGGAGATGGAGAGCGAGAGACTGACGAGGAGAGTGTATGTGAGTGAGGTGGAGGGGGGAAGAGGGAGGGGGAGGCCAAGGTTGAAATGGAGGGATGGAGTAGAGAGAGATGTGAGAGAGGGGGGTGTGGGCTGGGAGCAGGGCAGTGAAATTGTGGGGGATAGGGAGTCATAGAGGCGATTTATTTGTAGCCACCCCATACGGGATTAAGGCGTCTGGCAATTATAGATAGAATAGATCATTCACACTCATGTGTACCTGTGTTTCGGTCGTTGCATTGATATAATATAACGTCCACTTTGCACCATCCACATAATCATCAAATTAATCATTAGTAACAGTGTCATCAACTCACCTTCATCAACCTCACTATAATCCGCTTAAGTAATGTCATTCTCATTCTCGTATCGTCCAGTTGTTCAAGTAGGGTCTATAGCAGATCTTCGAGTAAGTTTGCATGTACGATATAAAGATAGACTGCAATAATCTTCTATCTTTTCCATAAAATTGCTCTCTCTCTATCTTGAATGATAAGAACTGCCAATAGACTGAAAGTAGAATATAATGTTAGTCACAAAGATGTCCCAAAGGAAGGATGTATAGCGGTAGTATTGTAGTTTTCGGCAACTGAACTATGGGAAATGAGATGCAGAGGGGCGAAAATCTAGACCAGCTTAAGGTGAAAGGAGTATACTCAATAAATAATAGTTCCGGATGGTTATTTGAAGCACATACGTCAGTTTTTTCCATACAGTATTACCGGACCACAGGCTTATATTATAAAAGGAAAGTTTAGTGAAATTTCTGCTGTCGACTGTGCGTGTCGTGACGAGGTGCACTATATTTCTCTCTTCCCCCTCCGTGCCCCTTCGTATTCCGCTTCCCCTTCCCCCTCTTGTTCCCCCATCACTCCCTCGTATCCTGTCCTCCGTCTTATTGCCTCTCCTTCCCCTCTTATCTTCCCACCAGCCACCTCTTATCCCCCTTCCCCCCCCCTTTTTTTTTTCCCTCCCCTCCGTTCCCCTCATCCCCCATTTATCCCCCATCCCCACCATCTCGGTACATCAGGCAATTTTTCGCGGGTGTTTCAAGTAGAGTGGATTTATGAAGCCTCCCCGGATGGGCCCCAAAGTTGCTAAAATAATGTGCTGCTGCTGGAATGTTATCTCTCTCTCTCTCTCTGCCTCTCTCAGTCCCACCTCTCCGTTGTCTCTTACCCCTTCCTACCTCCTTTTCTCTCTCTCTTGTTTTCCTCGCCCCCTCTCTTTCTCTATTCTTCTCTCCCCTCCATCTTCCATTCATTTCTTTTCTCCTCCTCTCCCTTTCCTTCTTTATTTTTTCCATTCTTCCCCTGCTCTTCTCTCTCCCCACCTTCCTCCCCTTGTGTCACTCTCCCTCTCTCCCTCTTTTCCTCTTCTCTCCTGTTTCTCTCACTTCCTTCTCCTCTTCCTTCCTATCCTTCCCTCATCTTCCTCCTAGTCCCTCTATTCTTGCACTTCTTTCCTATCCTTCTTCCCCTTCTTTTCTTACTCTCTTTCCATATTCTCTCCCTTCCTCTCTGTCCCTAACTCTGCTCCTGGTCTTTCCTTCCTTCATGATTTCTTTTCCTCTCTTTCCCTCTCCCCTCCCCATCTTCCCATTCATTATGCAGAAAAGACTCTTCCCCCCTTCCTGCTCTCGTTCCCTCACTTCCCCTTACCCACTCTTGCCCCCATCCCTCGCTCTCTTTACATCCCCCTTTCCTTTCGCTTCCCTTACTCTCTCTATCCTTTCGCTCTCGCTTCTTTTCTCCTCCTCCCCTTCCCTCTTATTCCCCCATTCCCTCGTCTCCCATTCTCTCCTTGCCTCTTCCCCACCCTTCCCGTCTGTCATTCACCCACCTTACCCAGTCCGCTGTTACTTCTTTTTCTCATCTCTCTTTCTCGTTCCCCTCTCTTTCCCTCCCCTCTTTTCCTCTCTTCCCTCCCATGTCTTCCCTTATTCCCTCCCCCCCCCTCTCTGTTCTTCCGTTCTCCCCCAGTGACTCTTAAGTTGTCAAAATATGTGGTGTTGGTGCTGGCATGTTATCCCTCACCCCCTCCTCTTGTTCCTCCTCTCCCCCCACCTCCCTCTCTCTCTCTCTCTCTCTCTCTCTCTCTCTCTCTCTCTCTCTCGTAAACTCCTACACTTGTTGCACTCTTTCCCTGCCCTCCTCCTCCTCCTCCTCCTCCTCCTCCTCCTCCTCCTCCTCCTCCTCCTCCTCCCTCCTCCCTCCTCCTCCTCCTCCTCCTCCTCTTCCTCCTCCCCCCCTCTACTTTCCTCTCTTCCTGTTTTCCTCTCTCCCCCTCCCCGTCCTTCCCTCTCCTCCCCCTTCTTCCCCCCCTCTCTCTCTCTCTCTCTCTCTCTCTCTCTCTCTCTCTCTCTCTCTCTCTCCCTCCCTCTCCCCACCTCGTGTTTATGCAGAAAATACCATGACTCGCCTCCTCCCCTACATTCCTCCACTTTCGTCCTCCTTCCGTCTCTCTCTCCTCCCTGTCTTCCCTCCCTCCCTATTTGTGTTCCCCATTCCTTACTTCTCCTACGTCTTCTCTTACCTTCCTTGTCCCTCTCCTTCTCCTTCTGTTCCTCCCCCCCCCCTCTTTACCTCACTTCCCCTCCTTCCCATTACGTCTCCCAATTCTCTTTCCCCCTTCCCTTTCTTCCCCACCACTCCCTCACTCTCCCCACTGCAGCCCCCCCTCTTCTCTCTCTCTCTCTCTCTCTCTCTCTCTCCCTGTATATATAAAGCAAAACCCCTTCGCCTATCGTTCTCCACGTCGCAAGCTAGTGCAAAATTCACGCCAGTTTATCCCTTTCGTTCCATGCAGCGGACGTTTTTAGGTATATTTCTTCAGGCTGCCTTAGACAATTTTCTTCTAAGATACTCCCTAAATATCTAAGACTTGCAAACAGTATTATCTCTTTACTAAACCATACTTTCCCTCTACTGACAAAAATTTTATGAAAATAACCAAATATGTCTTAGATTCATATCTTCGTCGGTTAAAGAGGCTCCCTAACACGTCTTTCTTAGTGATTTAGTTTTGGATATGGCTGATTCATACCCCTTTGCACGTTGCTGATGCAGAGTCGAACACCTATTCCTAAGTGATTTATTTTTGGATATGGCATCTTAATATCCCTTTGTGCGTTAGTTATGCAGAGTCTAACACCTCTTCCTAAGTTATTTATTTTGGGATATGTTTTTTTTAATATACATTGCACGAATAACACACAGGAATAGAGTAACTGAACAGACTCAGAAATAAGCCGGTAAGGGAGAGGTGTTTGTAAGCTTCCTAATCACACGAGAATACAGCCCAGTAACGAGGCCAAACTCCTCAAGGGAACCATTTAAGAATACACTAATCCGAAGTTACCAGGAACAAGATAAAGGGATGTCCACGTGCTGAAGGGGTTAAAGCAGGAAAGCCAGGATCCAGTGACCTCCCCCAACCCTCAAACCTCAAGCCCTCCACCTCGTACTACAGGGGTTAAAGCCAGAATCACGTGACTCCCCCCCCCCACCAACTCCCCAAACCCCAAGCCCCCCACCTTCGTACTGCAGGGGTTAAAGCCAGAATCCAGTAAGCCTCCCACCAACCTCCCAAACCCCAAGCCACCCACCAACCCCCCCACAAACCCCAAGCCCCCCACCTTCGTACTGCAGGGTTTAAAGCCAGAATCCATTGAGCTCCCCACCTACCATTCAAACCCCAAGCCACCCCACCTCGTATTGCAGGGGTTAAAGCCAGAATCCCCTGACCCACCCACCAACCCCCCAAACCCCAAGCCGCCACCTCGAACTAAAGTGGATATTGCCAAGTTTCAGCCTCCCCTCCTTCCCCATCTTCTCAAGGAGTCAAGGGCGCCTTTCTTGGACCTCTTTCCATTTCTGTAGCCAGCTTGGGCGAGGTACTAAAGTTACCCCTGGTGCCGCCCGAGACTGGCTCTTATATAGACATGGGAGCTGGGGGGGTTCTCTCTATCGCATTCTCTTTTGCTCACTCCTTTTCTTTCTTTTTCTTCTCCTTCTCCTCCTCCACCTCCTCTCTTTTCTTCTTTTCTCTCCTCTCCCTTTTCCTGTCCCTGTTTCTGACTCTCTCTCTCTCTCTCTCTCTCTCAGGTGAAGTCAGATAACATACTATATATACATTTAGCTTGTATCAAGTTATATTGCCTCGAGCACCAAATTGAGAGAGAACAAAGCGTCCTGGGGAAAAAAAAAAAAAAAAGAAAGAAAGAAAGCCAGTGAACAGAAAACGACATTTATATTATTGGTTACAAACGTAGCATGACCCAAACAAAGCTAAATTTAAGTATATTTTTCGAACTGATTATTTCACTAGCCGCGCGTGTGTGTGTGTGTGTGTGTGTGTGAGAGAGAGAGAGAGAGAGAGAGAGAGAGAGAGAGAGAATATGCATTTCCCCGTATATTAACAGTTCCAAAACAAAAAGAAGGTAACCATGACAACCCACTAAAAACAAAAGCCAAAAAATAAGACAACAGAACAGGCTGGGTCAAGAGTGTATATTTATCTTACTCACTGAGTCTTCACAGAATCTCCATTAATATCAACAGCACCATCATCCCATCCATTTACCTGGAACAAGGAAAAGGTCAAGGTGTAAGCAAGGTGTAATCAGGTGTATAAATTAATCATATGGTTGTTTTGTTACACGAGTTGAAATTTTACTCATGACCTGTGTGAAAATTTGAAGCCTCCAGAAAATTGTTTGTAAATATGATGATATAGTTAGTAGGTACATGTGTGTTGGTTCTCTCTCTCTCTCTCTCTCTCTCTCTCTCTCTCTCCCGTTCCTTTCAGACGTCTGTTTTCATTTCAGCTCTGTATATCTGAGTAAATAAAGGCAAGAGCGACAAGACGTAAGAGTGGATGAATCTTTCTGTGAGCGTAAGACGTTATCTGTGCACGAGAGAGAGAGAGAGAGAGAGAGAGAGAGAGAGAGATCACATTCAGAGTTTATTGTCCTTGTTACATGGTCCTGCCTTAACACTAATGGGAAGAGAGAGAGAGAGAGGTGTGTGTGTGTGTGTGTGTGTGTGTGTGTGTGTGTGTGTGTGTGTGTGTGTGTGTGTGTGTGTGTGTGTGTGTGTGTGTGTGTGTACAAGGTTCTGCCGTGACACGAATGGGAGAGAGAGAGAGAGAGAGAGAGAGAGAGAGAGAGAGAGAGAGAGAGAGAGAGAGTGAGTGAGAGAGAGAGGTGTTTGTGTGTGTGTGTGTGTGTGTGTGTGTGTGTGTGTGTGTGTGTGTGTGTGTGTTTTATTGGTCTTCACTATGTAGAGTACAAAACGCGCTATACGGGTCCTTAACTGTAATTGATCTTTTGTACGGTGAGACCTCATTTCAGGCACAGGGGAAGTGACCCACCCCTACCCAGTGTGATAGGCACAGGTAAAGGTGTTCAGAGATTAATAGAGTAATTGGTGGTAAATACAAATAAACACACATGGATGCACGTTCTGTTGAATTGGCCGAGGATGAGACTGAAAGCGTAGGAGTAGATTCAGTACTCAAGGAGGAATTTGCACGATACGAATTGAGATCACGTGTAAGAAAAGCTGAGAACACATGCGAGGACACACTAAAGCATCCGTGTACGTATCCGACCCTTATGGAGATCGATCCCACTCTAGATGATAGGTAGACAAACATACCGTGCTGTATATTCAACCACCAGGGGTTCCACTGTTTGTAGAGGGGATGAATATGATTGCGTGTTGGAAGGGGTGTCAGTGGTCGTCCGTGTGTGTGTGTGTGTGTGTGTGTGTGTGTGTGTGTGTGTGTGTGTGTGTGTGTGTGTGTGAAGTGAGTGCATGTTATTGCGTGTAGAGTGATATTGAGTGTATACAGGACTAGGTGATCGTGTAAATGACCGAGAGTATGGCTGTGTATGTATGTGTGTGTGTGTGTGTGTGTGTGTGTGTGTGAGGCGGTCTAGTGATTTATAAAACCCACTGAGGGACGCATTAGGTCGCGTCCACACGTGCCCTCGAACATATGTTGTCAACCTAGCAGGCAACATGTTTGGGTACATGTATGCAGCAGTATTTGGACAGATATGTGCAAACATGTTTCAATGCAGTTTCGAACACTGGCAGCAGAGGCGATGGGATAAGTGTGTCCATACCAGGCAGCTGACTCTTCATCATGATGTTGTCAACTTGATCTGGACGCTGCTGCTCCCAACATGTTTGCAGCGTGTTTGTTCCTGTGTTGCATACATGTTGCCAGCACTTGTTCGAGCACACGGGTGGACGCACCCTTGATTAAGTATGGGCGGCAAGGTAAGGACACAACGCTGACATTTTCCACAGGCTCGGTCTGACCTCCTTCTTCACCGTTTTTTAGTTCGTCTCTGTTTATAATTCATTTCTCTTCTTCTCAGGCCCTCTGATTCTTCACTTTTGTTTTCTTATTCTTTATCTTTTCTCAGGGGTGACCTCTTTTTCGTCTCCTTTCTTCATTTTTGTTTTTCCTTTACAATGAACATTTACTTTGATGACTTTTTTTTTTTTTCATTTCTTCTTTCTCGATCTGGCTCATGTTCATCTTTTACTGTTTCTCTTGGTTCACTCTTCCTGTTTCATTTCATTTCTTCCTCTCATACCTCCCCCGTCCCTTCCCTTCCAATCCCTTCCTACTCTTCCCTTCCCATCAAATCCCTTCCCTTGCCTTCCCTTCCCTTCCCTTCCCTTCCCTTCCCTTCGCATCCCATCCCATCCCATCCCATCTCATCTCATCCCTTCTCTTCTTTCTACCTTCACTTGTTCTCGTTCGTCTTGGTTCATAATTCATCTAATTTCTTCTCTGGGCCTCATTTTCTTCATTTTTTTCCTTTTTCCTTCACCCATCCACTGTGATGACTTTTTCTTTTCTTTATTATCTTTCTGGAATTTCCTTCACTTTTTATAATTCCTCAGTTAATTATTCATAATACTTCTCCTGTCTCCCCCTTCTACTTTCCCATTCCCACCCCGACCCCTTTCCTTTGCCTTCCCTCCCCTTCCCGCCCTCCTCCTCCTCCTCCTCCTCCTTCTCCTCCTCCTTGTACTTGTCCCACATGGGAGAGTTCCTTGTCTCAGTGGAGTGAACGGAGCTAGGGCTTGATTGACTGCTGCCTCCCTAAAAAGCGCCAGGCAAGGCTGCCGCACCACCCCTAAACATCCACACTGTGCTGTGTGTAGTTTCCACGTTATGTCCACAGACTTCGCATTAACTCAGTGTACCGGTTTCTAATGTCATGCCGTAACTATTAGTTTATTTGTTTACTTTCTCTTTCAGGTTACTCAATCGGGTAGCTTATAGACAAAGTATTATAGAATGTGACTTTTCCTTTCCAATATTTCCTATGAAATTTCCGTGTCAGTTTTTCCATGCTGCATGGTGGTTTTTCTCACTTTTTCCTGGAGGGTTTGGTGGTGGGGGGAGCCTTTTTGCTTTATTATCCTTATCCTTCAGCATGTAGAGTTAGATCTTGTAGTCATAGTTTTCTCTGTAACAAGCAGCCTCGAAAGGACCATAAGGTCTGTTGCTGTTTGCTTTCCTATGTAATCCTCCTCCTCCTCCTCCCCATACCCTATATTGTTCGTCTCGTTTCGCTCTGCACAATTCATCTTCTTTCTTCCCTTTCTACCTTCCCCTTCCCCTCGTCCATTCCCATCTCCTGTCATCCTTCATCGTTCTGCTCAGTTCACCTTTCATAATTCGTCTTCCTTCTCCTTCAGCCTTTCCCTCCCCCTACCCTTACTATTCCCTTCCTCGGCCCCCCTCCCCATTTCTTTCCCTTCCCTTCCACACCTCTTTCCCCTTCACCCCTAACTCGTTATCAATCGTCTCATTTCACCTTTCATAATTGGTCGTTCTTTTTAATGCCTCTCGTGTTTTTCCCCTTTGTCTGCTTGTACTTCACCAGTTCTTCACGTTTTACTGTACATTTTATCAGTCTTTTTCCCTACGCTTTGGATTTTCTTCATGCTAGATCTGGCGTCCCCCTTCGGCCTTCATCGCTTTGTCTCCTTTCATTATTCATTTCCTTTCCACTCCAAGGCCTAGTGTTTTTCAGGCCGTCTCTCTTGTCCATCACCCATTCATCTATTCTGATATAATGATGATGCATTTTCTTTTTCGTTTATGCACTTCGGCTCTCCTCATCGTAATCTGTACTGTTTTTTTTTTTCTCACATTTCATCTCATTTCCTCTTCATTCATGTTCTCCCATGCTCTCATTTTTTTCTGTATTTTTTATTTACACCATTCCTCTTTATTTTCTGTATTCTTTCATATAATTTTATTTTCTCTCCTCTTTTCATTTTTGCTCTTCAGTCATTTTTCTTTTCATTTTATATTTTCTCGCCATCATTTCATCTCCCTTCATCGTTTATCTCGCTCCATCTTCCATCTCTCTTCATCTGTCATTATCTCATCTTTCGTCTCGCATCATCCCTCATTCTCTCATCTTCCATCTGTTTCTCTCTTCCTCCCTCATTTTCTCTCTTCCTCTCTTACTCCGGTCCTTCGCTAGGCTGCCCCTCATCTCATCTTTCCCTCCCTCCTTCAATAATGCCGCCCGCTGTTGACAAAGCCTATAGGACAACAATGCCAGACCTCGAAGACCCAAGGACCTAACACACACACCTCTCCAGAACCACGACTTTCGCCTTTATCCCCCTGGGAGTTAAGGGCGAAGAAGGGAGGTGGGTAGAATGGTCTGCTTACGCCCTTGGATGCGGCTGGGCTCATCAGAAACATTAGGGAGAAACTTTGTCAACACACGAAAACACGAAAGTCCCCGAGGCCCTGATCAGAGATGAGGGTTTAATTACCGCAAGATGCCGCAGCCGGAGACCTCTTACCGCCCTCCACCCCTCCCGCAGGAGACTGGGGAAGGTCGCGGTATAGCGTTAACTTTTTTTTTTTAATGCAAGGAAGAAGGAACCAAAGGCCAGGAGCTGGCAAATTGTTCCCCCCAAGAAAAAACAAAAACAAGATAACAGAACAAAATTCAAGATTCGTACATTTCGAGATGCCTGGACACACTTGCTAACCCTTGAAGATTTTAATTCAACTTAGGAATATGTTCTTCATAAAGTAGGAGTGTCTTAACTTACGAATACCTTTTTTTAAATAATCTTACTAATATATTTTAGGGTTCATGAAATATTTGCCTAACCCCTCCAGTTCAGCGTCTCCTCTGAACTGAATAATTATAATAGTGTAAAAGAAGCAAGAATTAAATGTAAAAAATACGTCTTCGAATTGCTGTAACAGAACCATAATTTACGTTCTTAAAAAAAATATATATATGCTTTTAATAGTGTAAAACCTCACAAAAGCCACTAGTTTTAACCTCTTCATTACGATGTCGCAGTTTTGTATATATGCAGACGATTTTACTCAGCTCGAGACATTTAAAAATGGAAGGGGTTAAAATATACGACCTTAATAAACCTCATCATGTAATGGATGTCTTTATTTTTTAAGTTCAGTAAAACTCTGGTAGCGTAAAAAAGAAAGAAAAACAAAAAGCAGCGTCACCCAGATACACTTCGTCCGTCCCCGTCAACCTTCACCTGCATATTTGACTAAAACACAACCACCACTGCGGGACTCCGAGGCGTCACCTTGTATGTGTGTGTGTGTGTGTGTGTGTGTGTGTGTGTGTGTGTGTGTGTGTGTGTGTGTAGTTTAATCTGGCTTGTCAAATTTTATTCGTATTTCTCGCGTCATTTACAATCTTAATTCTCTCTCTCTCTCTCTCTCTCTCTCTCTCTCTCTCTCTCGTCTTGCATTGTCGTACAAATTATACCTCTCTCTGACCTTATATTGAGTTCAACCAGCTTGTCACTTCCCTGTCATCGTAACTGCTCATCTCCCTGTCATTTCCTCGCTTGGGGGCCGTCAGTGCTGTCTCTCCACCCTGGTATTATCTGGTATTGAAACTGGAATATGACCGGGAATATCTTTAACTCTTCTGCAGTTCTGAATCCTCTCCCTCACCACACACAATTTATACCTTTTAACCCTTGAAGCCGAGAACGTATTCTTTTTTAATGTTAGTTTTTCTGTCTCCGTAACGCGAGGATAATAAGTAAAAGAAATGGTTAGGGGAATAAATGCAATTGGGATTCGTAAACTAACGAGTGCGATTTATTGTTTGCCACTCCTCTGTCGTATAATTGTCACTAATTAACCACCACTTTTCCCTGTCTACTCTAACAGTTATCGTCCTCTGCTCCTGTGTTGTTAAATTGCCACAGTTTTATCATCGTCGTCCCCTATCTACCCTTCTGTTGTAATATCGTCACTGCCTTACCATCGTCTTCCCCCATACTCGTGTTACTGTCTCCGCCTTGCAACTTCCCAGTGTCTGCTCTGTCTTGCCCTTCACCTTGACGTGATAAATGTACTCCCTGTCGTTCCCCTCTCACCACACTCCCACCTCCAGTCTGCCAATGAAGACACAACCAGCCCCCCTACCACCACACAGCAACTACACTACCTCCACTATTACCACACTCCCAACACAATTTACCACAATACCACCACCAGTACCATCACCCTACCAGCAGTACCTCCACTTCCTTGCCACCTCCCCACTCCGCGACACCACCTTGCCATCACCCTGTCACCTCCCTACCCATCAAATCACCCACTCTGCTACCACACATCAATAACTACGATCACAGTACCATCCCTACCACCAAGCTTACACGACTACCACCCCATTTTCATCGGTACCACCTTCCTGCCATCCCTACCAGCAGTACCACCTTCCAGCCATCCCTACCATCAGTACCACCACACTGCCACTCCTACAGCACACATGCACCACTACCACATCTGCCACCGTACCACCATACCTTCCACCCCTCCCTGCCACCACTCTGCCGCCGCCACCCTAACACCACGCTTCCACCGCTATCAACCCTACCACTAAACTTGCACGCCTATCATCCTCCCTCCGCAATACCACCCTACGTACCACCACGCTACCACCGCTGCCACCACCTCCTGCCACCACGTACACACTGCGAGAGTGGGTGGCGGGGATCACGAACAGGCAGGCAATTCTCATTCAAATCAGCGCTAGTGAACCCCCCCCCCCTCCTCTCCCTTCCCTTTGCCTCTATACCTACCTTCCCTCCGCCCTTCTCTCTACATTCTTTTCTTCTTCTTCTTCTTCTCTCTCACTCTCTCTCTCTCTCTCTCTCTCTCTCTCTCCCTCTCTCAAATGGGTAAAATTCTTTCTTAGGGACATAATTCCTAATCCCTCTGGTCATTTCGTTACACTTTTTCATAAGCGATTTATTTTTCTTAGTACATCTTTTTAGCCTCATGTGTGGTTCAGAAGGAAACTCCAGTGGTACTAGAAACAGGTAATTAACACAGGTGTGAAAGGTAAGAGATAATAACCATAATA
>NC_137028.1:14926248-14961248 GCF_032717465.1 Coenobita brevimanus
ACAGACACAAACAGAAACAGAGACATACAGACAGCCAGCGCTCGCTCTCTCTCTCTCTCTCTCTCTCTCAGTAAGGCAAGGAATCGTGCGAGATACACATTCACACATATTTATCCTAACATGGCGACCCCGAGATGGAGTGAGAGGATGAGAATGCTAATCTGTGGCTCTGAGATGAAATAAGCTGACAACCAATAGGCCAGGGTGGAGAAAGCTGCATGAGAGACCTTTATTCCGCAATGGCATAAGAGGATAATGCTGATGACAGGGACAATTGTAGTAGTCTGATCTAGCAAACATCAATATTGCTCAGCTAGAAGTAAAGAGTAAGAGTGTTAATACCGCTGCCATTAACCCTTTCTAAGCTGGAAAAGGGACTAGTGTAGTATTCTATTCCAGTTAACTCCAGACGATTTTATTCAGCTGAGATTGGGTCGTAGGTGCCTGAGATTAAGTGTCTACCCCTTGTTGCACCGTTATCTGTACCCATATTAATACGCCCAGACCGTCTTGTCGCTTCCTTGCAGTGTCCTCGGTTCCCTTGCAGTGTCCTTGGTTCCTCGGTTCCCTTGCAGTGTCCTCGGTTCCTCGGTTCCCTTGCAGTGTCCTCGGTTCCTCGGTTCCCTTGCAGTGTCCTTGGATCCTCGGTTCCCTTGCAATGTCCTCGGTTCCTCGGTTCCTTGCAGTGTCCTCGGTTTCTCGGTTCCTTGCAGTGTCCTTGCTTCCTCGGTTCCCTTGCAGTGTCCTCGGATCGGAGCACAAGTCTGGCCGTAACATACCCAAAGCATCCTTTTGTTGTGGATATCATTTCCAACACACAGCACTCCATTCCCAAGACACCCACATCATTCCGGTGCCAGTGTAACTTTTGACACAACCAAAGCTCCATTTCGTTGGGGATATTATTTCTTGCACACCCAAAGCTCCATTTATAACACACTAACAGCTCCATTTCGTTCCGGATATTACTTCTAACGGGCAGAGCTGTATTTCATTCCGGATACAACTTCTAACACAAGGAAAGCTCCATGTGGTTGCAGACAAAACTTCTAACACATCCTAAGCTCTATATCAGTGGGAACATAACTTTCAGCTCCCCACCAACCCCCACCACCAGCCACCACATCCACCACAGCCACAATCTCATGGCAAATTATAACACGGTATAACCACAGCTCTCTGCCACAATCATGCAGAGTTTATCGCTTGACATAGTAGCCGCCGCAGCCACCACCACCACCATGGCCGTTAAGTCACATGTATATATATTTTTATCGTTAATTATCCTTGAATGTTAAGGATTATGGTAGTCTTCGTTATCATTATCATCATGAAACCTTCCCTCTGCTATGGAATAATTAATGGTAGTATCAATATCATCATCAAAGAACAGGTATCATCTTCATCATCATCATCATCGTCATCATCATCATCAACCCCTTTCCCACCTAAGTGATAATTTAGCAGCCAGTGTCAAAATGATGGTTATTAAGCTCTCTGATAACCCTACATTATATTAACCACAGTCTCGGTAATTACGGTATCTAGACCACTATTATCTCTATCTCTGACAGTACACACACACACACACACACACACACACACACACACACACACACACACACACACACTGACAGAGCATCCAGAGTGTCAAAAGGACGAGCAGTTTTACCCTTAAATAGCTCTGTCTATTAAGCTGTCATCATCATCATCATCATCATCATCATCATCATCATCATCATCATCATCATCACCACCATCATCATCATCATCTCTTTTCCCATATATAGAATAATTACAGTTGGGGTAAAAAAAAACACGATCATTTGGTCCTGAAGTTATCCTGCAGTAATAATAGTAATAATAATAATAATAATAATAATAATAATAATAATAATAATAATAGTAGTAGTAGTAGCAGTAGTAGTAGTAGTGGTAATAATAATAATAATAATAATAATAATAATAATAATAATAATAATAATGATGATGATGATGATGATGCTAACTAAAAATAACCCCACTATTGAGAAACCCCATAGTGTTAAAAATCACAGACATCTTATACTATAAAAATCCTCCATAATACCACATCCTCAGTATCAGCAACCAAAGAGCCACAACCCCAGTCCCTCTACCCAACATCCCTCCATTATATCAACCACAACTTCTTTAATTACAACCACAGAGTAAAAATGAAAACCACTCAACTCTTATCCAATCTCTCTCTTTCCAACTACCGCAGCATTACCAACTACAGCCACACTCACAACCATACTTCTCCTACCCAACATCCAATATCCCTCCATTACATCAACCAGAATATTATCACTTGCAACCAGAAAGGAAAAGTCACCCATTATCTAGCTGCAACCACAAAGTCAAAACCACACGTCTTTTCTTACCCAATACTCCTCAAAATCCCTCCATCATATCAACCAGAATGTCATCAGTTGCACCCATGAAAGAAAATAGTCACCCATTATCTCGTATCCCTCTGTTCAGCAACCACAACTTTATCTACAATCAGTGTCATAGCCACACTTCATTTAACCAATACTTCTCCACTATAGCAATCATTCATAACCTCTATTAACTTGCCCTGTCATATCCCTGAATAACGACAACCGCAGCCTAGTCATGTGCAACAGTAACTCTCGATTTTGCAGCCACCACAGCTATACCCTTTTTATTTAACATGGCCTAAAATTGCCTTCTCTCCACCCTGCATGCTGATTTGTAACGATAGAGACAAGAAGTGCTGTGGAAAGGACGCAGAGCTAAGTCTTGTCTTTTCCTGTCTCTGGGGTATGTGAAAAGCTACAAAATGACGAAAATCTGGGCAAAGTTAGAGTACAAACAGTATAGCGAGATAGTGTCAAAACCATACTTGGTCTTTCGTCATTAAGATTTCTACATTGCAATCCACTGTCCCATATCAACGACCTCAATCTCTGCAACCACCACAGTGACAGTCAAAACTCTACCCTCTACTCCACAGCAACTGCCACAACCACAGCATTTGCAGTCACATAAAGGCACCATTACCTCACCCTTTTATAACCATACTAACATCCATATTTTCTACCATTAACCTTCTCCACAGTAACCATGGCAACATCAACCACAGCCTCTATAATTTCTCACATAAAAATCATAATCTCCCTTCACATACCCTTCACAGTACAACTAACCACTGTTACACACACACACACACACACACACACACACACACACACACACACACACACACACACACACACACACACACACACACACACACACACACACACACACACACACACACACACACACACACACACACACACACACACACTTATCCTTACCTCTTCGACCCCATACCAACAACCCATGACCACTCAGACAGTACCAACAACCACAACAGCAGCTACATAAACTCTTCACCAACCATGCAGACAGGAACCATTAAAAAATCCCTGCTTCTTTACTCCCATCATAACCATAGGAGCAACCACAACCATCACCACAACTACCACAGCCCTTACTGCAACACCACCATCGTTTGACTGTAGAGCCCCACTTTATAAACATGCAAAACAGTAATATTTGCAGGTAATTAGGGTGTATTTAAACGAGGGGAATTTTGCCCTTGTAATTAAAAGCAGTATTTCATGCAGTAAATAACGTCACAATATTGAGAGCATGGCTGGGTGGTTGGTTGGCTGGCCTCGCGTTTAGGTAATGGAATAAAGCAATGTGGAAAAAATCAGGACATGTGGGAGTGTGACTGTGAGGGTGAAAGTGAGAGATGAATGGGAAGTGAGAGGAAAGTGTAGGGAAGGTGAGGGAAAGAAGGAAAAATGTGGGAGGAAAGGCAGGTGGAGGGAAGGGAAGGGAAGGACAAGGGAGTGTCGGGAGGTTAAGGAAAATGCCAGAGGAAAGGAAAATTGGAGGATGAAAGGTGACGAGAGGGAAGGTGAGAAGAAAGTGAAGGAGGAAAGGTGGAGAGAAGTCAGGAGAGATCAGAAGAGAATGATCAGATTGTGCCACGAGTGAGACTGTAGGGATGGAGAAAGTGAAGTCAGGAATGGTGAAGGGATGTGAAGGGAGGTGATAGGTGTAAGAAAGGAAGGGTTATAGTAAAAAGCTGTGAGGAAGGTGAGAAGGTGGGGTGAATGAGTGGAGAAAGTGGTGTAGGGATGATGAGGAGAGGAAGGGATGAGGGGAGGTGGGACTGGGGTAAGATTAGGAGTGTGTAGATGGAGAGGCGTGGCAGTGTGGTGATAATTATATAAGTTTGGTGTAGGTGGATCGGCAGGAAAGGAGAAGGGGAAGGTCTGGGGTTGCATAGGGTGGTGGTTTGGAGGGGAGTGAATGTCAGATGACTTGTGGGAGGTGTGGAGGTTGGGGGAACGTGGCCTAGAATGGGTGGGTGTGGTCTCGATGTGGGTGGGATGGGGTGTATGGTAGAGAGAGTGGAAGGAAGTGAGAGGATATGGGAATGGGTATAGGTGATGCAGGGTGAAGTGGGAGTGGGTGGGATGGGAGGGAGAGGGTGGAACAGTGTGCATAGGTGAGAGAAAGGCAATGGATGATGTGGGATGGGATGGATAGTAGAGAAGATGGGATAGTACGAATAACAAGGATAGTTATGATGTGGAGTGTAGTCAAGATGAGAATGTAGAAGTAGCTGGGTTTGTCAAGGCGGACCTGGATGCGTAAGAGAAAGGAGATGAGTAATATGGAATTGGTTGGGCAGGGATGGCGATGAAGATGGACAGTTGTTTATGTGGGACTGAGATTACTTCTGGGTACGAGACTGAAGAAATACGGGATGGAGGAAGGTAGGGATGGAGGATAGAGACAGGTGGTTTGACTAGCAGAGAGGATGAGTTGGGGATGGGTAGCAGAGGGGGTGGGATAGGTAGTGAAGTTTTGAGGGTGGGAAGAAGAATATGGGGATGGGGATGGAAGAGAGGGTAGGTGGGTGGGTGGCACAGAGGGTAGTACTCAAGAGGGTGGGATGGAGTGAATAGTAGCGAAGGTGATAGTTGCGATAGATAGGGTGGCCTGGATAGATATGGTGGTGGAGAGAGTGGAGCGGTGTGGTGGATGGTGGTGAATATAGATAAGGTGACACAGATGGAACGGTGTAGGAGTGGATGGCATAGAAAATGTGTGTGTGTGTGTGTGTGTGTGTGTGTGTGTGTGTGTGTGTGTGTGTGTGTGTGTGCGCTGTGAAAACTAAGTAAGAGGGAGAGGAAGGGGAAGGTAGGAAAGGTAAGCAGAGAGGGTGGATAGTAAAAAGGGTGGTAGGAGAAAGGGAGGTGTGATAGCTGGAAGGGAGGGAGGGGAAGGCGAAGGCAGGGTGGGAGGTTAGGGGTGACGGGTGTGGCAGTGCAGGTGGAACAAGGTAGGAAGCAAAAAATGGTAGGAAGGGGAGGAGAGAAGTGAAGGAAGGAAGGATGGAAGAAGCGAGAGAAGGAAGGGAAAGAGTGATGGAATGAAAGAAGGAAGGAGGAAAGGAAGACTAGTTAGGTAGGGAGGTTGGAAGGACGGGAGAGAGGAATAGGATGAATTAGTAAGGAGTGGAGGTGGGAAGGGTGTGGCAGAAAAGGTAAGAGGCAAAAAAAAGTTAGAAAGGGAAGGAAAGAGATTACGGTAGATAGGTAGGTAGGTAAGTAGGTAGATGGGTGGGTAGGTAGAAAAGGAGGCTGGAAGGAAGGGAATGGAGGGAAAGACAGAGGGGAGGGGTGGCGACTTGAAGGGGAGGGATGAATTCAAGTAGGGAGGGGAAGGTAGCCAAAAAAAAATAAAAATAAAAAAAATAAAAAAAATAAAAGAGGTGTTGGGAGGGGAGAAACGAATGAAGGGCGGTAGGTAGGAAGAGGGGGGGGGGTGAGAAATAGGGGTAGTGGGGAGGGAGAGGGGGTGAGCATTGGGGAGGACGTTGAGGGAGAGTGGAGTGGCGTGAGTTGGGATGCATGAGGCGAGCTGAGGCTGTCTGGGCCGGGTTGAGGTAGAGAGAAAAAAGATTGATCGAAAAGGTAGGGGAAAAAATGGCAATAACGGAGTTGCTTTTACCTGTCAAGTACGATACGACTTTTATTTTTTTGGACTATGAGGCACGACTGCGACTATCCTAGACTACGCCGCGACTACTGAGACCAGCGAGATATGACTACGACTATCCTGGACAACGAAACGACTATCCAGGCATGTGAAATATGAGTACGACTATTCTAGACTGCCAAGATACCGGTACGACTATTCTGAACTATTAGCTACCAGTACGACTCTTTTGAACAATTTGACGCCGATACGACTATATTGGAATGCGAAATATACCTGTCTTACCTGCGAGATACGACTGTCTACCACTACCACACTGCTGCCTATGATCTCCAGTCTTTCAAATGCAGTGTGTCCAGGCATCTCAAAATGATCGGATCTTGAATTTGGCTCTCTATTGTATTTTGTTTTTCTCTTGGAGGGAACTGTTACTGCGGGCCATGGCCTTTGGTTCCTTCTTCCTCGCATAAAAAAAAAAAAAAAAAAAATATGACTATCCTGGGCTAGCGTAGAATTTAATCTCATCAGTCCCATGACTTCTTTGTTTTACTCTTTCCACCTCCAGACACTTTTATTCATCTTGGAAGAGCTTCCTCGTATTGAAGGGATTAATGAACTTTAATTTATTCTTAATTAATGAGCCGGAGAGGAGAGGATTTAGCTGGGCGGGGCAGTTTAATGCGGGACGGGACAAGATAAGATAGAGTAGAACAGAGTGGCACAGGACAGGATGAGGATAAGACTTGGCAAGACATGGGAGGGCAGGATAGGACGGCAGGGCAGGGCAGGGCAGGGCAGAGCGGGACAGGACAGGGAAAGGATAAGACGTGATAGAGCAGAACAAGGTAGGAAGGGTAGGGACAGGACAAGGTAGGAAGGAGAGAGGATGAAATTCTCCAGAACAGAGTAGGAGGAGGCATGATGAAGCATGGTTGAAAAATACAGGTGTGCAGAGTAGCGGCAAAAAACTGGATGCGACCCACAGGGGAGGATGCATGAAGTAGGACAGGGAAGATCAAGGTAGAGTAGGGCAGGACAGGACAGGGCAGGGCAGGGCACGGCAGGGCAGGGCAGGGCAGGACAACGTTGAGTAGAATAGGGCAAGGCAGAAAGAGGCGATGATAAAGGGTTGCAGGACAGAATAGGACAGAAATGGACAGGCGAGGAAGGCGAAGAAAGGGAGAAAAATGTTGTGTGTGGAGTGGTGACAAAAGAGTGGCTGCGGCCCACAAGGGAAGGTGGCAGACGTGAGGTGGGACAGGGCAGGGCAGAGCACAGGAGAGGACAAAGGGACTGTAAGACGTGGCAGGACAGGGCAGGACAGGGCACGGTAGGGTAGGGCAAGACAGGGCAGAGCAGAGCAGAGTAGACCAGGACAGAGCAGGGCAGGGCAGGGAAAGAAAGGGTAGGCCAAGACGGAAAAAAATGGACGAAAAATGCAGGGTGTATGAGGGGATCAACAAGAGAGTAGATACAGACCACGAGAGAGAGGAGGCGTGAGGTGCAACAGGGAAGGACAGGGTGGAGGAGGACAGGGACTGGTAGAATAGGACAGGGCAGGGCGGGGTAGGTAAAGGAAAGTACGAAAAATAGCAAGTGACTGGGTTGGGCGACAAAAGAGTGGGTGCGGGCCACAAGGGAGGAGGAGTGTGGAGAGGCGGGGCGCGACATGGAAAGTCTCTGTCTGCCAGGAATCCTAATCGCCCCTTCAAGCCCGCCGTGTTGACAGAAGTGCCGGGGGGCGAGGCCAGGCGCGGCCGCAGAGGGTGGGAGATGGAGGGGAGGAAGCGGGGTTAGGGAGAAGGTACAAGAGGGAAGGGGACAGAAATGGGTAAAAGAAAGAGAAAGGTGAGAAGTTAGACTGGAAGGAAAGGGCAGGGATGGCGATAGAAAGGAATGAAGAGGGATGATAAGAAGTGATGAAGATGAGGTTAAGGAAAAGTATCCAGGAAAGAGGTTGGTGGAGAGCTGAAGTAAAGAGGGAGGAGGTAAATGGGTTTGAGTAGAAGGTGTGAGATGGAAAAGAAGGACAGTGACAGGAAGAGGGAGGGAAGGAGAGAAGGAGATGGAGAGAAGGGTTAGGAGACGGTAGAGTGAAAGGAGCAGGGAGGTGGAGGGAAGTGGAAAGGACATTGGTGGTGGAGAGTTGATAATGATGGAAGGCAGGAGGGAATAATAAAGGGAAAGGAAGGAAACGGAAAAATATGAGTGGAGGGAAGGAGGAAATGAGAAGGGAAGGAGGGTGTGACGAGAGTAAATTGAGAGGGAGAGGTTGAGGTGTGTGTGTGTGTGTGTGTGTGTGTGTGTGTGTGTGTGTGTGTGTGTGTGTGTGTGTGTGTGTGTGTGTGTGTGTGTGTGAGAGAGAGAGAGAGAGAGAGAGAGAGAGAGAGAGAGAGAGAGAGAGCTGAAAGGGGTAAGGAGGAGGATCAGAAGGATGAGTTAAGGGAATTGAAGGATGGGATGGGGGCAGGAAGAAAGAGATTGGACGGAGGAGAGAAAAATTTAGGTGGTAGGGATGTTTGTGTGGTGGTGGATTAAAGTGGAAGTGGGGAGGGGGGAGGTTGGAAGGGGTATAATGAATTGATGAGTTAAGGAAGTAAAGGTGGGGAGGAGAATGAAAGGGGTGAAGAGTATATGTGTGTGGAGGTGGCCAAGTTGAGAAGCTGGGGATGGGATGAGGAGACGGACAGATAATGAAGAAGAGAATGAGACAGTATGGAGATTTTGATTTGAGAGTGGAGGTGGTAGGGAGGCGTGTGTGGTTGGAGGTAGGGTGGAGAGGGCAGGTAAGGGGTAGGGTAAGGGGGTGGGGGAGGGGTAACACACCTGCACCACCTGTCAATATCTCCAGCCGGTCATGGCAATGGCACTCTTCACGACAGGTGTGTATGTGGAGGTGGGTGGATGGGGGTGACTGTGTGTGTGTTGGGGGGGGTGCTTGTGTGTGTGAGGGGGTAGGTTGGTGTGTGTGTGTGTGTGTGTGTGTGTGTGTGTGTGCGCAGAGGAAGATATGCGCAGTAATAAGGTAAATCAAGGTGACATAGTGCAAGGACAACATAAAGCCTCCAGGAACTGTTGACAACTGAGCATTTCATTGACACATACACGATAACACCTTCAGCTGGATGATTTTTCGTTTTATTTATTTATTTATTTTTTTGTTACCATTAGGCGATTTTATTCTGAAAAAAAAATCGCTAGCTGAATTAATTGTCTTTCATAGGAGTCGTGTCCTCCATTTAAAGTAAGATATGGCAGTTCCAATATTACACACACACACACACACACACACACACACACACACACACACACACACAACTCGGCCTCACTGAAGAAGTTAAGAATGGATTTGACATTGTTGTGAAATAGTACGAAGGGAAACATACAGACACGTAGCTGTAATGGCACCGAAGAACCATGAACACAAAAATACTTGGATATTTGGGAAGGTTTGTAGAGGGGGAGGGGGGATTGGTTTGTGTGTGTGTGTGTGTGTGTGTGTGTGTGTGTGTGTGTGTAGTGGGGGGACTGGTAGTGGGACAGGAATGTGCAGATAGTCAATGATTATTCTCTGAGAACTGTTGATAGTGGATCTGACACTAGCGTAGATCATCACGAAGGCGCGCGTGCACACACACACACACACACACACACACACACACACACACACACACACACACACACAGAGGGAGAGAGAGAGAGAGAGAGAGAGAGAGAGAGAGAGAGAGATCATATCGACATGAAAACCAGAAAATACACAATAGCACGCACACGGGCAAAAAAAAAAAAAGAAAAAAAAGAAAAGAAAAAGGCAAGAATACTGTTGCGAATGGATTAAACATTAACTTAAAAATTTAAGAATGGGTTTGACGATGACATAAATCATTACAAAGGGAAACACACGCGCAAATATTTACACACACACACACACACACACACACACACACATACACACACACACACACACACACACACACACACACACCTCCCGTATCCACCCTTAGTTCGTCCTCCATGCCTCACTCACACTTCCATTCTTTTCATCTGTTATTATTGTCTCCTAAGTCACCCTTGTCATGCCATTCTCTCTCTCTCTCTCTCTCTCTCTCTCTCTCTCTCTCTCTCTCTCTCTCTCTCTCTCTCTATCTATCTATCTATCTATCTATCTCTGCTGTATATACACATCTTCCCCTTTTTTAATTTCTATATTCACTTTCATTTGTTTTCTTTCCTTTTTTTTTACGTTTTAGGAATTTGTATCTCACCTCCCTCATGTACAGTATTTTCTTATGGCCCTTCTTTCTATCTGTATATTTCTCACCCAGACATTATTATTACATCTTCCTTTATTTCATCTTTGTCACACTCCATTCCTCTTCCATCATTTTCGCGTTGGGAATTATTCTGATATAATTTCGCCATAGTCATAGGCTATCCTCGTCTTCCTCCGCTCTCTCTCAGTGTGTCTCACTCATTTCTAATAATTCTGCGTTCTCCTTTATCATCATTTATTTCCAGATCGCCTCTTACTCCTTTATCATTTATTCCCTTGTTCCTCTCTTTATTTGAGGAATATCACCTGCATTTACAACTTATCATCTGTCCATATATATCTTACTTATCTTCATTATTTCGACATTCAGTATAATTATACTGACTTATGATCCATTTACTCCATTATCATTTATTCCCATTATCATTTACTTAGGGAATTGTAATACCACCTGGTTTTACGTTGTGTTCTTCCTTTTCCTCATATACATCCTCCCCTTCTTCCATATAAACTTCCACACATTATTTATTTTTCTATCCTCCTTTACCTTCAGGGAATTTGGCTCACGTTCGTCATAAACTATTTTTAAGTGTTTATTTTTCTCCTCCCCTCGCTATATATATTTCTCACATGTTCATCTATATTTTCTTCTAATTATAAATTCACACCTTTTTATTAATTTATCAATCTTTCTGTAGTCTTATATTCCTTTACTCTTTCGTTCTTTTCTCGTGAGGAGTATTTGTCTCGATAAGTCTGCTTCGTTATACTGTATCTCTCTCTCTCTCTCTCTCTCTCTCTCTCTCCTGGAATATATCATCTCATCTTCATCATATACCATCTTTTTCCTTTTTTTTTTTTTCGTTATATTTCTCTCCCCTCCCTTTTTCCATATCCACTTTTATCTTTTTTTTTTCACATCCTTCTATATCATTATTTATTTTCTGGCCCACCTTTACTTCTCTTATTACTTTATTTTCTGTGATAGACCATTCATATAATTTTCCTTCGCTTATTGCACGTCTAACTTTATTATATCACTACGTCCTCCTTTCCTCTCTCTCTCTCTCTCTCTCTCCATTCTCCCTTAATATTTTTAATCTTGTGCCATTGTCCTTCTATCTTTTCCTCCCTCTCTTTACCTTCCTCCCCTCCTCTCTCTTTGTTCCCTCTCTGTCCCTATCTCCCCGTTCTTTCTCCTTGCTAACACTCTCTCTCTCTCTCTCTCTCTCTCTCTCTCTCTCTCTCTCATGTTTCTAAACCCTCTCATCTTCATCTGCCCATGTGTGTGTGTGTGTGTGTGTGTGTGTGTGTGTGTGTGTGTGTGTGTGTGTGTGTGTGAGAGAGAGAGAGTTTCTCTCTCTCTCTCTCTCACTCTCTCTCTCTCTCAGCTTTCCCTTCCCTACCGTTCCTCGGAATCAAAATGCATAATAACAGAGACAGGGTGTGACAGGTAATTATTGACTAGCAGGCTGGTTGGCTGAGTCCCCTGGTGACCCCCCCCCTTCTCTCTCTCTCTCATTCTCTCTCTCATTCTCTCTCTCTCTCTCTCTCTCTCTCTCTCTCTGTTCTCTCTCATTCTCTCTCTCTCTCTTCCCCCCTCCTTCCTAGTCCCGACCCCGTTCAGAGTTAACCCTCTTTCACCCCAGCTTCCCTGCTTCGTCCTTCCTTTACTCCATCAGTCTGGAGTTGATGTTTACTTGTGTCATACCTCTAACAAAACTTCGCCATCTCTTCACTTCATCTCCTAGTTCTTATACTGTTTTGAGCTGACCTTCATTCTCCAAAGATTCGTTCCTTTCTGTCTCTACTCCGTCCTTCTCCGTCACGTTCTTGCATTATTTTATCGCTTTTTTAGTTCATGTATGTTGCAGTTGTGCCCCACCATCGCTACCATTCCTCAACTCCCTATCCTCGATTCGACCCTATACTGACCTGCATTCACTACCAATATGCTCCTGTCCGTCCATCCCCGTCTCTTTCCTGCATCACTCCTTCGGTTTTCTTGTTCATGTTCGTTTCAGTCTTGCCTCACAATTCCCAGCATCCCTCTACCCCCTGTCCTCGTTCCCATCCTGTTTTGATCTGCATTTAACGTAGATTTGCTGCTCCCCGTCCCATCCACATCACGTTCTTACTTTAGTCTGCTGGTCTATCTTTTTTCCAGTCGTTTACCATGTTCAGTCAACCACCTTCGAATCCACAGTTTGTGCTTTGTCTTCCACAACTTTTTATTCAGTTAAAACTTCTCGATTTGACCCCCATTCGCTCTCCACACACTTGCTTCCTCTCTCTTTCTGTTGTTGCATTATTTCCCCTTTTTTTTGCACCTGTTTTCGGGACACCTCACCCTGACAATTCAGTTTCGAGTCCCCCCCTCCCCCCACCCCTTTTTTTTATTCCGACTTTCATTCACGCCGGGCTGCCCATCTCTCTGAATTGCTTCCATCCAACCTGACTCTTTCATCTTGTTTGAATTACGCCGGATTTTGTTTTTGTTTCGTGTTTGTTTTAGTCACACCTCGTCCGGACAAACCAGCTTCGAATGCCTGTGTGTGTTCACTTCACTTTTCATTTACCTAGTTCGACCCCATCTCTTCTCACTTGCTGTCCCCAGACTGTCCTGTTTTCTGTCCCTTTTTAATTATTTCGTGGTTTTGTTTAGTGTTGTATACTTGTTTTAATTACACTTTGCCCTGACCAACAGTTTAGAGTCTCCAGTGGGTGTTCATTTAATTTTTCATGCGCTTAAATTCGATCCCTCCTTTCATGCACCCGAATTCGACCCACATCTCTTCTCGCTCGCTGTCCACAAAGTGACTTATTTTTTTTCTGTTTCCATCGTTGCGGTATTTTTCTGTTTTATTTATGTTGTAGCCACACCTCATCCTCACAAAACCAGCATTGAATCCCTAGGCGCTCACTCCTTTCATTCACCCAGTCCGGTCCCAGCCGATATCTGATTTCTCCCACCCTCCTTCCACCTCACCCCACCCACTTCCACCCCTCCCATCCACTGAGAGTCACCCTTCCCTTCCCACCCACTCAGCACCCCCTTTTCCCCTCTTCCCACCCACTCAGCACTCCCTGTTTCCCCCCCTCCCACCCACTCGGCACCCCCTTTCCCCCCCTTCCACCCACCCAGCTTCTCTCCATGTCCCTTCCCCTCCCTTCCTCGCACTCCAATTTTACCACCCCCACAACCACAATATTACCAATACAACCCGGGGGGACCATCGCCATAACTCCACACCTGCCACAACACCCTCAATTCTAATACTACCACCACCACCACACCGGCGCTATGGACTATACGTCGTTCGTCCACCTGAACTTGGCGGATATTTTCGTCCTTTTGTAGCTTATTTCACGTAGCTCATTGAAGGAATCACGTAGCTCATTGAAGGAATAGGACAATACAGCGGCTCTTCATCCTTTCGTCATTTTGTAGCTTATTTCACGTACCTCACTGAAAGAATAACACAGTACAACGGCATTTCTTCCTTTCGTCCTTTTGTAGCTTATTTCACGTAGCTCACTGAAAGAATAAGACAATACTGCGGCTCTTCATCTTTTCTACATATTTCACGTAGCTCAGTGGCAAAGTAAGGCTGAATAAGGCATTATTTCCTAACATAATGCCGTTGTCTTCTGTCTCACAGGTTAAATGATTCTTTACATCCTCATGCTGCTACTGCTCACTCTTGGCTGAGTAATGTCGACTGTCGTTAGTTGTTATAATATACAAGAGCGCTTTGACCATGAGTGGGTTAATAAATCAACTGCCATGCCATATGTCTCACAGCATAACTAATTCTCATTTATAATTCAGTCCTGTAGGAAGGCTGTAGCACATTAATGATAAATTTGCCTTATAGCTTGCAGTAGGATTGCACTTGAATAATTCATTGCGTTATTTCTCTTTAATAATTCAGTCACCTTCTGCCTCACAATATGACTGAGTTGGTCAGATGGCTAGAGAAGTCATCTGCTGTCCTGAAGGATGCAGTTTCGACACCAGGCTAGAGCAGGGGACGTCTGGTATTTCGTGAAAACGGACTTTTGTGAGTTTCCAAAATTATATATATATATATATATATATATATATATATATATATATATATATATATATATATATATACATATATATATATATATATATATATATATATATATATATATATATATATATATATATATATATATATATATATATATATATATATATATATATATATATATATATATATATGAATCTATGTCATAAAAACACCACATCTAATACCATTACGCAAGTCTTCGGTGAGAAAGAAAAAGGAAAAGAAAAGGAAAAAAGTAACAGAAAAAAGAAAAAAAGGGGGATAAAATAGAAGTAATTATACAGAAGAAACTGAGTACAGTACCGTGCATACATTTCTTTACTCGAAAGGATCGGTATTTTAGTTGCTGTGCAATTAGGGACAAAAGTGGGCTTGCTGTTCAACTGCGTCTACTTCACACACAAGGTCTGTCCGTCTGTTTCTTCTCTGATTCGTCATAGGAAAGTGAATTATCTTTGTGCAGAGACACGTAGCAAGTCTCAGCGGAGTATTAGTTGCCAGAGAGTGACAAACAGAGAAGGTAAATATGCGAAATTTTGTCGCAGACTGTTTATGTTATTACTTTGCAGCGGGGTGTAATGACTGGTGAATACGACACGCACGCACGCACGCACACACACACACACACACACACACACACACACACACACACACACACACACACACACACACACACACATCCTGTAGTTCGTCACCTCGACCCAAATACTTGTCCCTTTGTAGTTTGTTTCACGTGACTCAGTGGCAGAATAAGACATTGCTACGGCTTTATATCTTTGACACTGCATTTCTTCGCGACTAGCATGAGTTTCTAATGTTAATCCCTTGTTAGAGCTGAGCATTCATGATGCAGAGATGTCAAGTGTAGGCCAATTTAAAGTAAAAAGAGTATAACCACTGACCACCCCAGCACCCATCGCCCTGCCGTCCTAAAGCATTGTGTCCAGCTTGCATTGGTTTCTCATGTAAACAGGCAGACTCATAGAGAGGTCGCTTAGCTGAGAGTAAGTGCACTGGATCGTTTATTGGAGATTCAGGTGTGTGGCATTAAGGTGTGGTGCGTTTTAGGCAGCTTGAAGGTTCTTGACACGTGGTTTTTGTGAAGTTTTGTGATAAGAGTATGCAGAATTTTGATATTGTATGTGATGTTTTTGATGATGATGATGACGATGATGATGATGATGATGATGATGATGATACTACCACCACTACTGCTACTACTACTACTACTAGAAGAGGCCAGCGCTGTATCAGGGAACCTGAGGGTTCCGAAGAGGCGGGTTTCCTAAATTTCCATTGTAATGCGAAAAGGTCACTCTCTCTCTCTCTCTCTCTCTCTCTCTCTCTCTCTCTCTCTCTCTCTCAGGTAAAGACGATTTTACGGTTTTCTTCAGCTTAAAGGAGATTATCATGTATGTATCTACCCCCTCCATTAAGTAGTGGGAAATACAGTAATGTCATGATGATAATGATGATGATGACAGTGACGATGATATACCAGAACAAGAAACATCTGTTTACACACACACACACACACACACACACACACACACACACACAATAATAGCGTATGCGATGGTTCATTACTGCGTATTAGTGTCATGAATATCAACAACGCTAATGGCTCAAAATATTTCCCACTAATCAAAGCTAATGACGGCCACTGAAACGTTCTCGTGTTGGCCTCGCATACAAATATATTCATCCACATACACATCGTCATATTCATCCACATATATACTCATCCTCCACTTCAACATACCCGATTAGGCTTCATCCATGCTCCACACACACGTACACCTCCACACAACTTCCTTAATACCCACATACTTCATATATATTCATCCATTCTTCTTATATCTATCCACATATACATTCTTAAGCCCATACATCTCCACACACACACATACATCCTCCACATATATACTCACAAACACATCCACCGTCACGTATCTGTCCTCTTCACATTCCCATCCACCTGTCCATATACGTACACATACATCCACTTCCACATATAAATCCACCTCCACATGTACATCCACTTCAACATATACATCCACATATTCTTCCTACTCTGCATAACATCAGCTACTCCACTCTCTCACCACATTTACCACAGTACATCACTCCCTCCACGCCACCACACTTCAATCTCTTCATTTCCGCCACAGAGTTCAGTACATTAGCACAAAATATATTATTCACGAGTACACTCTCCACATCATTACACCACATTTACGACAATACATTAACACACACACACACACACACACACACACACACACACACACACACACACACACACACACACACACACACACACACACACACACCACAAAGCATCACTCATTAATATGCACAATACTCATCAAACCCCCACCACAACCCACACCACATCCACCACAGTATATCATTTAATACAACCCACTCACGCTCACCACATGCACCACCACACGTCGCCACATATATGCCAAACTGATCACAAGACACTGCCACTACATTCACCACAATTTGCCACTCATGTTGTATCTCTACCACACACGTATACGTCGTCCATCTCAATAAAACACACACACACACACACACACACACACACACACACACACACACACACACACACACACTCTCTCTCTCTCTCTCTCTCTCTCTCTCTCTCTCTCTCTCTCTCTCTCTCTCACAACACAGTCAAGATTTATTATCCCGTCCACCACACTACAATCCTACCACACTACAGTCCTACCACATCACATTACTACCACATCTGCCACTTTACAGTACTACTTCACCTCTGTTTTCCTTACCACATTCACCAGACCGCAATCCTGTCATGGCCGTCACACTTCTGTTCTACCACACTACATTCCTACCACACCTACCTCACCGCAATCCTACCACACTTACCCCAGTCTGTGAGTCCTACCACGAGTCCTACCACACCAACCTTACTACATTCCTACCTCATTGTACTTACTGAGTCCTACCTTTACCGAAATATGTATCCCTCCACACCCCACACCACACCACACCACACCACACCACACCACACCACACCATATCACACTGCACTACATTTCATTGCACCACACTACACCACACCACACCACGCTACACTACACTACACTACACTACACTACATTTCATTGCACCACACCACACCACACCACACCACACCATAATAAACTACATTTCATTGCACCACACCACATCACACCACACCACACCACACTACACTTCATTGCACCACACCATATCACATACACTACACTACATTTCATTGCACCACACCACACCACACCACACCACACCACACCACACTACACCACACTGCATTTCATTGCACCACACCACACCACACTACATTTCATTGCACCACACCACACCACACTACATTTCATTGCACCATGCCTCACCACACTACACTACATTTCATTGTACCACACCACACCACACCACACCACACCACACCACACCACACCACACCACACCACAGTACATTTCATAGCACTACACAGTACCACACCACACCACACCACACCACAGTACATTTCATAGCACTACACAGTACCACACCACACTACACCACACTGCAGCACACCACACCACACCACACCACACCACTCCACACCACACCACATCACATCACACACTATATTACACTGCACCGCACCACACCACACCACACTACACCAGTATTCTCCAGTGCTTCTACAGCCCTAGTATCTCATCACTGTCGCTTTAGTCCTACCACAGTCGCACCACAATTCAGCCACAATCCCACCAAGTGAACGCCACAATTGTTGAGGTCAGCTAACAAGCCAAGTGACCCCTTTAATTGGCATGGTCGTGATCAGGGCGGAACCTCATAAGAAATATACCACAAATACAGCCACAGTAATTGGCACATCCTCTGCCACATACACCGCCACAACCACCACACAACTATTATCACACCACTACCACAGCCACACCTACAACCCTTACACCACCATTTAAACACCGCCATACCCACTACCACACCACAACCTTGGTAACTACCACACCCACTCCCACAACCACCACACAGTTCCCACCACACCGTACCCACCTCAGTTCAACATTTCCCACCACCCCTACCACACCCCAGTCCTGACACACCGACCAGTCATATTATACCTACCACACTGCAGTCCTACCACACCGTATTCTTGCCACGCCACACTTCTACGTCTACCAGCACACCTGCTGCCCCACTCCACACCACGTGTTATAAGTACCATCACCCCAGAACACTTCAACATATAATTCCTACCACACTCATACCACAGTCATCACTCCCACCACACAGCACTCACACAAGTCCTACCACATTTCTACCACACTCCCAACACGCCCACCACAGGACACTCACACAAAACCTACCACACCACAGCTCTACTACTGCTCCCACCACACGACAGTACCACGAATCCTACCACACCCTCAACACGACTCCCCCAGACCCTACCACATTTCCTACCACACGACACTCTTACAGCTTCTACCACAATCCCTACCACAACTCCTACCATGCAGCTTAGGGTCGGAAGAACAAGAGGTCAGGTATGAAGGCAGGTGAACCTCGTTAATTGGCAGGTCGTGTGATCAGAGGGCAACCTCATAAGCCAGTGGGAGCCGATTGCGGTAACTGTGTGGGTAACAAGCGTAAGAGGATGATAATGACGAAGGAGGAAGAGGAGCTTGAGGGAAGAGGAAAGAGGACAAGGGAAGAGGAGGAAGACAGAAGAGGAGAACAGGAGAAAAGAGAGAGGAAAGGAGGGGTAAAGGATGACAGTAATGGAGGAAAAAGAAGAGGCGAAGAGAGAGGAGAAAGCGTGAGAGGATGATAATGACGGAGGAAGAAGAGGAGCAGGAGGGAAGAGGAAGGAGGACAGGGGAAGAGGAGGAAGGCAGAAGAGGAGAGGAGAGGAGAGGAGGAGAAGGAGAGAAGAGAGAGGAGAGAAGCGTGAGAGGATGATAGTGACAGACTAAGTGAGGAGGAGGACAAAAGGGAGGAGAGAGGACATGGGAAGAGTAGATGGAGGAGAGAAGCGATAGAGGATGGTAGTGGCAGACGATGAAGAGGACAAGGAGGAGGAAAGAAGAGGAGAGTGGTAGCAGAGAAGAGGAGAGGAGATGAGAAGAGGGATGAAGGAAGGGGATAAAGATGATAATGACGCACGAGGAAGAGGAACAGGAAAGAAGAGAGGAGAGGGGACAGAGAGAGGTTGATGAACGGAAGCTGGGGAGAGAGGGAGAGGAGGGAAGGAGACTAGGATATGAAAAGGGAGGGAAGATCAAGGGAGAGGTTCAGGACGAGGAGAAGGAGGAGGAGAAATGAAAATGAGAGGGGAGAATGGAGAAGGGGAAGAGGAGAGAAAAAGAGGAGCGAAGGGAAGAGGAAAGAGACTATGAAAAAAGGAGGAAAAATAATGACGGAGAAGGAAGAAAAGGAGATGGAGAGAGAAAAAGAGGAGAGGAGAATGAGAGGAAAGAGGATATAAATAGATAGAGAGAAGATATAGAGAGACGTTGATGATGATTGGGGGCTTAGGAGATGAAAAAGGGATGATCGAGGAGAGGATGATAGTGACAAACAAGGAAGAGGAGGAGGAGGAGGAGGAGGTGGAGAGAGAAGAAGAGAGGGAATGGAAAGGAAGAAGAGAGGGAAAATGAGAGAGAGGCTGATTATCGGGAGTTAAGGAGAAAGAGGGGGAGAGAGAAGAGGAATAACAAGCATAAGAGGATGACAGTGACGGAGCAGGTTGACTGATAGATAGACAAACAGGGGGAGAGAGAGAGAGAGAGAGAGGATGGGGCTCAGAGAGGTATAATTGAGAGAAGAAAAGCAAACAGATGAAAGAAGATAATAGAGAGAGAGAGAGAGAGAGGGGGGGGGAGGTCATTGTCAAGGAGAGGTAGGAATAGGGAGATAAGGAAAGAGGGAGAGAACGGGGCGGAGATGGAGAGATGGATTAGAGATATGAAGAGAGGGGGCAAGATGAAGAAGAAGAGGATATTGGAGGCGGAGGAGGAGGAGGAGGAATAATTGGAGGGAAGAATAAGAAGTAGGAAGAGGGGACAGACGGAAAGAAATAAACAAGGGGAAGAAAATGACAAGAAGGAGGTAGAGAGGAGAGAGAGAAAAGGGTAGATATGGGGAAGAAAGAGAAGTATGAAAGCGAAAAGGAGAGAAAACAGAGGAAGTGGAAGGAGAAGGATTAGACGTATGAAGACGGTTGAGGGGCGGGAAGGAAGATGGAGAGGGGCAAACAAGTGGAAGGGGGCCATCATAAAAGAGAAGGGGGGAAGAGGGAAGAGTTATGGAGAGAAGAGGGAGGGGGAGGAAGAGAACAGCGAGGAAATGATGAGACGGATGAGATGTGAAAACAGGGCAACAGAGTGAGAGAGAGAAAGAGAGAGACAGAGAGAGTTTCTGTACATAGTTATATAGATACACAGACCACAAAGATTTTACGGTTCCAACGAGGCGATCCGGCCTTAACACTAATACAGTACTCAAGTTACAGAAAATGACGTAAACATTGCAACACAAACAACACCAGAAGCAACACACAGGCAGCACCGCAACACACGTACAACACCAGAAACAATACACAAACAACACATAAACAACACCACAACACCAGAAACAACAGCACACAAAAACAAGCCCAACCCCCATGCACGAGGGGATGCCTACCACATGATATCCCAACACTCGATACTAATACAATCCCTTTAAAAGAAAATTGAGTTCCGTGGATATTTTCGCTTCAGTTCCATCTAGCGCCGCCGCCGTCGTGTCAGTGTTCGCCTAACTTCCGTGCCTGCCGCAATAACCCGACACGGAATTGGTTGCGTATCGAGAAACTCAAATGGAAAAAAAAGGCGAAAATCAACTCTGGCAGTCAGTGGTGTTGGGGGTGAGGCTGTGGCGGGGTCGTAGAAAAGGATGACGGGCTGCGGGATGTTTATATATTTAATTTTATTTTTAAAACATGATTCACGTAAAATAAACTTAGTACAATGTTGATACCGTCATTTTAGTGTGAAAAAATTGTATAATGTTGATTAGTATTCGGCGAGTTCTCAAGAGGTCTTCATATAGTTTCAAAACGGTGCACCAGTTTAACAAGATCACTCGAGGTCTTGGCACGATTTCCAGATTCAGCGCAGTGGAGCAATCAGAACGCTATTTCGAGACTGCGCAGGACTGTTAACCACGATTGTACGCCTAACACGAAAATCCTCCAAGGGTACAACAGGGTAATACAAATGATACAGCCTCGGGAGCACATTGTTACGTAGGAGGGGATACGTTGATTAGGTAACCCCTGTTTGTGTGGTTATGTAGCCTGGATGCGAGGTGCACAAGGACACGGCACCATCTGGGGGTCATCGGTATGCATAGCAGAGAGAGAGAGAGAGAGAGAGAGAGAAAGTGTGTGTGTGTGTGTGTGTGTGTGTGTGTGTGTGTGTGTGTGTGTTTGTGTGTGTTTGTGTGTGTGTGTCCATCCTCCCTTCTCATCTGATTTTCCTTTCTCTTATTTTCCCTTCTCTTTCTGCTTCTCTTTTTCCTTTCGCTTTCTTTCCTTCGTCTCTCTCTCTCTCTCTCTCTCTCTCTCTCTCTCTGTCCCTTCATCTTTCCACCTCTCTGCGCCTCTTCTCTTCCCCTCTCTCTCTTTTTCTCCCCCTCTCTCTCTTTTTCTCCCCTCTCTCTCTCTCTCCACCCTCTCCCTTCCCTCATGCATATATTTTCTCCTTTCCTCTCCCTTCCAATATAATCTCCCTTCTCTCTCACTTTCTCACTTTCATGTCATTTTTACCTTTCTCTATTAATTGCTTTTCTATTGTTTTGCTCTCTCTCTCTCTCTCTCTCTCTCTCTCTCTCTCTCTCTCTCTCTCTCTCTCTCTCTCTCTTACGCCAGGTAAACTCTCTAGTAATCTCTGTCACCTCTCTTTACGTTCCCCTCTCTTTCAATCACTCTCTCACTTAATTCTCTCACTCTCTTTTAACGCTCGCCTTGCTAAAGTAGGTTTTTAATCCCTCCGCCTTTCTCTTTCAATCAGTTTCTCTCTCTCTCTCTCTCTCTCAAGGAGGACTAAAGGCCAGGTACTCTTGGTGAAGAAGTTAATGGAGAGCGTATTCCGGCCCAGTTTTTTTTTTTTTTTTATGGATTGTTTTGAACGTGGTTAAAAAGGGATTCAGTGTCCATTATTTTTTGTTTTGCTTTTGTTTTTTTGTTTTTCCTGTGTGTATAAAGCGGCCTAAAGAAGAACTGACTCAAGGCTGACCTGCTCTTTACTCTCTCTCTCTCTCTCGTTTTTCTTATTTTCGTTCTTTGTTTATTCTAAATCTTCCCCTTTTTCTTCTGTCACTCTTGCTTCCCATCAGCGCATTTTGTTTCTTTTTTTACCTTATTTTACTTTCAAACTTTTCTCTCTCTCTCTCTCTCTCTCTCTCTCTCTCTCTCTCTCTCATATTTTCCTCCTTCACACGGCCCAGGTAACAATACACCCTTAATCTCTCATCAACTCTCCTTTCATTTCCTCTCTCTCTCTCTCTCTCACACACACACACACACACACACACACACACACACACACACACACACACACACACACACACACACACACACACACACACACACACACACACACGACCTTCTTCAGTTAGAGTACAAGTGTTAATTTTTAATTCGGACTGCAGGGTAAGGACCTTAAGATTTGCGCTCTCTCTCTCTCTCTCTCTCTCTCTCTCTCTCTCTCTCTCTCTCTCTCTCTCTCTCTCTCTCTCTCTCTCTCTCTCTCCTTCCTCACACACAAACTTTTCCCCTCTCTAACTTAAATTATCTTTCTTCCCACTCACCCTCTCTCTCTCTCTCTCTCTCTCTCTCTCTCTCTCTCTCTCTCTCTCTCTCTCTCTCTCTCTCTCTCAGCCTCAAGTCACAATCACACACTACACACCACCTCATCATAGTCTCCTGTCTCCCTTCTCCCCATTAACTCCCTCACTTCTCCCTCACCAAAGTTTCCTCCCCCCCCTCGCTCTCGCTCTCTCTCTCTCTCTCTCTCTCTCTCTCTCTCTCTCTCTCTCTCTCTCTCTCTCACATACTCCCATTGTTTATTTCTCCCAACTGTCACCTTCCCACCCCTTCATTCCCTCACCCTCCCTCCTCAGCTCTCTCACTCTCTCTTCTCAACTCTCTCCCTCTCTCTTCTCAGCTCTCTCCCTCTCTCCCTCTCCCTTCTCAGCTCTCTCACTCTCTCACTTTCTCCCAATCCTGGCTGCCTGGGTAACAATACACTCTCACTTAATACAAGCATCATTGGGGAAACTATTGATATGTAAATTAGGTTACTGTTGGGTGTTAGGGCCGTCTTAACCAACCTGGCTGGCTGGGTGAGAGAGAGAGAGAGAGAGAGAGAGAGAGAGAGAGAGAGAGAGAGAGAGAGAGAGAGAGATGAAAATGGATGGTTGAAAGGATGGAAAAGTGGTGGAGTTTGGAATAAGAGAGAGAGAGAGAGAGAGAGATGGAAATGGATGGTTGAAAGGATGGAAAAGTGGTGGAGTTTGGAATAAGAGAGAGAGAGAGAGAGAGAGAGATGGAAATGGATGGTTGAAAGGATGGAAAAGTGGTGGAGTTTGGAATAAGAGAGAGAGAGAGAGAGAGAGAGAGAAGAGAGAGAGAGAGAGAGAGAGAGAGAGAGAGAGAGAGAGAGAGAGAGAGAGAGATGGAAATGGATGGTTGAAATGATGGAAAAGTGGTGGAGTTTGGAATAAGAGAGAGAGAGAGAGAGAGAGAGAGAGAGAGAGAGATTGAAGGTGAAAGACTGTGAGAAAGAGAGAATAGACGATGATAGAAAAAGAGTCAGAGAGAGAGAGGGGACGAGATTGAATTACATAACGTTAAAAGTAAAGCCTGATTAAAGGAGTGAGTGAAGAAAATTGGCAAGAGGGAGTGAAATAGAAGAGGAACAGAGGGACTGATGAAAGTTAATCAGTCCTATAACGTATGATTTATTTATGTTTTATCTTCCTATCTCCTGAGGATTTTTTTAATGGATTTCGTTCTCTCTCTCCAGACGATTTTCTTCAGTCTAGGAGGGAGTGTAATACAGTGTGGGAGAAGGAGTGGTATATAGGTAATGTAGTACTGAAGGAAGGAAGGAAGGTTAATACAAAATGGAGGGAGCGAAGGATAGGGAGTTTCATACTATATAAAGAGAAGGACAGTAATACAGAAGGTAGGAGGGAATGAAGGACAGGGAGTGAAATAAATGGAGGGAGAGTTATACAAAATGAAGGAGGGAGTGAAGAATAGGGAGTGTCATACAAGAGAAAGGGAAGGAGAATAATACAAAAGGAATGAGGGGGAGAAAGATAAGAGTATAACACAGCAGGAAGGGAAGGTATGTCGAGAAAGCAGTGTAATTGGACAGTGAAGAGGGTCTGAAAATATAATGTAATAAACAAAACATGAAAACAGGCAACTTGAACGGACTCAGAGCGACACAAACAACTGCAGAACCTGAAAATATAACACACAATACCAGGAGCCACCACGCAGGGGGCAAGGACCTCATTAGCTCCTCCTCTCTAGCGATTTATTTCAGCTTCTTTAGCCCAAGGATGGATAGACAGCAGAAGATAAAAATGTCAATACAGCCTTCACTGTTTTTTGCACAATATAGATGAATAACAGCACTATACTCTTTTTACCCTAACTTGGACAAAATTCTCTCTCTCTCTCTCTTTCTCTCTCTCTCTCTCTCTCTCTCTCTCTCTCTCTCTCTCTCTCTCTGTTGAATGCTGAGGTGCAACAAAGATTAACGCTAGAGTGCGATGCTAGTCACAAAGAGGTGTTGTGGAAAGGATGCAAAGCCGTAGCATTGTCAGTTTCTGCCAGTAAGCTGCATGAAGCTAGCAACAAAAGGACGAAAATCGGGGCCAAGCTTGTGTGAAAGAACTACAGCCACCAACACACATAAAGAATGGGGAAGGAAGGTCGTCATTAGTCTTCATACACCCCTAATAGACTAGAAAACACAGAAATCTCAGTCCATTCGCTATTATGTCATTATCACGCAGCACAAACCATCAAGTACAGCAGGAATCGAGGCACAGAAAGGTGGGGAAAGCAGAAGTCGTTAGTCTTTATACAGTCGACGGGTCTTACACAGCTGGGATGGATCAGGGAACATGTAAGTCTCTGTAACAATCGTCAGAGCCACGCGCTTGCACGTGCGCATACACACACACACACACACACACACACACACACACACACACACACACACACACACACACACACACACACACACACACAGTTCAATACTCTCCTCCGCTAGAAGCCGGAATAAGATAAAAAATATATATATATATAAGTTTGCCAAGTTGAAGAGACAGAGAACACACAGGAGGCAGAGGGTTAAGAAATAATCCCCAAGAAATAATCGCCAAGAAATAATCCCTCCTCATTGCACCTCCACCGTCAACACGCCCATTCAGACACGGGGCATTGACTCGAATCCCAAAGGGGGTTAAATCGGTAGAGAAAAATACAGGTTAATCCGAAAATAATGCTAGAAACTCACCTGGCAGTATCGTGTGTGCTGCGGCTCAATCTGCTGGTGTGGGCGTTGGTATGGAAGTGGGGGGTTAGGAAGGGAATACATAACGCAGGGTAGACATTGATATAGTCTACTGAGCCGTTGCAGGACCACACAAAAAAATCACCCAGCGGAGTGGAAGGGGGGGCGTTAACTATGGACCACCTCATATACACGTCATCCTTCATTTAATCCATTTTCTGATTTATTTTTGCTGCCGACAGACGATGTATATCAGGCTAAGATTGATAATGAAGGCTATAGGTAATCCCTCTAATTTGGAAAGTAACCCTAAAGCTGAATAAAATCGTCTGGAGAGGAACATGTAACAGGAAGTAGGAAAAATGCAAAAAGAAGAAAAATGCAACAACAGGAAAAATGCAAAAAAGGGGGGGGGGGGAAATACAACAGATAATAGGAAAAGTGCAAAACAGAGGGAAAATGCAACAGAAAATAGGAAAAATGCAAAAAAGAGGGAAAATGCAACAGAAATTAAGAAAAATCCAAAACAGAAAAAATGCAATAGGAAAAACGGAAAACAATGAAATTACAGCAAGAGGAAAAACGCAAAAAAAAAAAAGAGGAAAAATGCAACGATAGGAAAAACGCAGAAAAAAGGAAAACAGCAGAAAATAAGGAAAATGCAAAAATATGAGAAATGCAAGAGAAAAGAGTAAAATCTGTTCCCATCAGTTTGAAAAGCCCCTCCTTTAGCTGAATAAAATCGTCTGGAGGTACAAAATGAAGAAATTCTCTCTCTCTCTCTCTCTCTCTCTCTCTCTCTCTCTCTCTCTCTCTCTCTCAGTTCGAAAAATCCCTCTTGTGCTGAATAAAATCGTCTGGAAATAGCAAGAACGAGGCTGAAAATGCGTCATTGTAGTGAAAGAATTAAGCTTTCACTGTAGCACCGTAGTAAACAACACGATTCAGACTGCCGGCGCATTTATTCGAATCCAGGAGAGAGAGAGAGAGAGAGAGAGAGAGGACAAGTGAAGGGTAGGAAATAGCATGAAAATCGCTTTGATAGGAGAGAAGGTGAAGGAGAGAGAGAGAGAGAGAGAGAGAGAGAGAGACTACAAAAGGAGGGTTTAATCGCCTGGGTCCTTGTTAAGACTGATGCTTCCCTCTGATTGGCCGGTTACCGTACTAATGAGACCCGGACGACTATGTGGAGAGGGAGGGGGGAGGAGGAGAGAAAAGGTGGAGGGAGGGAAGGGGAAGGAGATAGAAGAGGGAGGAGATAGGGGGAGGGGGGAGGGGGAGAGAAAAAGTGGAGGGAGGGAAGGGGAAAGAGATAAGAGAGGGAGGAGAGAGGGGGAGGGGGGAGGGAAAAAGTTGAGAGAGAGAGGGAAGGGGAGAAGGGGAGGAGTAAAATGGGAAGAAGTTTGGGGAAGGGAGGAGGGAAAAAAATGAAGGGAGAGAGCGAGAGAGAGAGAGAGAGAGAGAGAGAGAGAGAGAGAGATGGAAGAGATATGGACAGGGAGAGAAGGGGGGAGGAGATAAAAGAGGGAGGAGAGAGGGGGAAGGGGGAGGAGAAAAATAAATGGAGAGAGATGGAGAAGGAGAGAAAGGGGAGGGGAAGAAATAAAATGGGAAGGGCCGAGGGGGAGAGGGGAGTGAAAAGGAAGATGGAAGAGAGGGGAGGGAAGGGAATGAGAAATTAATGGGGAGAATGAGAGGGGAGAGGGGAAGAGAAAGATAAATAAAAAAAGTGAGAGGGAGAGAAGGAGGAATAAAGAAATTTGGAACATGATAAACGATGAGAAGTGGAGAGATAGAAAGGGGGAGAGGGAAAGGTAAGGATGAAGAGGTGTCATAGGAAGAGAGAGATAAGCAGAGGTGGAGTGGGAGAGTTTAAGAATGAGAGGGGGGAGGAAGAGAGGGAGGGGGAGAGTTAAAGAAAGAGAAGGGGAAGATAAAGAGGGATGAGGAGAGTTATAGAAACAGAGGGGGGAGATAAAGAGGGAGGGGGAGTTACAGAAAGAGAGAGGGGAGGTAAAGAGGGAGGGAGGAGTTATAGAAAGAGAGGGGGAAGTAGAGAGGGAGAAGGAGAGTCATAGAAAAAGAGAGGGAGTTAGAGAGGGAGGGGGAGAGTTATAGAAAGAGAGGGAGGGGGAGAGAGGGAAGGGGAGAGAGGGTGGAAGAAAAAGGATGATGGAAAGGGGTTTGCAACTCTCCTCCTCAACCCCCTCCCTCTTTCTTCATCCCCAGTACTCCTATAGTGATTTAAAGCTGCGAGAGAGAGAGAGAGAGAGAGAGAGAGAGAGAGAGAGAGAGAGAGAGAGAGAGAGAGAGAGCATCACGAAGAAAGAAGGAAGGATGGAAGTTAAATATAGAATAATGAGTAAGAGGGAGATCATTAAGGCAAGAAAGGAATAAGGAGGCTAATGATGCTGAGAGAGAGAGGACAAGTGCAAGGGAGAGGAAAATGATGAAAGGGAGGAAGGAAATGAGGGAGAGAGAGAGAGGTAGGGAAGAAAGTGACGAAGAAGATGATGATGATGATAATGATAATGATGATGATGATGAGGAGGAGGAGGAGGAGGACAAAAATCAGAGTACAAAGGAATTCAAAGAAGTACAAAGGAAAGCAAACAGCAGCAGATACAACAGTCCTTTCATGGCTGTTAATGATAGCGAATATTATCATGATGCATAATTCTTTGAGGTGAAATTAAGGAGGTAGGAAGAAAGTGAGAAAAGAAGGGGAGAAAAGTATGAGACATGGAAAGAGAGAAAGAAGAATAAGGAGAGAGAGAGAGAGAGAGAGAGAGAGAGTAAAAAGAGGAGAGGAGCATAAGTGTCTGTGGTTATGAGCAATAAAAAAAAGACAGAGGAGAATACGAGGAAGGGGAAAGTAGTGAGTTGCAATAAAGAGAGAGAGAGAGAGAGAGAGAGAGAGAGAGAGAGAATAGCACCAGGAAGAAAACACGAGGAAGTTTCAAAATAGTGATATGAAATATTAATGCATGACGTGGGAGGCAAGAAAGAGAAAATAGAAAAGAAATGAGAAAAGATCAACGTGAGAGAGAGAGAGAGAGAGAGAGAGAAGGAAGGAAGGAAGAAAGTAATGAGGTGCAGTAAAAGAGAATGGAGTGAGAGAAGCAAGGGAAGGAAGAAAGAAGAGAAGAATAAGAAAGAGGCGAAAAGGAAAGATATATAAAGCAGAAACAGGAAGACAGCAAGGGAAGCGGAGGATGGAGTAAGCTGCAGTAATAGCAAATGAGGTGGAAGGCAGAAAGGAAGGAAAAGAGATTGGGTAATAGAAAATATAGGAAAGTAATAAGGTGAAAAGGAAGAAAGTATAAGAAGTAATAGGAAGAGAGAACGAAAAAATAGGCAAAGGGAGAGAGAGAGCAGTAACTGGAAGAGAATACGAGAAAAGTGGGAAGGAGTGAGTTGCAATAAAAGAGAAAGAGCGGGAAACAGACGTCAAGAGAGAGAGAGAGAGAGAGAGAGAGAGAGAGAGAGAGAGAGAGAGAGAGACAGCAGTAACTGGAAGAGAATACGAGAAAAGAGGGAAGTAGTGAGTTGCAATAAAAGAGAAAGAGCGGGAAACAGACGTCATGAGAGAGAGAGAGAGAGAGAGAGAGAGAGAGAGAGAGAGAGACGAGTGGGGGTGATCATAAACAGCCATATGAAAGATGGAGGAAAAGGAGAAGAGGAAACAATAAATAAGGAAGAGCTGGAATACGGCAGGAAAAAGGAAAATAATTAATGAATGGAAGAATTGGAGAAAAGAGAGGAAGACGAGAAAAGAAAAAAGCAGAATGAGGAAGGAGAAGGAGGAAGGCGGCAGTAGGAAAACAGGTGAATTAAAGGAATAAGTGGATGAGGAGGGAAAAATGAGGAGGAGGAGGAGGAGTGAGGGTTAAGAAAAAGGAGGAAGGAAAAATGAGAGCAAGATAAATGAGGGAGAAAGAGGAGGGGATAAGAGGTTTAGGAAGAAATGAAGGAAGATAGAACGAAGAGGAGGAGGTAAGAGTAAAGGAGAAAGAGGAAGAAGTAGGAGGAGCAGGATGAGAGTAGGAAAGCAGGAGGAAAAGAACAGGAAAAGAAAATCGGTTGTTGATGATGATGATGATGATGATGATGAAGATGATGATGATGACGAGGAGGAGGAGGAGGAGGAGGAGGAAGAAGAAGAACACGAGGTAGAGGAAGAGGAAAACGTAAAAGTGGAGCAGAGAAGAGGAATGGCAGGTAAAAGGCTGAGGGAGGGAGAGTCTTAGTAGGAGGTCAAAGGTTTATCCCAGGTCGTTGTCCTGTTTGCAAGTGTCCACCTTCCTCCCATAGCCATACCAAAAATACTACCATCCCTACCACAGCTACATCCACCCTTACCACAGCTACTACCATCCCTTCCATATCCACACCACAACGACTTACATTCCTATTACCATTACTACCACACCTGCTACCATACCCACCACACAGTATCATGCCTGCTATATCTTTTACCATTCTTATCAGGCATATTCTCATTCCTACCACAACAACTACCATCGTTACTACAGTTACTCCTTTCTCTTCCTTGGTCACAACCGCACAACCACCACACATATAGTCCAACCGCATTTAAACCTTTTTCACAACCACATCCCTCACCACAATCACCACAGCCCACTCCAGCTAACATAAATCTACCTTCATCCAACCGCACATCCACCCGCGGCCCTCACCACAATCCCTATGACAGTTCTGCCATTACCCCTAAGCACAGTCCCAACCACACCCCCACCATAGCTCCAACCACACCCCCACCATAGCTCCAACCACACCCCACCACCGCATGTACCACACCTCCACCACTGCTCCTACCACACCCCCACCACATTTCTTGCCACAATACCACCACACTTCTACTAACATAGAGCTGTCATTACACCATCCACACTCCCACCACAATCCCTACCACAATACCACCACACTCGGACATACACAGATCTGCCATTAACCCAACCACAACGTCACCGCAGTGCCACCACAGTCCCCACCACACACACTGCCACTCCATTAAGGTCTCGGAGCTTCCCCAAGGCGGTGTTCTGGAGCCAAGCCTTCCTCTCAATGCATATCAAGTGATCATCTCTAATTAACATCTCTCCCAGCAACCTCATCCAGCCTTCTCCTCCTTCTGAGATGCCGGAAATCTGCACAAGCGTCTCAGTGCCTCCTCCTCCTCCTCCTCCTTCTTTCCGGTTTTGGTTGCGATCATTAGTTCGCTTACACCTCCTTGACGACTTAAGTTAGTCGTAAAAACCGTCTTGAGAGTAGAGATAGCATTTATGTCGTCTCTTACCACTTATTTGCGCTCTGAAACGTGGCATGCAGGCTAATTACATAGTGAGTGATATGCAACCTCTATTATTATTATTATTATTATTATTATTATTATTATTATTATTGGATTATTTTTTTACGTCTGGAGGTAAAAGATAGAAATATTTTTGTCCCAGCAGCCCCTCTGTGTACTATATACCAATCAGTGGAACCTCTTTTAATGAAGGGGATCAGTCTTTCTAGCTACCTACAGACCACCTTAAGACTCCACCCTTTGTCTTAGCCCCACCTCCCTCCGTCAGTGCCTCAAGGAGTAGCGGTATGATGCGTGGGGGGAACATCTGAGGAGGCGCACCACTTAGGCCACTTAGCTCAACCTGACGAGATTAAGCATAAAGCCATTCGACTCATCAGTGCCAGCTCCCTCACGGCCTCCACCTCCACCTCCACTCTCTCTCTCTCTCTCTCTCTCTCTCTCTCATACCTTATTCCCTATTCTGGATCCTACCTACCTCAGTATACTGTAGGAATATGATGACGGTGATGATGATGATGATGATGATGATGATGATGATATTGAAAATGCGTATAATGATGATGATGATGATGATGATATTGAAAATGCGGATAATGATGATGATGATGATGATGATGATGATGATGAAGGCAATGTTTTCGCTGACGATGGTGATGATAATGATATTGCAACATTTGACCTTCTTAACAGTACGACCCAACATGACACTGCCAAAACCATCTCACGACTGACTCTGGCACCCTCACGACCACCACCAACACGACCCTGTTTTTTACCAGGTGAGAGGAGGATGGGGCGAGGCCGAGGACGAGGCCGAAGAGAGAGAGAGAGAGAGAGAGAGAGTTCATGAACAGTAGTAGTAGCTGTCTTTCTTTTTTCTTCCAGTAGTAGTAGTAGTGGAAGGAGGAGGAGGAGGATTAATAATAATAATAATAATAATAATAACGGTAGTAGTAGTAGTAGTGGTAGTTTAAATACTATCTAAAAAGACAAACAAAAGGTGAGGGAATAAAAGCAAGGATTTGGTAGCAGGAATTTGTAGCTGGGAGGGTGCGAGGTGGCCTTGGGTGGAGCTTTTGTTTTTTTTTTCTATGTGGCAAAAATGTATATGGCGGTAGCAGTAGTAGTATAGTAGTAGTAGTAGTAGTAAAAAAATTCGTTGTAGTAGTAGTAGCCCCCAGTATTTCCTCGTCCCTACTCTCCTCGATAAATTTAATGCTTTACTGCTAATATTAACACCTTTTGCTAGTGTATGAAAATGGAGGAGGCAGGGGAAGGGGAGAGGCACGAAAGGGAGGAGCAGGAGTAGGATGATATGGAGAGAAAGAGGGAAGGTAGAGAATGAAAAAGGAGGAATAGGAGGAGAGAGACGGAGGGGAAAACGACGAGAAAGACGGAAGATGAGGGAATGAAGGAAGATACAAAGATCAAGAGAAAGAACAGAAACATATGGAAAAGAGGAAAGATTAGGAGAATGTAAAAAGGAAAGGAGGAGAGAATGAAGGAAGAACAGGCGATACTAAATGCAGGAAATATATGGAGAGAAGGAGAGTAGGAGGGAGAAAAAGAGGGAAAGGAAGGAGGAGGAATGTAAGGAAAAGATGGAGAGGAGAATGAAGTTAGGCTGGGGAATTATGGAGAAATTTTAATAATGCATAGATACAGCTGCATATATAAATAGCCAAACAGATAGATAGATTGATGGAGAGAGAGAGAGAGAGTGGAGGGAAACTAGAAATCTTGGCCATGGGAGAGCCTTCGTTCTTCTGCTTGACATCATCTTGGATTGCTTCTATCAAACTAATGGGTCTGGAATGAAATAGTTTCCCTTTGATAGTTGTTAGTGTTTTCTTTATTATTATTATTATTATTATTATACATTGAGTGACTAGCCAAATGGTTTCCTGTAAGCCAAGAAACAATTTACTACGCTGGGTGGTAACCATATAACCAAACCATACGTGCTCCCTACGTGACAACAAGTGGGTTGGTGGAGGATTAGTGCCCCTCCCCATAAAACAAATAACGCAAAGTCGAATGGCCACCCCTTACGGGACTGTGGCGTCTGGCACTAGATTATTATTATTATTATTATTATTATTATTATTATTGCTAGTAGTAGTAAGTAGTAGTAGTAGTAGTAGTAGTAGTAGTCGGTAACTATATTCATAAACCGTGAAATATGTTTGGAAATGTTTCATCGATGTTATTTTCACACACACACACACACACACACACACACACACACACACACACACACACACACACACACACACACACACACACACACACACACACACACACACACACACACACACACACACACACACACACACACACACACACACACACACACACACACACACACACACAAAGGCGAGTCAGACAATAGAACCATCCACTCTTACTTTCGCCAAACTTATCAAAAGAAGAAAGAACGTAAAAATTAGGCTAAACCTGAAAGTTGTGGAATTATACAGAGAATCGAAGGAAAGGATTCACAAAAGCGGAAAGAGGATAAAAGGGGAATTAGAACGGGGAAGAAGGTGGACATGAAGAGGAGACGAGTGGAGAAGAGAGGAGAATATAAGGAAAGTGAAAAGATGTGAAGGGAAGAGAAGAGGGAGGGAAATGATGAGATTGGAAGAGTATTAAGAGAAATAGACAGATACAGAGAAGAAATGAGAAGAGGAGAGAGAGAGAGAGAGAGAGAGGTAAGATGATAGCAGAGATGAGAGTAAAAAGGAGAAGAGTGGGGAAGGGAAAGATTAGATAAGGAACTGAATTATCGTGAATTATGAAGAGAGGAAGACGAGGAGAGGAGGTGCAAAGGAGAGAGAAAGAGAGAGAGAGAGAAGTGAGGGGAATTCCAGTGTAGACACCATCACAGCCTAACCTAGTGCGTCACGCTTCTTGAAGGTCACCCCCGCCCTCATTCCACCCCCCTCCACCCTCACTTCTCCCCTCTACCCACAACATCCTGCCACCACACTCCTTCGAGCATCCTTAGTAACATCCTCCTGCCTGCCTCTATACCCTTCCTCACTCCTCAGTCTCACACACTCTTCCTATCCTTCGTAACATCTCTTTGTACATCATTAGTAACATCTTCCTTTTGTACACCATGCCTCAGGCTACACATCTCACACTCCTAGACACATTCATCGTGAGAAATTGCCTGTCTGCGCATCCTGCCTCACCCCACATAATCATCTCACACTCCTGTGCATATCCACACTGACTCTCACCTCTCTCTGTACATGCTGCCTTATCCACACATTTTCTCTCTTCTCCACGTCCATACTAATATCCTAACACTTTGTATATCCTACTCCCTTTCCACACATCGTCCAGCACTTCTCCATGTATCCATAGTAATATCCTGTCTTTTTATATTCAGCTTGACTTTCTTTGCATCCTTCATTTCTCCGTACATCATACCCTTCTTCACTACTCTTTCTCCCTCCTTTCATTCGTCCTCTCTCCTTCCTTCCCACATCCTTCATAACAGCACCTGCCTTTCTGCTAACATCCTGTCTGCACATCCTTCCTTATCCCTTCATGCATCCTTACTAACATCCTTCCTCTGTACGTCCTTCCCCCCTTTCCTCTCCTTCCTGCA
>NC_137028.1:14963748-14983748 GCF_032717465.1 Coenobita brevimanus
GAAGAAACATATCGTAAGCTCAATAAAATGGTCAGAAGATACCAAGAATAAAACTGATCCAGACGTCACCGGTCGGGAGTTGGGTAATCGTAAAGAAGGGATCAGTGACCTTATATCAGCTTAAATACAGCTTCTTATCTTTTCCTCTGATCGTCTCGGAGGAGGATCAGACATACTTGACCTCTCCCTCGCAATTAATCCTTCAGCTTAACTCAGACAATAAAGTATCCCCGTTTGCGCTCTCTCTCTCTCTCTCTCTCTCTCTCTTTATCTATCTATCTATCTGTCTGTCTCTCTGTTTACAGGTAATGTATTTTTTTTTTTAGTAATTAAAGGAGTGCAGGAAGCAAAAATTATATATAAAACATATCATCAAAAGAGAAAAGTTAAACCCCGCTTGCTCAAAACAGTGTTCACGTGAGAGAGAGAGAGAGAGAGAGAGAGAGAGAGAGGGGGGGGGAGTATCGTAATCTGAATCAAGGAGTTAACCCTATTGTTCTAAACGGCTTTCACAATAAAGGGGATGATACTTAACACGCCAGCACACCTGTGACTCACCTGCATTTTTAATAATCTACCTGGAGTCCCTTTTAACCTGTCTTCCATCTTGCTAAAAACAACTTCATCTGCTCTGAGTGCCTTGACCTTTCCAGTTTAAGCTGCACCTGTTTTTTAGATGTGAGGGGCTTTTTTTTTTTTTTTTTTTTTTTTTTATGAGTGGCCTTGTCTGTCTGTTTCTCACTAATGTTTTTTTTTTTTTTTTCGGATGCGAGGTACTTCATGCCCGTAGACCTTGGGGACTTTAACGAGGGCACATTATATTACACCACACTATATTACACCACATTATATTACACCACATTATATTACACCACACTAAATATCTCACCTTCCACAACCTCTCTCTCTCTCTCTCTCTCTCTCTCTCTCTCTCTCTCTCTCTCTCATCTTTACAATTACAGCAAATCTCCTCCTTCGTCCAAGGCTACACAGACGAACCTCACATTTTTCCTTTCATTTTTACTGAGCTCTCTTCTCCATTTCGAAATTCGTGTTTTATTTATACAGTTTTTATTTAAACGTGAAAAATTTGGTGTACATTACTAGGCCGAAACTAGTTACTTTCAAAAGGGCATTGGAAAAATTAGTGTGATGTAGAGAGTATTACTGTGCCACACCTCACACTGTCACACTTGCCACCATTATACCTCATACTGCCACACTTCAAATATACTCTCCTTTACACTGTCACACTCAGCAATGCAACGCTTCATACTACCAAGCCTCACACTGTCACATCACACTCGCGTCTCATACTGTCACGTTTCAAATAGGCCCAACTTCACACTGCCACACCGAACACCATAACACCTCATACTGGCACACCTCACACTGCTACACATCTTTGTCACACTCCATGCTGTGACACTTTAAATATGCCGTACTTCATACTGACACACCTCACACTGCTACGCCTCACATTGCCAGAATTAACACTGTCACACCTCATACTGCCACATCTATATTATTACAATTTTTGGAAATGAGATGCTTCAGTCTCGTAGAATTTAGTGACTAAGTCACAAAGAACCACGCCACACCATACCACCTTCTCACACTAAACACAAGACAGTACAGCATGCCATACTTCCTGCACCGCATCACACAAAATCATCCTTTCACACCACACCACATCACACGAAATCACCCTCGCACACCACATCACACGAAATCACCCTCGCACACCACACCACACTACACCACACCACGCCAGGGGCATTAACCAAGGGACCCTGAAGCTTCCGCGTCAGGCATTTTATACCTGTTAAATACGAATACAGATTTCCATTCGTAATTGTGTTGCATATTTTTTGTTTCGTAATAGTTCTGTTCGTGTTTTATTCCTTTCGCAAATATAACCTTACCATTTTTCTTTCTCCCTCCCCCTTCCAAGCTACTGCCACTCTGCTGTTCATTTCCTCTCTTTCTCTACGTCTCTCTTTGGTGCGCTGGTTCAGGACGCAATAATAGCTCGCCGGAAGAGAGAGAGAGAGAGAGAGAGAGAGAGAGAGAGAGAGAGAGAAATATATATATAGTTCTGGTGCTGGGTTACGTGGATGCAAGCGAGTGGTGTGATCCCTGGTATTTTCATCGCCTGTAGTTATACCTTTACGTGAAGTGACACGTGTTTCGTTGTAATTGTACTTTTTTCCGGCCGGTATTATTGAGCTTAGGAGAACTAGGAGAGGTTAGAAATTGATCCCTCAATAATTAGTCTCCCTTGGTGTGTCTCTGAGCTGTATTCAGGTGGCATAGGAAGCCTCGTGACACCTCTTCCTTAGCGATTTGTTTTGTCTATTACAGTGTTCACGAGTATGTTATTTATGTCGCATTTATGTCATTGTTTGCATTAATGATATGGAAGACGGCACTGAGGTGAAGTGTGTGAAGTTAAGTCGCTAAGGATAAGGTGTTAGGAAATCCCGAAGGCCACTAAAATGCGACCCTTGGCTTTATAATGCAGGTGTGTTTATTGTACAGATGCAGCTGTTTTGGCCTGACTTGGATCCGCTTTATAGCCAAGTCGTGCTACAATTTTTTTTTCTTTACATCGTCCGGAAACTTTTTTTTTTTTTTTTTTAAGATTTACGATAAACTCAGCATCAATATGTCGATACAGTTGACCTTATTTCCATCAGACGAAAATTCTGTAAGATAAGGAAGCGAAAACAGTGTGGAATAATTCAGAAAAATGCTACAGTATGTATCGAGAGAGTGGTTTATTGCATGCAGTAAACATCAGTTTAAACACATGAGAGTTGTATTTATTCATTATGTTTATACCAGGAAGGGCGAAGTTTACAGATTGAAAAGTACTTATGAAATTGTCCTAAGCATAAGTCCATTATAATATTACTTTTTTATATATGTTATTCTTTCACTCATATACTGTAGTTGCCAGAGACTTCATAGTGAAAATAGACGGGATATTGATGTGAAAAAAAAAGCAAAAAGTCTGTCATAGATGATTCTTATAGAGACTTGTTTATAGGCAAAAAATTATTCAGGACCTTTGATAAGTATGGGATTAATATGGATACAATTTCCTGAATATGATAAAACGTATGTAAATAGAGAGATAAATAACTAACTGATTTACTCGTTCATGCTTGCCCTCCTTCTCCCTCGCTCCCTTGCTCCCTCCCTCCCTTCTTCCCTACTTACCTACCTTCCTGCCGACGAACTTAGCTACCTACCGTCCTTCCAACCTACTTACCTACCTTCCTGCCGACGAACCTAGCTACCTACCGTCCTTCCTACCTACTTACCTACCTTCCTGCCGACGAACTTAGCTACCTACCGTCCTTCCAGCCTACTTACCTACCTTCCTGCCGACGAACCTAGCTACCTACCGTCCTTCCTACCTACGTATCTGCAACCTTACATCCTATCTATCTTTGTGTACATCTACCTACCTGTCTCTTCACTCCCTCCATACCTACCTACCTACCTACGTACCTTCCTCCCTCCCTCCCTCCCTTCCTCCCTACCTACCTACCTACCTACCTGCCAGCCAACCAACCAACCAACCAACCAACCAACCAACCAACCTGCCTACCTACTTACCTAATAACCAACCAACCAACCAGCCTACCTACCTACCTAATAACCAACAAACCAACCAACCAACCAACCAGCCAGCCTACCTACCTACCTACCTACCTAATAACCAACCAACCAACCAGCCAACCTGCCTACCTACCTACCTACCTAATAACCAACCAACCTCCCTCCCTCCCTCCCTCCCTCCCTGCTTGTCTACCTGAGTATTTAGCTGCCAGATGAATAGCCTTTTAGATATGTAAAAAAAAATAATAATAATACAAAAATCAATAATCCACAGATATACCAACGAACAGAGTGTAATCTAATGGTTTCGTGTTTTTTTTTTCATTTCGTTTCTTTTTTTTTAATGGTTGGTATTTCCTGGCTGAGAGATTAGGAAATTCTCTCACCACCATATTCGTCTGGAAACTAATATTTTTTTTTTTTCCAGGAAATACTTGTGGTATAGGAAACAAAATGCATTTTTCTTTTTCCTCGTTACTGCAGGGGTAGTATTCTCTCTCTCTCTCTCTCTCTCTCTCTCTCTCTCTCTCTCCTATCAGGTAAATATTAAAAGAATGGAAATACATCAGTAAGTAGGTTTCTAGGCAAATAAGTAACTAGGAAGGCAGCTCAGTTGGTAGGTAGAAGAGCTGACTGATAGGTGGGTAAGTAGGTATGCAAGTAAGTAGGGAGGTAGATAGGAAGGTAGGAAAGTTGTAAGATCCGAAGGTAGGTAGGTAGGTAGAAAGGAAGTAAGTAGGTAGACAGATAGGTAGGTAGGTAGGTAGGTGGGTGGGTGGGTGGATCGATTTGTGCTGATTGGGCCAGAAAGTCGGCCAGTAAGTGAAAGATTAACTATTGAGAGGATGGAATATGTGTGTGTGTGTGTGTGTGTGTGTGTGTGTGTGAGAGAGACAGAGAGAGAGAGAGAGAGAGAGAGAAGATTATACTGGAATAGAATATGAGACTGAAAGCGAGTGAAGAAGTGGAACATAAAAGTTTCGTAAGGGTCAGAGATGAATTAATAACTGAAAAAGTGAGCGAATGTGAGAGAGTGAGGGAGTGAATATGTGAGAAAGAGTGAGCAAACGTGTGAGAGAGAGTGAGCAAATGTGAAGAAGTGAGTGAATGTGTGAGAACGGAAGTGAGTGAATGTGTGAGAAGGGAAGTGAGTGAATGTGTGAAAAAGGGAGTGAACGTGTGTAACAGAGAGAGAGAGAGAGAGAGAGAGAGAGAGAGAGGTCAGCTAGAATGGAGAATGAACGTAAATATTGGACACACACACACACACCAACAATTGAACGAAAATAAAATAAAAACACAGAGAAAGAAAACGGTCGAAAAATGGAGGCGGAGACTTGGATAAAAAGAAAAAAAAAAATTACGCGAAAAATTCTTGAATGGGCGAAGGAAAAAATCGACTGAATGAAGAGAGAGAATGAAAGATTACCACCACTTTTTCAATGTTTAGACTATCTCTCTCTCTCTCTCTCTCTCTCTCTCTCTCTCTCTCTCTCTCTCTCTGATTAGCTGTGAGACGGACGATTGGCGGAATGAGAGGCCAATGAGTGAGAGGCAGGAGAGGGAATTAGCAGAGAGAGAGAGAGAGAGAGTGGAAGATGAGGAGGGGGAGGAAAACGAAGAGTTGGAGGAGAGGAGAGGAGGGGGTTTGAGATACGGGTAGGGTGGGGTGGAGTTATGGAATAAATGAAGGTCATGGGAAAGAGGAAGAGGAGGAGGAAGAAGAAGAAGAAGAGGAGGAGGAAGAGGAGGAGGAGGAGGAAAGAGAAGACAGTCTGAGGGAGTGTCAGGTAAAAGAGGATAAGACGAAGAGAAGAAGATGGAAGGCAGTAAAGAGAAAGATGGAGAAGAGGGCGATAGGAGAAGAAAACCGGAAAGAGAGGGAAAGAGTAGGGGAAGAAGAGAAAAATGAGAATGATGAGGAGGAGGAAGAAAAGAAGAGTAGTGGAGGGAATGAGGAGAAGGATGGGAATGAGAAGAAGGGAAGGAGAAGGAGAGAGAGGAGAGGAAGGTGAGGAGAAGAGGGGGGGGGGGAAAGGAGGAAGGAAAGAATGAAGAGGTACGGGCTTTGTGTATTACTTGCTTCCCCGCCAATACCCGGATGTCTGAGAGAGAGAGAGAGAGAGAGAGAGAGAGAGAGAGAGAGCGTTCTAGGATTGTTTTAAAGAAGGGGCTGAGGAGGATGGGAGAGGATGAGGAACTTTAATTTCGAGATATGAGAAAGAGAGAGAGAGAGAGAGAGAGAGAGAGAGAGAGAGAGAGAGAGAGAGAGAGAGAGAGCAATGAAAAAAGAAAAATATTGAGAAAGAGAGAGGGGGGAGGGGGAGGGGTGATGGAGACAAGGGTACCAATGACACGAGTGAAACAGAAAATGGGAGGGAAGTAAGATGAGAGAGAGAGAGAGAGAGAGAGAGAGGGGGGGGGGGGATAAGGAAGTGGGAAAGAACTGCTTAGAGGTGAGGCAAGGTGAAGGTCGCAGTTAGTGGAAATGGGAGTGAGGGAAGAGGAAGAGGAGGCGAAGATGATGATGATGATGATGATGATGATGATGATGAAGAGGAGGAGGAAGAGGAGGATGGAGGTATGGGAGAAGTCAGAAGTCATAGTTTTATAAGTGTGTGTGTGTGTGTGTGTGTGTGTGTGTGTGTGTGTGTGTGTGTGTGTGTGTGTGTGTGTGTAAATTTTAATCCTGAGATTCGAAGGGAAGTATTGGAAGGGGGTAGTGGGGGGGGCAGGTGGAGTCGCTTTGATACGGGAGTAAGGAGGCGGAACTGAGAGAGAGAGAGAGAGAGAGAGAGAGAGAGAGAGAGAGAGAGAGAATGTGTGTGTGTGTGTGTGTGTGTGTGTGTGTGTGTGTGTGTGTGTGTGTGTGTGGTGAAGTAGTGAGAGTGAGGAGTGAGAAAAATACTAAAGGGTAAGAGAACGACTGACTACTAACGAGAGAGAGAGAGAGAGAGAGAGAGAGAGAGAGAGCGAGAGAGAGAGCGAGAGAGAGAGGGGGGGGGAACCAAGTCACTAGAAAATGTGTCCAGAAAAAAATGGGAAGAAATAGAAAACAGTGAGAGAAGGAAGGAGGGAGTGAGAGTCGCATTAAAGAAAGAAAGAAAGAGAGAAAGAAAGCTAGTAGGAGGGACACAAATTGGTGGTAGAAGGGAGAGAAACAATAGCGATCGATTCCCTCCCTTCCTCCTCTCCCATTCTTTCTCTTGCTTTTTTTTTTCCATTATTCCAGTCTCATTCACATTTTCTCTCTCTCTCTCTCTCTCTCTCTCTCTCACACACACACACACACACACACACACACACTTATATATACATACATAACCACATATATACCTGCATATGTATGTACAGTATTTAGATAGATAGACATAGAGATAGATACAGAGATAGATAGATAGATAGATACACAGATATTGTCATTACCTTCCTCCCTTCTCTCTTTTTTTTTCGCCCTCCCATTCCCCTCTTTCCTAATCTCCATACTGTCCTCTCCTCCCCCTCTCTTTTGTCTCCCCTCACTCACTGCCTCAGCCCTCGCTCTCTTTCGCTTGCTCTCCCCTCGCTCTTTCTCTCGCTTTCTTTCTCACTCCCTCTCCCTTTTTCGTCTCTCTTCTCCTCCAGTGCCTCCTCTCCCTCCTAAATCCCATTCTCTCTCTCTCTCTCTCTCTTTCTCTCTCTCTCTCTCGTACTTCATGCATCTTCCTCCCTGACCCCTTTCTGCTCCTCAGTCTTTCTCCCTTCCTCCATCTCACACTTCCCTCCCTCCATCCCTCCCTCCATCATTTTCTCTTCCATTCCCATCTGCTGCATCTTTCTCTCCCTCTCCTTCCGTCTTTCCTCCATCTTTCGCTCTCTTCCTCCTGCGCTTATGTCTCCATGATCCTCCTTCCCTCCCTCCCTCTCTCCCTCCCTACTGCACTGCTTCGTATTTCCTCCTCCTTACTTCCTCCCTTCTGCCTCTCTTTTCTCCATCCTTCCATTACTTTTTCTCTCACGCCTCCAGCTCATTCCCTCCCTCCCTCGCCCCCTGTCTCACTCGTTCCTTCTGCTTCCTGTTTCCTTCTCTCACCGTCTCCCTCCATCTTTCCATGATTCCTCCCTTCCCTCCTACCCTTCCTTCACGCCTCTTCCTCCCCCATCACTCACTCACTCACTCACTCACTCACTCACTCCCGCCTGTTTTCTCTATCTCTCCTTTCCTTCATCCAACCCTCTCTTCTCTGTCCCTCCATCACTGCACTCCTTCATCCCATTTCCCTCATTTCCTCCCCCTCCATCTCTCTTAATCCATCCATCCTCTCCTTCATTCTCCATCCCATCATCCTTCTGCCGCCCTCTCTTTTCCATCTCTCACCTCACTCCTTCCTTCTGTTTTTTCCATCCCTCTCCTTCCTTCATCGTCCCTCTCTTTCTTTCCCTCAAGATTCCTCTCCTCTCTTTCCCTCTCTCCACCCCTCCATCCCTTTCCATCCCTCAGCATCCCTCTCCTCCAATCCTTCCCTCACCGTCCCTTTCCTATCCTTCCCTCACCGTCCCTTTCCTATCCTTCCCTCACCATCCCTCTCCTTCTATCCTTCCCTCACCATCCCTCTCCTTCTATCCTTCCCTCACCATCCCTCTCCTTCTATCCTTCCCTCACCATCCCTCTCCTTCTATCCTTCCCTCACCATCCCTCTCCTTCTATCCTTCCCTCACCATCCCTCTCCTATCCTTCCCTCACCATCCCTCTCTTATCCCTCCCTCACCATCCCTCTCCTATCCCTCCCTCACCATCCCTCTCCTATCCCTCCCTCACCATCCCTCTCCTATCCCTCCCTCACCATCCCTCTCCTATCTTTCCCTCACCATCCCTCTCCTATCCCTCCCTCACCATCCCTCTCCTATCCCTCCCTGACCATCCCTCTCCTTCTCTCCTTCCTTCATTAACCCTCTCCTTGTCTCCATCCCTTACCATCCATCTCCTTCTCTCCTTCCCTCACCATCCCTCACCTTATCTCCTTCCCTCCCCCTTTCCTCCATCCCTCCTTTCCTCCATCCCACCTCCCTCCGCCTCGAGACGTGACCAAGATCCCGTAGCAACAAAGTTTTTATTCTTCGCCCGACATAAAACATCAGAAAATTTGTCTGTCGTTCACTCGCTCAGTTTCCCAGATTGGAGGAAGATAGAGAGGAGGAGGAGGAGGAAGAGGAGGAGGAGGAGAAGGAGGAGGAGGAGGAGCGAGAGTGGGAGGTTGGAGGTGGAAGAGAGTGGGAGAGTGGGTAGGACGAGGTGGACTGAGAGTGATGGAAGAGGAGGAGTGAGAGATAAAGGTGAAGGTGAAGGAGGAAAAGAGAGAGAGAAAGAGAGAGATAATAAAGGCAATACCAGTTATTACAATGGTGGTGGCATTGGATGTAATAGGTGAAAGTGATGAAATTGATATTAGTGAAGGTGTTTGTAGAGCTCATAGGAAGAGTAGAGAGAGAGAAAGAGAGAGAGAGAGAGATAATAAAGGCGATACCAGTTATTACAATGGTGGTGGTATTGGATGTAATAAGTGAAAGTGATAAAAGTGATAGTGAAGGTGATTGCAGAGATCATAGAAAGATTAGGGAGATTCTGCTGCTGCTGCTGCTGATGGTGGTGGTGATGATGATGATGGTTGTGGTGGTGGTGGTGGTGGTGGTGGTGGCGATGATAATGATGATAATGATAATGATGATGATGGTGGTGGTGATGATGATGGTGATGATGATGATGTATAATTAGCTTAGGTTGATGAAAATCTTGATAACGATAGTGAGAGTGAAGTGACGGTGAGAATGAATATAAGTGAAGAGTGAAGATGAGTGAAGAGGACAGTGAGAGTGAAAATATAGCGATTTAGAGTGAAATGATGAGTAAAGCGGGAGTGAGGTGAGATGAAGAATGAAAGTGAGTGTGAGAAGAGTGATTGAGAGTGGAGAAGAAAGAAATAACATTAAAGGTACAGTATGAAAGTGAGTGAGGGTGATTTCAAGAGTGAGAAAGAAGAGTGAGAGTGGGGGTGTAAGAGTGAGGGAGGGAGGGTGAAGGTGATAGCGATAGTATGCTCATTTTCGCTGGTAACCCCGATAGTCACCATCAAGCTAGCGTGATTAATTAGTTTGGTGGTGATAAAAGAGAGAGAGAGAGAGGGGGGGGGTTGCTGCTAAGTGTAAGTGAGGGAAATATTATTGGATAGAAACTGAATTGGTGGGAGAAAGAGAGAGAGAGAGAGAGAGAGAGAGAGAGAGAGAGAGAGAGAGAGAGAGAGGAGCAAATTCTGGATGAGTGATGATGATGGTGGGGACAAGGAGAGTGGATGGGGGGAGGGGGGGAGGGAGGGGGAGATGAAGGAGGGAGATAGAGGAGGGAATGATTGGCGTAGAAGGGAGAAATAGAAGAGGAACAGAAGGAAATGCAAAGGGAAATAGAAGGAATGGAGAAGACAGCTAGAAATATGAAGTCCCTCGCAGTTTTATGACAAATTTAATAATCTATCGTTATCTTAAATGGAGCACTAGAGTTCCCCTGACCATAAAAGGGGTAATGTTACCGGTATTAAAACACTCAGGCTCCAATAACCCATTCTCAGTTTAATAAAATCGTCCGCTTTATTTCTCAGCTTAAAATCTTAAGCTCACCACGATGGCTTATTTTTTCCCCTTTTATTCTTGCCATCTGCAGACGGTTTTATTCAAGGGATTTTTCTTTCGAACATGAGGGGTTAGATATTGCCTGTTAAATCCTCTTGGGCCCGCAGCTCCCTAACACCTAGTCCTAAGCGATTTATTTTGCAAATCATACGCGTTACCATCGTCTTTTGTGTTGCATAAGTCATTCTGATATCGCCATACACCGCAATAGGGTACAAAATTTTCCTATCCAGCCTGGTCGAAAAATAAGTCGCAGAGGAAGAGGTGCAACGGAGCCTCCCTGACCGACGAGAATACGGGTCCTGGTCTGAAGAAAATCGCCTGGAAGTGGCAAGAAAAATAAGTCCTCTGGCTGAAGAGGTTAATCGGTTCAGTACTTAAAGTCCTTCATGTTATAAAAATCTCCTGAGAGAGAGAGAGAGAGAAGGGGGAGAGGGGTTCACCGAGGCGGCAGTAACAAATCCAGTTTTTGTCAGACCCTGGACGACCCGACTTATAGGCGAACTGGGTCCCACCAGTCACCTACCACACCACCTACCACACCACTTACCACGCAGCCTACCACACCATCTACCACACTACCTAACACAACACGTACCACATCACATACCACATAACCTACGACACCAACTGCCACATCACTTACAACACAGCCAACCACAGTCACCTACCACAACCACTTACCACACCACCACAGCCACCTACCACACAACCCACCTGCCGCAATAATCTACTAAAACCATCTCCACCACAACTACCACAGCTACGACAACCACCCACCATAATCACCTCCATCATCTACAACTACCAGACCTACGGAGGAAAAAACTACCATAACTATAACAACAACCACAAAAACTACCATTACAACTTAAGCCACCTTTATCATTGACAACCACCACTAAAACCATCATTAACAACCAACATTTTCAGCATTTCATACCACTGCTTACACAATTTACAACATTTACAGCCACCATGAACACCATTTACAGCCACAACCACCATTTACAACTGCTACTTACAACCACCTACCATTGGCAACCAGCATTCACAACCAGAATTTACAACCATCATGTATAACCTCCATTTACTGCATCATTCACAGTCACTCTACATCATTTACAGTCACCATTTACGACACTGAGTAACTGGTTTGAGGGCAACAAGCAAATCTGCATTATCATCATCATCATTAACCTTTAGGTCTGTTGTAAAAAACACACAAAGAATGCAGTGCACACACACACACACACACACACACACACACACACACACACACACACACACACACACACACACACACACACACACACACACACACACCAAATCCAAGAAAACATAGGAAGAAAAGAGAGGAAAAAAAGAGAAAAAAAAGAGAATACAGGGTAGAGTTAAGGGATACAGGATTAGAGGGAGAGGGAAGGGGGGGGGAGGAAGAATAGAAAGGGTGAAAGGGACACGTGGATAGGGTTACAAAGGGAAGGAAACGGGAGAAGACGTGGAGAGAGAGAGAGAGAGAGGGGACAGGGGTGAGGTAAGCAAGAATGGGGTCATAGGAGAGGTCAGTATAAGCAGTTCCAGCGAGGTCAACCCCTCTCTCTCTCTCTCTCTCTCTCTCTCTCTCTCCGTCCATTTATCTTTCTCTTTCTCACCCCTTTCCCCTGCATGTACTTCATCTTTTTTCACGTGTCCTTCATTCACATTCCTTTTCCCTTCATACCCCTCCCCACCCCTTACGCACACAGACATCCTACTCCTCTCCTGGGCTCACTCCGTCTCCCGTCCATACCCCTCCATCCCTCCATCTTCCCCTCTCTATACCCCTCCTTCCCTCCATCTCCCTCTCTCCATACCCTTCCTTCCCTCCATCTCCCCTTCTCTATACCCCTCCATCCCTCCATCTCCCTCTCTAATACCCCTCCTTTCCTCCATCTCCCCCTCTCCATACCCTTCCTTCCCTCCATTTCCCCCTCTCCAAACCCCTCCTTCCCTCCATCTCCCCCTCTCCAAACCCCTCCTTCCCTCCATCTCCCCCTCTCCAAACCCCTCCTTCCCTCCAACTCCCCCTCTCCAAACCCCTCCTTCCCTCCATCTCCCCCTCTTCATACCCCTCCTTCACTCCATCTTCTCCCCCCCTTGCATACCCCTCCGTACTTTTGAACAATTCCCTTCCTCCCTCTACACTCCATCTTTTCAGCCTCTCTCTTCTTCCACACCCCTTCCCTCCCTTCTCCCCACCCCCCTCACCCCCCTTATGCCAGATACTGTACACAAGACACACACATACACGTGTCCTCCCCCGAGATACACACTTACCTTCCTCCCTCCCCCCCACCATTCACTCCTCCTCCTCCTCCTCCTCCTCCTCCTCCTCCTCCTCCTCCTACTCCTCCTCCTCTTCCTCCTCCTCCTCCACATACACGTGTCCTCCCCCGAGATACACACTTTCCTCCCTCCCCCCCACCAGCCACTCCTCCTCCTCCTCCTCCTCCTCTTCCTTCTCCTCCTCTCTGTTGTTGATTAACCCCTTTACTTCTCTTGCATCGTCCCCATCCCCTTCAGTCTTTCATCCTCTACAGTCCTTCCTTCCCTCCATTACCCTTCCCCCCTCTCACTCACACACACACACACACACACACACACACACACACACACACACACACACACACACACACACACACACACACACACACACACACACACACACACACACACACACACACACACACCTTTCAGTCACTCCCACTACCATGTCACCTCTCACTTCCCTATCCAAGTTTGCGTGTCCCATCAGGAAGTATTTGAACCTCCAATTTTTGCCTTCGTTTCAGGTTCCAAATTGGCTGGCGGTATTTTTGAGACAGGTTCCTCCTACGCGGTCTTCGTACTGGGTCAGGTAAGGTCATTTATCTTTCACTTTCTAAATGTTAAGTGCTCGAAAGGGTTAATGATGGCTGAAGGAGTTGTGTTAACTGTTGCTTCAGTACTTCATTATCTTTGTCGTCGTCGTCATCATCATCATCATCATCATCATCATCATCATCATCATCATCATCATCGTTGTCATTTTTATCAAGACCCCTCTGTTATCATCATCGTTATCGTTGCCATTATCATCATGACCGTACTGTCATCATCATCATCATCATCATCATCATCATCATCATCATCATCATCGAGAGCTTATTAAATATTCCAGCAAATCATGACACTTACTGGGAATTCGTCAGTCTTATCATCTTATAAATTTATATTTGTAGAGACGGGAAATGTGACTGTGTGTGTGTGTGTGTGTGTGTGTGTGTGTGTGTGTGTGTGTGTGTGTGTGTGTGTGTGTGTGTAAAATGTCTTGTACAGCATGTTGACCTTTCCAGAGCCTCGTACTCGTCAAGCATATCGCATTAAACAACAGAGCAAAACACACACACACACACACACACACACACACACACACACACACACACACACACACACACACACATATCTCATCAATCAAACACCACACAGTCCAAAAAAATATGCCACGTTTACCACTGACACACCATCAGTGCAGCATCACCAGCATCACTCCACACTCATCACCGCCACTCCACATCACCAATAGTACTGCACATCATCACACTCCCCTCCACTCTACAACTCCAAACATACCACTCGACATTACAGCATCATCATTCCCACCACCACAACACACACTACATCACCACTCCACACCACACAACCATTCCAGACTCTCCAAACCTCCATCACCCCCACACCAGACCACACCACACCACACCACACCACACCACACTTACCACCACCGATCTCTCCTCAGTACACCTCACTCCGATCCTTACCTGAAAAGAAAGACAAATACATTAACACAAATTAGACACACAAACCCCTATACCCTCTGCACCGAGAAAGCCTTATATGGATTTATTCTTGCTGCCTCCAGACGATTTTAATCATCTTAAAGATATGTTTAGTGAAGGGGATTCATAAAGTATTGATTTAACTTCTTAAGCTCGGTATGCCTCTCGTAAGATTAATATTTGTCTTAAGATTAGCCACAAGAAAATAATTACTTTTTTTTTTCGTCGAAGGGCTTGTGGAGACTATTATTATTATTTTTTATTTTTTTATCATGGAGAATAAAAGGTCACTCTTCCTGAGCTTTGTAAAATTATCTGAAGGTAGAGATCAGATGGAGAAAAAGAAATGAAAGTAGGAAATGGTAACTCAATAATCCTTCTCGTTGGTTAGAAGAGAGAGAAGAATTGAAAAAAAAAAGTTAGCTCTAAAACTATTGCCGTCTGTTCAGAAATAGAGAAAAAGAAAAAATAAATCTGTTATAATAAAAAAATCCTAATCGATGGTTCAGTAAGATTGAAAAAAAGTAAAGACAAAAAAATAAAACTCAGAACGGCGGCCCAAAAATGAAAAAAAAAAAAAAATGAAAAAAAAAAGGAAACAAGACAATAAAATAAACTCCTAGTCACTGGTTCAAAAATAGGAAGAAAATTAAAGAAAAAAGATAACTCTAAACGCTTAACGTCGGTTCAGAAATGGAAAGAAAAAAGAAGAAAAAAGAAACATGAAAATTATAATAAAAATCCTGGTCGCTGGTTCAAAAATGGAAAGAGAAAAGGACGAAAAAAAAAAAATTATTAAAAAATCCAAATCGCTGGTTCAAAAAAAAAAAAAAAAAAAAAAAAAAAAAAGAGAGAGAGAGAGAGAGAGAAAAAGTCTGTTGGGTCGTCTATAATTCTCTTTCAGCTTGTTCCGCGTCACCCTTGTGCCCTTCTCACCTTCCCGCCTCCTCCCTTATTTATCCAAGTCGATGGGGACGTGGCGTGCGTAACCTGGCGGATGATTGGGCGTTCGTACCTGTCGGGCTGGCTGATTCACTTGGTTTCCCTGCTTCGTATGTTTCCCTCTTTCATAGTACTGGCGATAGATGATGATGATGATGATGATTAATGTTGTGATTATTTTTTATCATTATTATTATTATTATTATTATTATTATTATTATTATTATTATTTTTATTTTATTATTATTATTAGTATTGTGATTATTTTTTATCAATATTATTATTATTATTATTATTATTATTATTATTATTATTATTATTATCATCATCATCATCATCATCATCATCATCATCATCATCATCATTATTATTATCTCAGCTTTGGAATATCAATCAGCCAAGGAGAGTGCAAATCAGAAGTGAAGTATTTCTTTGTCCCTACAGCCTTGAGCAAAAGTTTGCAGCATTGTGCCTTCCATAGTTCTCATTCCTCCCTAAACGACAGAGAGTATCCTTCCTTCCTATTTCCTTTTGTTGTGTACATCCTGCTGTAGCTCATAAAAATAATTCATGCGACATCTTCCATTGCCGCAATCGGTAGAAAAATGTCGACGAACTTTTGGTTATTGCTGTAACAGTCCTTTAAAGAGTTAATCCTCCACAGCCTCCTTGCAAATCAATGGCACTACAACATTGCCACATTGCACCATGCAGGTAGGTGTCCAGTCTTCAATTTTTTTTTTTTTTTTTTCGCGGCAGAAGGAGAAAAACAATACGATTTTCACACTTGGATGCTCATATCTAACGAGCTTCTTTATCTTGGGTGGGCAGCGACTGGGTAGTAGTTGGTGAGAGAGAGAGAGAGAGCTGCCATTGCCTTTCTAGCATTTCTACCTCTGACATCACACCACAACTACCACTATCACCACACCATTGCAACCACTGTCACAAACTGCCACCACCATCACCGCCATTGCCGAACACTACCACCACCACCAATACTGTACCACCACCGCCACCACTATTACGTTATCACCGCCTCCCACGAGGCTACCTCTTACCCCCACTACCAATACCACCGCAATAACTACCACCACAACCACCATCACCACCACCACCCCCTCCCATGGTATTTCAACTCGCGCGCTGCTCCAAGTGCGTCGTGAAAACTGTGTCGCTTAATTGGGTAACTTGGCCACGAAAATTACACCCATCGGGGATTATTTACATGTGATGACGCACGCTAACGCAGCCGTGTGGGAGGGTCGCTTTACGCCGGCCAGACGCCATTGTTACCTCTGTCAACGAAGTGGAGGAGCTTCTGTGTTTCAGCCGTGTCTGTCTGTATGTTTGTTTGTGTATGTCTCAGGAAATTGTTATTGGATTTCAGTGAAATGTGGTGGACAGGTGGACAGTGGGTGACAGAAGAGTTGATTGTTCTTTTTTTGTTTTTTTCAAGTGGATCTGGATACGGATGCAGGAGAAAATAATAAATTTAACTCGTGTCGGCAGAGAGATGCGCTCCCCAGAGATTGTTCAGCAGGGCGGACTAAGACCGTCGACTTAAGTGCCTATGTGAGACCATAAAAGTATTCGTCTTGTTAGATTTTTAGGTGAATCTGGATCCGAGTGCAGGAATAAATCATCATTTTAATTGACGCTGGTGGAGGTATGAGCTCACTGTGTGCGTTCCAGTTTCTCTTGCGATTATAACTCTGCCGGTTAAACATCTACATCGCTTACATAGAGCTGCCGGCTAAGTATTTTACCTGCGGTCATAGCTCTGCCGGATAAACACATCTCTTGAAGTAACACCTCTGCCGGCTAAGCATTGCTGCCGATCGCCTAGCCGGAGGGTTATTGGTCTGTCGATACTAATTTGGTCATTTCTAAACTGTCTGTATGCATTGCCCATCCCATTACGGCGGACACGCAACACAAGTCTGGCTTCACGCTATCATCCGTTTTCTTTTTCGTTCAGTTCTCTGTGGAAGGGACGAGTGTGGCAGACTCTGAGCCCCCCTTTCTCTCAGCATTAAATTATCTTTTTTTTTTTTTTCTTTTGAGACTCAACAAGTGACCTGCCATTAACGTCTCGGTGCTGCATGACAAGCTAGAGAGAGAGAGAGAGAGAGAGAGAGAGAGAGAGAGTGTGTGTGTGTGTGTGTGTGTGTGTGTGTGTGTGTGTGTGTGTGTGTGTGTGTGTGTGTGTGTGTGTTTGCAGCTCAGTACCAAACATCAACAATCTCTGGCCCCGAATAACCGTCTGTTAGCTAAGATATATTACTTTGTCGTGTTACAGATATTTCATTGCCATCAAGTCTATTATTTACAGCCTTCAGCGTCCCCAGCTATTATTATTATTATTATTATTATTATTATTATTATTATTATTGTTATTATTATTATATAGATATAGGTAGATTATTATCTTTATTAGTTTATTTTTATTATTTTTACTATACTACTATTACTACTACTACTACTGGTACTACTACTACTACTGGTACTACTACCACTACTACTACTACTGGTACTACTACCACTACTACTACTACTGCTACTACTGTACCGCCTTATTACGATGCCTATGTTTCTGCCTAGTATCTCTCTCTCTCTCTCTCTCTCTCTCTCTCTCTCTCTCTCTCTCTCTCTCTCTCTCTCTCACACACACACACACACACACACACACACACACACACAGATAGACTGGCTAATAAAAGTGATAAAGCCCCCACTACATCTTAACCAGGACAGTATCTAATCTTGACACAAGCAAGTCAAGGTCGGTGTCTATCGCAAACAGGTAACCTAATTAACATCAACAGGTACCATCGGCTTAACTCATCCTGGCGTGTGTGTTTTTTTTTAGTAATATCTGATAATGAAGGAGGTTACGGACATTTTCTCGTAAATACTTTTGTGCAAATATGATTGTATGTGGCCTACTTGTGCCAAAGAGTCTGTTATATATATTTTAGCAGTAGGAAAGATATATGTAAGAAATCCTTATTATGAAAGATGTCCTCTGTTTTGTACAAGAGAGCATTCTCGTAGTGAAAGGTGAACGCACTGGTCATAGAGGCTATAATCGGGTCTCGTCTCTTATTAATATAATGAAGTCACATAAATATCACACCACCTCGGCGAACTCTTCATGCTGCCTGCTGTTCCACTTTCATTCTTATTCCATCCTTTGACTTTCTCATTCACTTTGCTTATCACAATGCCCACCTAGCGATTACGTCCAGTACCCACTCACACTGATGACCTCCGTTGCTTTGTTGTAAGGCTGTTGATTATTTTTGTATCTGTGATCAGTGCTCTCTTTGTGGGTAACTGTAAAAGTGTGTGCGTCATCTGTTGCGTGTAGGAGCTAGTTTATGTGTTTCGTTTAACAAGAGTTTGAGTACGTTACGTTTTGCGGCGGTTTTGAGTTCGTGTAGTAGTTGCAACTCCAGGTCCTTCTGAAGGGGAACCCAGTGGACCACGGGACAAAGTTACCAGTCTTCTGCAACCCACCATCCTCCTTTCGGGTAACTGGGAGGGAATTGAGAGACGTTTGTCTAACCGGAGAGTGGAGCCACCCGGTTAAATCGGTGCCACCACGTGAAGGCTTCTCTCACTAGTACCTGAAGATGTTGTAAAGGAACTATTGACGATAACAATCGTAAAGGAACTATTGACTACATCGATTGTTACCTCACACGTACACTAAGGGTCTGGGTTGTGTGCATATTAATTACTTGTTTGGTCAATATGTTTACGCTTCTTGTCAGTGCTCCCTCTGTAGGTCGTTGTCAAGGAGTGTGCGCCATCTGTTGCGTGTAGGGCATGGATTGCCTATACTCTTATTACTTTAATTTGAACCGAATTTGTGTCCCTTTTTAGTTTATTTCCCGTACCTCAGTGGTAGAAAGAGCCAGTACTACAGCTCTACATCCTATCAATAGCACTGCTTCATGATTTGTATATTAATGCTAATCTCATGTTACAAATCAGCATTCAGTATGGAGCGATTGCAATTTTTAGCCAAGTTAGAGTAGAAAGAGTATAGTGACGCTGTTTAGTCCCAGTCAGTTATTCACTATACGCCTCTGGTCAATGCTGTTTTTATAGATCACTGTGAAGGGGTGTGCGTCAGTGCGTCATATATTGCTCTTACGTATTTATTCTCACCTGACGACGATCCCAAATTTCTTTCACCTCAGTAAATGGCCAGGTGTAGTCAGAGTGTGTGGTGGATTTGACTGTACCCTTTCTACTCAAACTTGGCTTAAATTTGCCATCCCCCCACTTTGAATGCTGAGCTGTAACAAGAGATTAACGTTAGAATATGATGGTAGTCACGAAGAAGTGCTACTGAAAGAACGCTGAGCCGTAAAAGAGTTTATGTAACTCAATAGCATCCATTCCATTGCACTTCTCCGCGACCAGCATCATATTCCATTGTATTTTTTTTTTTATTGTTACAACTCCGCATTCAAAATAGAGAGATGGCAGTTTTAGGCCAAGCTGGAGTAAAAAAAGAAAAAAAAAAGTCAAAGCAATGCGAGGAATGTAGTCTGGAGATGGCAATTTTAGATTAAGATAGAGTGGAAATACTACAGCAGAACAAAGCAATGCGAGGTACGTTGGTTGTATAAGAGGTGGAACGAGAAGAGTGAGGAAGTGTAGGGGAGAAGAAGGCTTGCCATTACTGAGATGAAAGGACGGAGATGGCTTAGAGAGAGAGAGAGGGAGAGAGAGAGAGAGACTCAGGATTATGGAAGAGGGAACACAAGCCAAACACAGTACGAATCAACATTTAAACACACAGAAAGTAACAAGAAAATTAGGAAAGGAACCAAAAAAAAAAAAAAAAAAAGAGCATGAAAAGAATACCGTATGAAGCACAGAAATACACAG
>NC_137028.1:14988748-15018748 GCF_032717465.1 Coenobita brevimanus
GTCGGGCAGTGGATGTTGGAGCGGCCCTAATGAGAGAGGGCAGTGTTTGGAAGCTCCCTGTACTGTTGTTTGCAGATGTTACTGTTTTGTTAAATGAAGACGAAGGGGAGCTGCAAGGCTTGGTGGATGAGTTTGGGAGAGTGTGTAAGAAACGAAATCTAAAGGTGAATGTTACGAAGCGTAAAGTTATGGTCTTCGAGAGAAATGAAGTCAGTGAATGTAAAGTGAGGTTGGATGAGGAGGAAATGGAAAATGTGCGTGTGTTTAAGTACATGAGTAGTGTGATGAGTAAGGATGGAAGTTTTGAGAGTGAAGTGCTTGAGAGGGTACAACAAGGAAGAAGGTTGCTGGTTCCTTGAAAGCAGTGATAGGAAACAGGGAAGTGAGCATGGAAGTGAAAAAGTTACTGCATGACAGTATTGTGATACCAATTTTAACGTATGGAAGTGAAGCTTGGACCATGTTGGAGGGACAGAAGTCAAGAGTGAGAGCACTGCAAATGAGTTATTTGAGAGGACCATGTGAAGTCACATGGAGAGACAGGCTGACAAATGAGGAAGTGAAGGAGCGTTGTGGTGTGGATGTGGATGTAATAGGAAGCGTTAGGAGAAACACATTGAGGTGGTTTGGCCATGTGGAGAGAATGGAGAGATACTGACGAGGAGAGTGAGGTGGAGGAGGGGCGAGGGAGGGAGAAGCCAAGGATGAGATGAAGGGATTGAGTGGAGAGGTATTTGAGAGAGGGGGGTGTGAGCTGGAAGCAAGGTAGTGAAATGGCGGGGGACAGAGCGACATGGAGGCGATTTGTTTGTGACCACCCCTTACGGGATTAAGGCGTCTGGCAATAGATAGGTAGATGGATAAAGCCTCATTCCTCGTCCCCCCACCCTCCACCCATCCCCATCACCCACACACACACCCTACACCCACATACACCAACACTAACAAACACCACACATTCCTCTCACCTTCCTCCATCTTATTCTTCTCCCTCTTACCACCTGTGCACCCGTCCCTCTCCACCTCGCAACCCCCCCACACATACGCTTTTCCACTTCACACTCCCACATCTTCCCATCCCACAGTCCCACACCCCTACCCTCAACCACCACCACCACCACCACCATCCCTCAAAATCTCCCTTCCCCAACCCACAATCCAACACCCATACCCTCAGTCACCACCACCACCACCACCACCACCATCCTTCATAGTCTCCCTTCCCCAGCCCGCAATCCCACACCCATACTCTCAACCACCACCACCACCACTGTCTCTCACAATCTCCCTTCTCTTTCCATCCGTAGACACATCCCTTTCCATCCACCCTCCCGTCTCTCAGCCCCCACCCTCCCCCACCCGTCTCCCTCGCTAGCAATCCATCAAAAGGAGTGAGGGCGGCACTCGGCCCCGAATCCATCACTGGTGCCCGGGTTATAATGGCCCACTAAAACACTCTGACGAAAACTAATGTCTGGCGAAAGAAGACCTATAGAGACGCTCGATGGCAGGGAGGGAGGGGGAGAGAGGGAGGGAGAGATGCTGAATGGTAGGGAGGGAGGGGAGGCAGGGAGAGGAAGAGAGGGAAGGAGAGACGCTGAATGGAAGGGATGATGGGAGAGAGAGAGAGGGGGGGGGGAGGAAGGAGAGATGAAAGGAAGCGTAGGAGAGTATGGAGAGAGATGGAGGGGTGGAGAGTGGGAGAGAACGAGGGAGGGAGAGATGCTGGATAGAAAGGAGAAAGCAAGACAGGAAAGGGGGAAAAGGAGAGAGGAGGAAGGACACTGGGAGAAAATGGAAAGAGGAAGGGTGAGAGAGAGAGAGAGAGAGAGAGAGAGAGAATAAGGAAATGGAGAAAGATAGAAGGAAAGGAAAGATAAAGAGAGTAAGGGAAGGTGGGAGAGGAAATGAGGGAAACAGCAAGCAAGAGAAAACGTGAGGAGATAGTGGGAAAGCTAGTGATACCGAGCGTGTGGGTGGAACGGAGAGAGAGAGAGAGAGAGAGAGAGAGAGTGGGCGTAAGAAAGATAGGGAAAAAGAGATGTGTGCGTGAGAAAAGAAGGAGCGAGAGACTTAGAGAAATGGACATAAGAAGAAGTGAGAATGGAGAGGAACACAAGAGGATGATATAGAAAGTAAAGGGAAGAGCCATGAGAGAGAGAGAGGGGAGGGGGGAGGGGGGGAGGGTATGGAATAAGTGTAGGGAGACTGGGAGGGAAGGAGGGAATGGACGGGAAGGAAATGGGAGACAAGCAGAAGAGAAAAAACAAAAGTGGTGGAGAAAAAGGATGACAAACGAATGGGAGGGTAAGAAAAGGGAGAAATATTAAAGAAAAACAAGGACGTGATAAACAGAGGAAGATAGACCAGGAAAATTTGGAAAGTCGAAAATAGAGATTACGAAAAGTTAAAATTTTATTAGAAAAAAGTAATAAAAATAAAGAAAAGGAAGGAAATTATAAAACTGAGGAAGAGTGAAAGAATACAAAGAAGTCCTCAAGAAAGAAGGAAGAAGCAAGAAGGCAAAGATAAAGGGATAACTGATGCAGAAGAGGATGAAACAATGTGGGAAAGTTGTAATTAAAAAAAGAATGGAAGGAAACAAGTGTAGCAGAGAATTGAGACAGAGAGCACGTCAGAAAAACTAAAGAAATAAAGAAGGAATAAAGGAGGAGGAGGAGGAGGAAGAAGAAGAAAAAGAGAGAGAGAGAGAGAGAGAGAGAGAGAGTAAAATTCGAAACCCAGACTTAAGAAATGTCTAAAAAAAATAACTGAAGAAAAAAATATAAAAACAATTAACACTCAGGCTCCCATAACCCACCCACAGCTGAATAAAATCGTCTGGTGTTAATTGGAACAGAGCGCTAGAGTTCCTCCGAGCTTGAGAGGGTTAAGGGGGATAGTACTAATATTAATGGCTCCTGTGACTCACTTTCAGCGGTTGAAAATTGTATACCATGAGCCTGAAAAGAAAACGAGAGTTGCCCCGACCACGAGAAGGTTAAATAAATCAGGAAGGAAAGTAGGAAGAGGAAAGAAGAAAAAGGGAAAGTTGAAGCAGGAAAAGAGGAAATAATACGAATATTTTTGCGACAAAGAAATGGAGAGAGAGAGAGAAAGAGATAGATAGATAGATAGATAGATAGAGAGAGAGAGAGAGAGAGAGAGTAATCTGAGACGCGGATAGAAGAGAGGTAAGGAGAGCTAGAGGATGAAGGAAGATGGAAGAGGGAATATACGTAAGAGACTATGGCGTACAAAGAAATTGAGAGAGAGAGAGAGAGAGAAATGACGGTCGGGATAGTCGAGAAGGAGGAGAAAGATGGAGAAAATGTATTCGGCCCCAGAAAAGCGAAATGTCAGAGGGATAAGAAATGGAGAGAGGGAGGGCGTTGGGGGAAGGAGAAATATTGAAGAGATAGATAGATAGATAAGAGAGAGAGAGAGAGAGAGAGAGTGTTCACACAGACCTTATGATCCTTTGTGACCTTAAAAAGAAAATTTACTGAGAACAGAATTTAAAGAATTGTGGGAGTTTGAGAGAGAGAGAGAGAGAGCGCAGGAATTTCGTAGTAAAAAATAACACGATTTAATTGAAAGCTGAGTAAAAATGGTAAAAGAATGAAAACTGGGAAGGAGTATCAGAGAGAGAGAGAGAGAGAGAGAGAGAGAGAGCCTTGTCCCTCCCACGTCTACTTAATGCCATAAGCGGTCACGATGGGGGAGATGGGGAGAGAGGGAATAAGCATGAGGGTGGGGGATGGGAGGGAAGGAGTTCGGGTGGAGGGAGTAGAGGGAAGGGGGGGAAAAGGATGAGGGTGGGGGGAGGGAGGTGGGGAATGGGAGGGAAGGAGCTGTGATGGAGGAAGTAGAGGGAAGGACTGAGGAAGAGGTAGAAATTCACGGAGGATGAAAAAGGAAGAGTGAGGATGAAGGTGAGCATGGAGGAGAGGGGAAACGTATAGAGAGGTAAGAGGAAGGATTGTGCAGAGTAAGGGGAAATGGAAGTGAAGTTTGTGTAAGGGGAATGAGGTTGAGGGTGGGGAAGGGAGAGCAGGGTACACTAAAGGGGTAGGATGGGGTAAGAGAAGTGGGGGGTACGGACGAGGGGAAGGGAAAATGATGCTTAGGGTGGGGAAGGAAGGGAGGGAACAAGAAGACGGGAAGTAGGGGGAGAGAGGTCGATTGGAGATTTGGAAAGAATGGAATGAGTTTGAAGGAGGGAAGGAAAGGGAGGGGAGTAGAGGCTGAGGGGAATGAGAGATCTAGTGGAGAGAAATTGTTGAAGGAAAGAAAGGGGAAGAATAATAGGGAAGAAAAGAGTAAGGGTAAAAATGGAGGAAAATACTAGAGGGAAAAAATATGGGGAGATAGATAGGAGGGAAAAATCAGAGGGAGAAAAAGTAGGCACTGAGTCATTTCACCCACGCATTGCACAAACAACAATGACGTGCTGCCTGAGAGAGAGAGAGAGAGAGAGAGAGAGAAAGAGAGAGAGAGAGAGAGAGAGAGAAAGAGAGAGAGAGAGAGAGGTTCTAACTGATGGCCACTCACTCACACAATGACCAGACACCAGGCTAGTCTGACTCGCTGATCTGACAGAGAGAGAGAGAGAGAGAGATAGAGAGAGAGAGAGAGAGAGAGTAAACATAAAATTAAGGATTGAAGAGTCAGAGATATATATTAAGAGAAACAGAGACTGAATTAAAGCCAAAGAGAAAAGAGCAGTGACGAGTGGAAATGGCATATGGTAGGCGAGGCCCAGAAGAGAGGGGAGAAAGAGGGAGTGAAAAGAGTGAAATTAAAGGGAGGAAATGAAAGAGAATGGATGGACTTGAGGTGAGGGAAGGGGAAGAGGGGAGGAAATAGAGAGAGAAACCGTTGAAAGAAAAAGAATGGAGAGGGAGGGTGAGAAAGTGGGGAAAAAAGAGAGAGGAGAGAGAGAAAATATTAGTTCAGAATTCATGAGAGAAAAAGGAATAAGGAATATGGTTGAAAAGTTTAGTAAGGGGAGAGGACTGGAAAAAGAAAAAAAAAGAAAAAAAGAGGGAGAGAAAGGGAGAGGAAAGAGAAAGTGTTGCGAGTGAAAAGAGCAAAGAAGAGGGGAAAAAGCATATGGTGGGAAGATGCATGAAAGGGTGGTAGAGAGAGAGAGAAAGAGAGAACGGAAAACATTAGCAAAATAAACAGTAGAATTGAGGGGAGGGAAAGGATGTGGTAGAATATTTAGCGAGGAAAGAGGATGAAAAGACAAGAAAGCCGGGGAGGGGAGGGGGGGATTCAAAAGGAGGGGGAGGAGAGGGAACAGAAGGGGTTATAAGAGCAGAGAAGGGAGGGGAAGAGGGGAGGAAAGGATAAAAGTGGGAGAGTGAAAATGGAAAAGAGTTAGAAAGAAAGTGGAGAGAAGGGAAAGGAAACACAGAAAGTAAAGAAAATAATAGAGATGAGGGGAAAGGGAGCATGGAAGGAAGGACGTAAAAGTGAGGGGAGAAAGAGGAAGTGAAAAAAGGGGAATTTTGCGAGACAGGCACATAGAGGATGAGAAAAGAGGGGGAGTGAGAGGGAGAGAAGAGAGGACATAGAGGGGATGTGAAAAGAGGAGAGGGGCAAAGATGGGAGCAGGGAAAGAGGTAATGAACGTAAAGATCAGAGAGAGAGAGAGAGAGAGAGAGAGGGGGGGGGAGAGAGGGAGAGAATAGGATGCAAGGAAAGTGGTAGGAGACATAAAGATGATGGAAAGTGGAAGGGAATATTGCAAACAGAAGAAAAGGATAAAGGTAGTATAATAAATGGAAAGAGAAGAGAACAGAAACAAGACAGCGAGGAGACGGAAAGAAAAAAAAATAAAAGAAGAAAATTAGAATAAGAAAAAGAACAGGGAAAGAGGACAGGGAAGTGAATGGAAGAAAAAGAAGGAGAAAACTGTGATGAATAAGAGGGAGGAAGATCAGGAAGGTCGTGGAAATAAAAGTAAGAAAGAAGAAAAAGGAGACGAACACTGGAATAGAAGAGGAGAGACAGAAACAAAGAAAAATGAATAAGAGAGAGAGAGAGAGAGAGAGAGAGAAAGCACAGACAAGGAAGTAAAAAGTAGTTAGCAAAATAAGAGACAGAAAAAAATTAGCAACAAGAAAGCAAACGAACGAACTGAATAGAAAAAACAAAGATGAAAAGCCGGGGAGGAAAAATGAAATGTGTCAACGAAGAAAAAGGGTAAAAAAATGATAAGAATTGGAAGCTTCATTTTTTTCAGTCTTTCATCTGCGTTGCCTTAAACCCTTGCAGGCGCCTGACGATTTTATCTGAAGTTTCACCTCGTCAGTACGGTAACTAATCTCTCTCTCTCTTTCTCTCTCTCTCTCTCTCTCTCTCTCTCTCTCTCTCTCTCCAGACTATTTTATTCAGCTTAGGAGCGAGTGTCCACACATGAAAGGTTAAATTTATCCTTTTTTTAAACCCCTTCGTTACTGTACTGTTTTCATTCTAAATTGGCCTGGAATTCCCGTCTCTCTGTCTTCACTGCAGAGTTGCGATAGTAGATTAACGCCAGTGTGTGATGCTAGTCATGAAGAAGTGCTGTGGGAAGGATGTAAAGCCGTCCTTTCGCATTATACTGCCACAGAACTGCGTGAAATAAGGCTCAACACGACGAAAATCCGGGCCGCATTGAGATGACAGAGCTTTAGGTGGCTCTTGTAAGCTCTATTGAGTCGTGTGGTTGAAAGGATGAACTCTAAATGACGTACGCGTGCTGAAGGGGTTGATCAGTATCCAGACACCTCTCTCTAACTTTCCCATCCGCCTCAGCTGTCCACGTCCATTTCTAACTTCTAAATTCACTTCACCTACTATACTGTACAGCTCCTTCTTCACTTCACCAGGGCCAATTTAAGGCATGCCATTTCTTGTTACATGCACTAGTTGAAGGTCTTGTCACTCACGCCCTTCCACATCTCTCTCTCTCTCTCTCTCTCTCTCTCTCTCTCTCTCGCTGCGTACACACCTCACACACTAACGTATCCCACACACGCATCTTACCCAGCACGGACACACGCACACTAATACATACGTCAAACACACACACACACACACACACACACACACACACACACACACACACACACACACACACACACACACACACACAGGCAAGGAAGCACGTTCACCACGATGCATAATTAATCGTACACACACGCCTAAATTACACACAAACAGAGCGCACACACACACACACACACACACACAGGCAAGGAAGCACGTTCACCACGATGCATAATTAATCGTACACACACGCCTAAATTACACACAAACAGAGCGCACACACACACACACACACACACACACACACACACACACACACACACACACACACACACACACACACACACACACACACACACACACACACCAAACAAAACAACTTTAACCCTCCCTAACAATCGACTATGAAGGAAAAATAATACACTTGAAAAAACACACTCACACACACACAGATATTGTAAAAAACCCTCACTTGAAACACCCACCACACCCTCACCCCTCCTCACCTCACTCTCCCCCCACTCTCCCCCTCCTCATCCCCCCTCACTCTCAGTCCTCTCCACCCAACCCCATTCTTACCTTTCTCCGCCTGATCCTGTCTCTCAAATCTCCACACCCCACTCTCATTTCCTCTCCACCCCCATCCCACGCCCACCCCTTCCACCTCCTTCCCCATTCCACCCCATCCAATTCCACCTTTACTTCACTTTTGCCCCACCCCACCCTACCGTCACTCAATCCCTCCTTGTTTCCAACCTCATCTCACCTCACCTCATCGATATTCCACCTTTACCTACCCCACTCCATCCCACCCCACCACTTCACTCCACCCTGCCGCAACTTCCTTTCCGCCTCACATCTCACCCTTACCCCACCCCACCGTCACTATACCCCACCAGATTCTACCTCAACACCCCACCCTTACCCTACCCCTTGCCTCACCTCACCTTACCACCAAGTCACCCTCACCTTCCTACCTCCACCCACACCATCTCCACACCCCACTCCACACCCCACTCCATCTCTTTTTCGTCTTTACCGCAGCACGACTCTTTGTTTCAGCGGCGTGTGTGTTTTCTTTGTTTCGTTGAGCTCTTGTTTCTTATGTTTGATACTTTTGCGGGTGTTTGTGATATAATCCCCTCGTATAAGACCCTTTTATGTTTTTATTTTTGTGCTCTGACCCCCACCACTGCCTGTTTCTCTGTCTCTGTCTGTTAGTCTCTGTCTTTCTGTTTCTATCTGTTTCTCTGGTGTGAGAGGCTTTTAATCTTTTGCCTTTGCATCCTGATCCCCACACTGTCTCTCTCTCTCTCTCTCTCTCTCTCTCTCTCTCTCTTTTAGAAAAAAAAAGTCAAAAAAAGAAAAGAAAAACAGAGAGAGAGAGAGAGAGAGAGAGAGAGAGAGAGAGAGAGAGAGAGAGAAAGTTTAAGGCCATGTTAAAGAGGACAGAATAGCAAAAGTAAGAGGATTTACAGCTCTCTCTCCGCCTCTTCCTTTACGACACGCCGGGAATACGTGGGTAGTGTCCTTTCTCTTCTTTCATTCTCCCTTTTTGCAATATAACCATCAATGTTAAACAAAAAGGAAAAACAAAATTCATGAGGTTTACATAATGTCTTTTGTCTCTTCGTGAATTGGGCCAAATCTGGATCATCCGAATCATTGATGTGCGTGTGTGTGTGTGTGTGTGTGTGTGTGTGTGTGTGTGTGTGTGTGTGTGTGTGTGTGTGTGTGTGTGTGTAATTCTTGTTGTCATTGGTCGATTTTATTCAATACCCGGGGCATGTAATACAGTAGATAGATAACTAGGTAGATAGATAAGAGAGAGAGAGAGAGAGAGAGAGAGAGAGAGAGAGAGGGAGGGAGGGAGGGAGGGAGGGGGAGAGAGAGAGAGAGTAGACAGACTGATTGATAGACAGCAAAAGTGACGGGTAGACAGACATATACACGGATTAATTAATAGATAAATAGACAGAGAGAGAGAGAGAGAGAGAGAGAGAGAGAGAGAGAAATAGGGGGAGGGGGGGAGACTCGTAATGGGTAACTCGTAAAAGGGGGACCAGAATGTGGGGACCGTGGACTTGTAATCTTGTGAAGGAATGTTGTAATTTACAGAGAGAGAGAGAGAGAGAGAGAGAGAGTTTTAAAGACTAGTAAGGAAAATTTTACCTCCTTCAGTCTGATTCCACTTAATTCTTACTCTTTAGGTGCGATTTAACTCAGCTCAGGAAATCGGTCTGAAGGTTAGAGAATCAGTGAAGCCCAGCTCTAACTATCTAACTACTTCTAGCTCGAAAATCCTCCCTTAATATTAATAGAATCGTCTGGTGATAGTAAGAATGAAAGCAAGAGTAAAGCAGAAATAAAGTTCTCTTGTTGGAGGAATTAAGAGAAATATTCAAAGTGCTTTCGTAGTTAATGACTGATAAAAATGAGTTGTAAAAGACAGGCTCCTGTGTGTTGGGGGGGGGGGGCTCATGAGAGGGGTAAAGGTGAAAGAGGGGCTTTAGTTCATTCACTTTAACCTGGCCCAAATTATCATCCTTTTGCAGCTTATTTCAAGTAGCTCAGTGCCAGAGAAAGTGAATATTGTGGCTCTATACCCTTTCTGTAGCACCTCACTCTTCACGATGAAGAGATGGCAATTTTACGTCAAGGTAACGTGAACAGAGAAAAGGGAGGAGAGGAAGGCCGGGCGATTGGGGAGTTGAATGTGCGATTAGGAAGGGAGTAAGGGGTGAGGGACTGTGACGGGTGGGGGTGGAGGGAAGGGGGAGGCGTTATGAAATGAATCGTAATTGGTGATAAGTAAAATTGGCCCCAAAAGACTGAGTGGGGATGAGGCGTTGGGAGAATAGGTAGTGGGGTGATGGGGAGAGGGGACTAGGTAGAAGGGTAGAGGTGAGGACTAGGGAGGGGGGACTAGGAAGTAAGGGGACTGAGGACTAGGGATGGGGGGAGGGGGATTAAGAAGAAGGGAAGGGTGAGAACTAGGGAAGGATGAAGGGGGGACTAAGGGTATGGAGGAGGGGAAAGAGGGGAGAGAGATCTAAGAGGAGAGAGGGAGGGGGACTAAGGGAGAAGGGGAGGGGGTGGGGGTACTAGGGAGGGGTGCGGGGGACTGTGGGGGGTACTCGTTGCCCACATCTGGCCTCGTAATCATAACCACGAGTGCCGTAATACCTTCTGCAGACTCCTCGCTAAAAATTATATGCTTGATTATCTCTCCTCTCTCTCTCTCTCTCTCTCTCTCTCTCTCTCTCTCTCTCTCTCTCTCGCTTTTACACTCATTGTTTTCCCTCGTTTCATACGTTTTTCCTGGTTTTCTTTTTTTTCTTTTTTGCTATGTTTTTCGTTCAGGCTCCTCTAGCGTTAATTATCCTTTACTTTCTTTCTTTAATTTTTTCTCTTGCCATTTGCCTTCCTACCATCCTCATTTCTTTTCCTTTTTCCCCCTTGTTCTTCCTTTTTTTTTTTTTCATTCTTCTTGCTTTCCTTCTCGCTTTCCTCCTTTCCTGACTTTCATCCACCCTTCCTTCCTTTCTTCCTTCCTTCCTTCCTTCCCCATCCATCCCTCCATCCATCCTTCATCTCTCATTCATCCTTCCTTCATCCCTCATCCATCCTTCCATCCTTTCTTCTTTCCTGACCTTCATCCATCCTTCCTTTTTTCCTTCATCCCTCTATATCTTCTCTTCTTATCCTCATTTACATGTACCTAATCCTTTTCTCTGTCTCTTTTCCTTTGCCTTTCTCATTTCTTGTGATCTTACTTTATGCCTTCCTTCTATATTCTTTTATTTTTTTTGTCTTAATATTTGTTTGTTCCATACATTTCCTCTTTCTTTCTGCCTCTGTCACATCTATTTTTTCCTCGTGGACATAAGAGTTGTTACGAAAATGTGTGTGTGTGTGTGTGTGTGTGTGTGTGTGTGTGAGAGAGAGAGAGAGAGAGAGAGAGAGAGAGAGAGAGAGAGAAAGTGGGCGGATATATACATGAGATTTATGGGAGTGTGAGAGTGAGAGTGAGCGAGAATTAAGATTAAGTGGTATTTTTTGATGCTCTAATCCGATAAACCTCAGAGAGAGAGAGAGAGAGAGAGTGAGTGAGAGAGAGAGAGAGAGAGAGAGTGTTAGTGAGAGATTGAATCAGCATAACTAATGTTGTTGTGAATCTCCAGAGCCGCAGTTATGACTCTCTCTCTCTCTCTCTCTCTCTCTCTCTCTCTCTCTCTCTCTAAATGTTTCTATAGTTCCACTATACTGTTTCTTCCTCCCTCCTCTTTTTTTAATCCATTTTCTTTCCTCAATTCTTTTATTCTCTCTCCCACTTCTCCTACTCCCTCCACTTCCCACCCGCCTTTTAATTCCATTCTCTCTCTCTCTCTCTCTCTCTCTCTCTCTCTCTCTCTCTCTCTCTCTCTCTCTCTCTCTCTCTCTCTCTCTCTCTCTCTCTCTAACACACACACACACACACACACACACACACACAAAGAGAGAGAGAGAGAGAGAGAGAGAGAGATCAACAGCATATCACCATGTTCTTTAGCCAGCAGCTGTCGAAAACAAGTGGGTGCTGTTATCTAATCTCCCTGGCTGATAGCATGACTGTGGGCCTCCCTGTCACTCACGCACCCTTATCACCAACTCCTGTACCCATCAGCCTGACCAATTGACCTATTTATATCTTTTATCCTCCTGTTTCTATACGTTTTTATGGAGCGGTTTAATCAGTATGGGTTGGTGGAGAGGGATGCCTTCATGTGGTGGCGCTGACCTAACTGGGCGGGTCAACTGCCTGGTAATAAAATCATCCCTCAGCTACTTCCCTCTGCCCCTAAAGAAGGATGGTGGACTGTAGGAGAAGGGCAGCCTAAGCCCGTAGTCTACTGGGTTCACGTTTCAGATGAGCCTGGAGCTACATCAACAAAAACAAAAAGTCAAAAAGGAACATTGATGCATTTTTTATGAAGATGATGATAATTACCTTATTATTATTTTTATTATTTCTATTATTATTATTATTATTATTATTATTACTCGCTTAAAGGCAGCCTTCGGCGGCCTCAGCGCGATGTCAAGTCACTTATCTTCAGTCAGAAATGAGTCATAACTCGGGAACCGGTGACCCGACTGGACTGGAAATTGTTTTATTCCTCAAGTTAGAACATTTTGACGATACATTGCTCTAACAAAAATTGCGCTACATGGGCCGGTTTTTGATGTGGTACAGTAACAAAAAAAAAAAAAAAAAAAAGACATACAGAAGTCGGATAGTTATACTGTAGATTATTATTATTATTGGTACTGCTAATACAGTACTATTACTGTTATTATTACAGTAGTAATAGTAGTAGTATAATCACTGCCATTATCATTACAGGTATTATAAATGATACATCTCACTCCCTCACTTCTCCACAAAGTCTCTGAAATTCTGAAATAAATTAGTCAGGAGGTAATCAGATCAAACAAACGGATGGCGTCACGAAACAGGGCGATTAAATAAACAGAATAAAGACTAGCGTGAATGAAGAGTGATGGCCGTTATCTGGGGTGCATGAGAGTGATTTGTGAGCAATATATCTCTCACTCTATCTCCCTGTATCTCTCACACAGTCTCTCCGGCCCTCACTTTCATTTTCAGGGTCTTGTTCTCTTGTCTCGTCTTGTCTTTCCTCTCTTCTCTTATCTTCTCTCCTCTCCATTCACGTCGTCTGTCTGTTCATCTGTCCATTTATCTATCATTCTTCGTGTGCGTATCAGACAAACACGGTAAGGCAGTATGACACATTTTCCACAACAACAACAACAACAACAACAACAGCAACAACATGAGGGAGCAAAAACAGCACCACACTGCCACAACAACAGACAAAACAGTAATTACAGCATCCACGTCAACAAAAACAACAGTAATAACAACAACAACAACACGAATTACATCATCGTCATCCTCTCTCTCTCTCTCTCTCTCTCTCTCTCAGCTCTATTATACAGCCATCTAACTAAGCATCTGACACCCCTATAAAATCTAGGCACGTAATCTCGTCGGTAAAGGAAACTCCCTAACACCTCTTCCTAAGTGATTTATTCTGCCTAATTCTTACTCTTCTTTAAACCTGTATTCTCGTCGGTTAAGGAAGCTTCCTAACACCTTTTCCTTAGTGATTTATTTTGCTTATCTCTCATTACTATCCTCTTCCGAGGCATATAAATCCTTCCAGTACCACCATTTTGAGCATGAATGACATACTAGTAGACATTGAGCAAATGTATCCAAAAATAAATGGCTAAGAAAGAGGTGTTAGGGAGCCTTCATGAACAACCTTGACCCTAATTCCCTACCCCGAGCAAATTCCCAGGTCACTGATAACCCAAACACAGCTCCAGAGGTCAGGCAAAAGAGGGTAAGAAAAGAGGATAAGTAGAGTTGGCAGTTTGAGAGAGAGAGAGAGAGAGAGAGTCAAGAAGTCAGAGTGGAGCTTGCAAGACTACGCTTTGCACATCACGTATCCATGAGTGCCACTAAAGTCAACCACAAACCACGCGCACGAAAACCCTACAACCAAACCCACAGAAAGCCACCGGAAGTGCACGCACGAAAGCCAGCCACATACAAGCCCAATAAAACCCAACCCAAACCCACAAAACCCAAGCCAACACCGCAAAGAATAATGCGAACACGGAGTACCAGCACCACAGCCACAAAAACAGGCCAAACCAACTGTACAAAACCCAACCCAACCCCACACCAGCCAAGTCAGTACCGCGAAGAAATATACTCCACAAAAGCCACCCCGAACCCAAGCCAAACCCACAAAAGCCAAGTCCGCGCCGGGAAAGAGTAATAACAACAGCGGTAAATAAGGGCCGAGAGGGGGGACTGTAGGAAATAAACCGGGACATAATCTTATTCCCGGCTAATTCCGACCCCCACAGCGCCAGCCGAGAATCTAATCTGGCTGGAAAATTCTCCTCTTGGCGTCCTGCTTAAGAGGTGGAGAGAGAGAGAGGAAGGGTGTGGGTGGAGGGAAAGAGGGAGGGAGGTGGAGAGAGGGAGGGTGTGGATGGGGGGAAGTAGGCAGGAAGTAGGAGGTGGGTGTGGATGGTGGGTAGAGAGAGGGGAAATACGAGAGAGAAGGGAAATACAAAAGAGAAAAAGAAGAAAGGCAAAGTACGAGAGAGAGAGAGAGAGAGAGGAGGGGGAAGAATGAAGAAACAGTAAGGAGAGAGAGGACAGGGAAGTAAGGAGAGAGGGTATGGTTGGAATACTAAAAGGGAAGAAACGTGTGTGTGTGTGTGTGTGTGTGTGTGTGTGTGTGTGAGAGAGAGAGAGAGAGAGAGAGAGAGAGAGAGAGAGAGAGAGAGAGAGAGAGAGGTGGAAAACCGATAGACTAAGCGAGGAAAAAAGGGAAAAATAAAAGCAGAAGAATCAGATGGGAGGAGAGACCAGAAGGAGAGAGCGAGAGAGAGAAGGGAGCCTGTGAGTGGAAATGGAGAAAAAAAAAAGAAGAGGAAAGAGTTAATGAAAAAGGAAACGGCAATAGAGAGGAGGGAGGGAGGGAGGAAGAGAGAGAGAGAGCTAGCGAGCATGGAGGAAAACAGAGTAATAAAGAGAGAGAGAGAGAGAGAGAGAGAGAGAGAGAGAGACAGACAGACAGACAGACAGACAGACAGACAGACAGAGAAAGAAGAAAAAATGAGAAGTAAAATTTACTGTTCAAGAGGAAGAAAGAGGAAGATAAACAAGAAGGAAGAGGAGGAGAAAATAAAGAAATAATAAATGAAGAAGGAGCCAAAAAGGAGAGAAATAAATTAGGGACAAAGAGGAAAAAAGATTAATAGGGGAGAAGGTGGAGGAAAGAGGGAGATAAATTGGGAAGGAGATGGAGGAAAGAGAGGGAGGAAATATATTGGAGAGAAAGAAATGGAGAGAAGGTAATATCAATCACAGCTCTTCCCTCCCCTCTCCCCCTCCCCTCCTCTCCCCTCCCCTCCCCTTTTCTCCTTCTCCCCCTCCCCTCCCCTCTCCTCCTTCTCCCCCTCCCCTCCCCTCTCCTCCTTCTCCCCCTTCCCTCCCTTCCTCTCTCTTCCTATAATCTCTTCCTCCTCTCCCTGTCCTTCCTCCTCTTATTTCCTTGCTCTCACTTCGACTGCGATATGAGAGAGAGAGAGAGAAAATTGTAAGAAGAGCAAGAAACAGACTGATAGATGGATAGATAGATGTATAAGTAGATAGATAGACTGGTACATCCAGAGAGAGAGAGAGAGAGAGAGAGAGAGAGAGCAAACAGCCAAACCCGGGTCATATTAAGTCGAGTCATATCTTGTAATCATATTAGAAAAGAATTGGATTTTATACGTAATAAAGTTCGGACGGAGGAGGAGGAGGAGGAGACGAGAGAGAGAGAGAGAGAGAGAGAGAGAGAGAGAGAGAGAGAGAGAGAGAATTTGGAGATAAGCCATCATGGAATCTAGAAAAGTTATAGGGTAGAAAAGTAATAGAGACAAGACTCCAGTAATAATAATAAAAAAAATCACAACCAAAAGCCAGTAACAGAATCTAAAAAAAAATATTAATCGGAAAAATAGTAACGAGAAAACTATATTGTAAAAAACAGCGTTGATTTAAGAGTGTTTGGGATGTTAGAAAATGGGGAGTGGAAAAATGTTACCGAAGAAAACGAAAAAAGAAAACAAGAATCTAGAGTGACCTAGAAGAAATGAATAAGAGCAAGGAGGGGGTAGGAGAGGAGGAGGAAAGAGAAAGAGAGGAAGAGAAGTAATAACTGGAGGAGTAGAAGAGGAGAAAGGAGGAGTGGAGGTGAGGATGAGGGAGGGAAGAGGAGGAGCAGAACTGAGGGTGAAAGAGGGAGGGAAAGGGGTGATGGGAGGGAGTGATGAGTGGGAAAAGTGAGAGGAGAGCTAGAGAAGATATACATGGGTGGAGGGAGAAAGAGGAGAGGGGAGGAGTGAAGGAGGGAAAGAGGGGAGAGAAGTTATACTAGCAAGTGGAGAGGGGAAGAGAAGAGGGGAGGAATAGAGACGGGAGAGGGGGAGGGGGAGAAGCAGAGCGCCTTATGTCAGTCAGAACCATTTAGTTAAGTCTAGATTATGTTGCTGGTCACGAAGAAGTGCTGCAGAAGAGAAGCAAAGCCACGGCATTGTCTTCGTCACATAACACCGTGAAACAAGCTGCAAAAACTTGAAAATTTGAGCCAAGTTAGAGTGAATAAGGTATAGTTAAATCGACCCTCCACTTTGACAACACTTCGACGCCAATTGAGCTTAAAGGAGTTACTGATCTTAAGGTAATAAATAAATAAATGAATAAATAAGAAATAAACAAAATAATAAAAGCAACGAAGACACACCACGAGCATAAAAAACTTGACTTTTTTGGCTGTATAAACTCTTGAGGACATAAACGCTTCCTACAGAGAGAAAGAAAGAGGGTGGGGGGGGGGAGGGGACCGTGCAAACCCTTCAGAATATTTAAAAAGGTCTCGACAATGGACGTGTGAAAGTTAAAAAAGTTTGTTAACGTTTTAGTTCCCAAATCCAAGCCGAGCCAACCCTCCCAAGTGCAAACAGATCAATCATTTGGCCTGCAGGCTAGGAAAGGGCGAAAGTTGCAGTGGGGGGGGGGGTCGCTGTCATTGTTTATTTGCTTGACATTTCGCTCCGAATAATCCCTGTGGCTTTAGAAATTTCGGGAGAAGAAAATTGCAGTGTTTGAAAGAACAGACTGAGCGTGGTTGAGTTGATTGTGTGTGTGTGTGTGTGTGTGTGTGTGTGTGTGTGTGTGTGTGTGTGTGTGTGTGTGTGTGTGTGTGTGTGCGCGCGCTAAGGGAAATCGTGTGCCGTTTGGTTATTTGCATACTATACTTCTTTCACCCTAACTTGGCCCAAATTTTCGTCCTCTTGTTGCATATTTCAAGTACCTCAGTGGTAAAAAGAAAAAAAAAAAAGGAAATGCTACGGCTCTACATCCTCTTCATAACACTTCCCCGTGACTAGCATAATACACTAGGGTTAATTTGAGGACGCAAGGTAGAAGTAATATATATCTACATCTATCTATCTATCTATCTACATCTCTCTATCTATCTATCTAGAGAGAGTGAGTCCAAGCATTGACTGGATTGGAGCAAGTATTAAAATCACAGGTTTCAAAAGGACAGAAGGTAGCATTCGCCTCTGTAAATGGGGGAGGGGGAGGGGTAGAAAACTTACTAATGCCGGAGCGAAGAGTGAGCAGAAAAATCGCAAATTTCAAATGGGGGGAGGGGGAGGGGGTGATGATGGGACATTTTTTTTTTTTTTTTATGAGTCCGACTCTGGGCATAGGCTTCACAGCCTGCTATCAAGACCCAGCAGTCCTCCTACATACCATACACCTCTACATGGCACCACTTCGGCGCTAACACCCACCGTCCATATTGAATACATGCTAGGGCTGTCTCATACAGGACTGGTGTATTGGTTGCTGAAGATTACCAATAAAACTGCGGTAATTTATGCGTAAATTTATCGTTTAAAGTAGGATAGAATAGGTGCAACCCAGAATGAAAATAAATAAATAAATAAATAAATAATCGTCCCAGATAGGAGGATAAAACTAAGAAACGAAAATTACTCCTTTTACACTAACTTGGCCCAGATTTTCGTCCTTTTGCAGCTTATTTCACGCAGTTCGAGAGGAGAATTGGACAGTACTTTGGCTTTACCTCACTTTCACGGCACTTCTTCGTGACTAGCTCCGTATTCTCGTGCCAATTCGTCCTTACAACTGAGCATTCAAGATGGAGGGATGTCAGTTTTAGGGCCGGTTACAATGAAATGGATATTGTTGTAAGCAGCAGACTAGAACATTTGCTATTCAGAGAGAGAGAGAGAGAGAGAGAGACAGACAGACAGACAGACAGACAGACAGACAGAGGACATTTTTCGGCCCAAGTTACTAAGACATGATCAGAAAATTACTAGTTACCGATAAGAAAATTACTAGTTACCGATAAGATAATTACTAGTTACCGATAAGAAAATTACTAGCTACCGAATGCAAGTCGTGACATGGCCGATACTTCACAGGGAGGGAGAAGGCGTTGGAATGACTAGTTACAGTTAGAATGATAGAAGATTAGATACTAAGGAATAGACAGGTGGTAAGAAAATTTGTAGTTTGAGAAAGGATTAAAGATTCACGAGTCGGGATGATCGGGAAAAGAATTACTGTTGGTATTATTTTATGCACGGACACACGCGCGCGCGCGCACCCACCCACCCACCCACCCACCCACCCACCCACACACACACACACACACACACACACACACACACACACACACACACACACACACACACACACACACACACACACACACACACACACACACACACTCTCTCTCTCTCTCTCTCTCTCTCTCTCTCTCTCACACACACACACACACACACACACACACACACACACACACACACACACACACACACACACACACACACACACACACACACACACACAGCATTCGCACCTCCAAAATACCGATCTAGGTTACGAAAATTAGTTATTCTATAAAGTAACATATAACTATCGCGACTCTAACCTAGGAGTGTACAAAAATTAATCATTGGAGAAAGAACATAATAATAATAAAAATAATAATAATAATATTATTATTATTAATAATACAACTGACTCAAGAACACTAAGGTATGGCATAAAAACTTACTCCACTCCTCGGTCATAAAGATACCCTCTCACGGATCAAAAGAGAGAAAGAAGAAAAAGAAATTGATACACACATTTTACTCTAATTTGGCCTAACAATGCCATCTCTCCATAGTCACTGTCGAGATGTAACAACAGATTAACGGTAGTGCACGATGCTAGTCACGAAGAATGCTGTCGGAAGGGTGTAGAGGTGTAGAACTGTCAGAGAAAGCCAGGGAGAGCATCAATAAAAAAGGAGGAGGAAAGTCTTGAAGGAGAAGGAATGCAAGGAAATAAAAGGAAAAGAAAAGAAAGGAAACAGGAATGGAGGTGATGGAAGGCGAAAGAAGGTTTAGCGAGAGAGTGTCCGGGAAAGGAACTGAAGGGAGGAGTAGTGAAGGAAAGTTGGAAGGAAAAGAAAGAGGGGGAAGTGGAACGTGAAGGAGAGTATGATGAAGCCGGGAAGGAGGAAATGAAGAGAGAAATGGAGGGACGAGAGAGGGAAGTAAAGAGGAATGAAGGTGAAATGGGAAGTGAAGGAAGGGTAGCGAAGGCCAGGGAGAGGAAATGAAGAGAGGAGAGAATGGAATTATATAAAACACAAAGCGAACGAAGGATAGAGACCGTCAGCGAGGAGGAAGGAGAGAGAGAGAGAGAGAGAGAGAGAGAGAGAGAGAGAGAGAGAGAGAGAGAGAGTGACTGATGAAGCGAAGGATATGAGGCACAGGGAAGGCCCAGGGGGAGGGAAGGGGTGTAGACGGCCTTGGGTATAGGAAGGGGGGAGGGGGATTAAGGGGAGGAGAGGGGGAAGGGGGGCATTTATGAAAGTCGAGTAAGGGGAGTGAGGACGAGACACAAGGCAGATGAAGAGAGAGGGAGAGAGAAATGAGCAATCGAAGAGAAATGAACAATGCAGAGAAAGTAGTAGCAGTTCGGGTTATGAAGAAAGAGATGAGGATTGTTGAGAAAGGGTGAAGAAATACACACACACACACACACACACACACACACACACACACACACACACACACACACACACACACACACACACACACACACACACACACACGGGAAATGAAGGTAAGGAAAGAAGAAGAATCCAATTTTGAGAGAGAATGGAAGAAAGTAAAGGTAACTGGGGGCTGGCTGGTGGGAAAGTGGGGGATGGACATGGTGAGAAAAAATACTGCAAGAAACGGAAAATACATAGAGTGAAGGAAAGGAAAGGGGAGAGAATGATGCTGAATGGTGCATAAAGTAGAAGAGGAATTTGAGAGAAGCGGTGTAAAGGGGGCGTAAGAAAGGAAAAGAAATGCGTTGTAGGGTGTATGAACGTGAAATGAATAAAATAATAGATAAGGAAGGCGAAGGGAGATGAGAAAAGGAGGAAAAAAGAACATGAACAAAAGAGAGGAGAATTTGACTGTGAATGAAAATGAGAAGAATAAATTAACAGGTACGGAAGGCGAGAGGAGATGATAAAAGGTGAATCAAGGAACTAAGAAGAACGTGAAGACAGAAGAGAGCTTGACAGCGAGTGAAAGAAAGATGAAGAATGTGATAGGTAGGGAAGGCGAGGGGATATGAGAAGAGGTGAAAGAAGAAACTATCAGGAGAAGAGCATTTCAGGGTGAATGAAAGAAATAAGAAGAAAAGGATATGTAGGGGAGATGAGTAGGAATAAATCAAGGAAATTATGTAAAAGAAGGACATGAAGGCAGGAACAGGAATAGGGGAAAATGATGATATGGTAGGAGGAGAGATATGAAAGAAGGAAAAAGGAGAGTAGAGAAGTTCAGGAGAGAAAAGAAGAGAGTTCGATACTGAATGAAAGTAAAGATGAATTAATACAGTGATGTGAAGAGAAGGTAGAAATGATGGATAAACTTAAAGGAAGCAGAGAAAAACGAAAATATGAAAAGGAAGGAGGGAATCTGAAGGTGAATAAAAAAACAAAGGACATGAAGGTGTGTGGTGCCATCTGTTGTGCGTATGTGGACTTCTTGGCCTCAGGGAACCGACTGCTTAGAGAGAGAGAGAGAGAGAGAGAGAGAGAGAGAGAGAGAGAGAGAGAGAGAGAGAGAGAGAGAGGGAGACTAAAGATAAAGAAAGGAAGGAGGAGAGTTTGAGATTGAATGGAAGAAATTGGAGAAATGCAGTTGTGTAGGGGAGGAAGGGGAGAGACTTGGGAGTGGTCTGTTTGAGAGAGAGAGAGAGAGAGAGAGAGAGAGAGAGAGAGAGAGAGAGAGAGAGAGAGAGAGAGATACCTGATTTACACTAACATTGCATAAAACTGTCGTATCTCCATCTGGAATACCGAGTTGTAACAAGTGATTAACGCAAGACTATGATGATGGTCACGAGAGAGTTGCTGTGGAAAGGATGTAGAGCCACAGTATTGTCTCTTTTGCGTGAAATAGGCTGGAAAGGGATAATAATTTGTTCCAAGTTAAGAGAGCTATCGTAAAGTAAATTCGTTTGTCATTAGCAAAAAAAATATATTAAAGGAAAGGGAGCAGTCAGACAGTGCAACGCCTGCGCCTACACTCTGACAAAGTCTTCCCGGTACTTATTTTCCCTACCTGGTGACCTTGACCTTTGACGTGTTCTCAAAATACAGACCTGTTCTCAAAATAGTCACATCACCCTTGGCTTACCTTATGCCACACCACCATGTCTAGTCCAGATTGATTAAAACTTGCTGAGTTAAAGACCCAGAATTTTAGCCTTGCCCCATGACGTTTACCTTTGACCAATTACTTTCAAAATTAGTCACTTTATCCTTTTCTGACCCTCAGCCATTCCACCACGTTTGGTCTAAATCGGATTATGACTCACTGAACTGATTTTGTGTTTGACCAGTGACAAAACGCCATTTAGTCAAAATTTAATCACCTATTCCTCTGGTGGATTTTGGCTCTTCCTCCAAGTTTGGGTTAAATCTATTCTGTGGTTTCCCAAAATATTGCCAGCAGACAGGAAGACAGGCAGACAGACAGAGAGACAGGCAGACAGACAAAGACAGACAGGTAGACAGACAGAAAGACAGGAAAACAGGTAAACAGACAGAAGGACAGACAGTCAGGCAGAGAAAACGAACTAAAGTCAAGGGCTTCAAACTGGAGAAAGTATCACAAACCCTTCACTACAAGTGGGAAAATTCCTAAGTTGAATAAAATCGTCTGGCAGTAGAAAGAATACAACGAATACAGGCGTCCTTGGGCTTGAGAAGTACAAAGGAGTACAAAAAGGAATGCATAGAACAACAGACTATCGATTCTCTCGCTGGGCCATTTGCTGTAAGGTGGTCTGTGTTTGTTGTATCGATATTGTAAATGTATGATTAGGGGTACCGATTGTGTGACGGGGTGGTGGTTTATGAGAGAGAGAGAGGAGGGGGGAATCAGTGAGCAGGATGTGAATGGAACAATGTTAGTGGGTTTTTTAAGTGAACAGGTAATATGAAAGGGCAAGAAGTGAAATGAGAGAGAGAGAGAGAGAGAGAGAGAGAGAGAGAGAGAGAGAGAGAGAGAGAAAGTGAGGTAGGTTAACATTTTAGATTATAAAAGTTAATGAAGTCGCCCTCCCCCTCCTCCTGTGACATTTACCAACCTTCCGAATGACTGCCAAAGTGTACGTTATCCGCAAAAACCTGATATCGAGCCCTTTCCCCCGTCTCTAAACGTACCCTGTCGCCTGGTATTCAAGTAGCGGTAATCTGGGACAAAATACCGCCGCTGCTATTACCTAACTATGGTTACCTGTGGGACATTTGCCTCCTTGCATGCTGAACTTTATTGCATGCTGAACTTTATGTCCAAAAGTTTTTCTCGGTGTTCGTTTTTTTTTCTTTTCTTGTTTTACGTGTCTCTGAACTGTATTTCCAACAGAATCTCTTTGTGTGGCTGTCTCGTGTATTCAATGTAGTTTCTCGTGTCCCCCTCCCTCCTCTCTCTCTCTCTCTCTCTCTCTCTCTCTCTCTGTTTCCAATAGGCATGCAGTATATCAAACGGGTCATACCTCCAATAACATCAGTCATACCTAATTCGGTATATATATATATATATTAATCTATTGTATATCCACTCATTTATTCATTATATTTATTACACCTAGCCAATACAGTTTCTCTCTCTCTCTCTCTCTCTCTCTCTCTCTCTCTCTCCATTCTTATAACACAACACTCCATCACGCTTCTCTCCTAGTAATTATAATTGAGAAATGAGTTCAGTTATCCGTTCTCTGATCACTTTAAACTGCGCTCACCCCAAACACCATCGATTTAGTGATCCAGACAGACCGTAATATAATTTCTTTTTTCCTTCATAAATAACAGTACACTCCATTACGATAAATAACGAGACGGTGAGCAGTGAATTTCGATACAGACCATATTGCCATCTTGAAAGCCCAGCAATCTTCTCAGAATATTGTGTAAACGTTTCCTAAGTCTTCACGTAAAATGCAGGTTGATACTACCGTTCTGCATGACGTCATTGGGCTGAGAGGGAGGTAAATAGCATCCTGAAATAATAATAAGCCATGATTCAATACAGACGGTTGGCGAGGAGTTCCGAGGCCGGCAATCAATGTCTTTTATGTGGGTCTTAGTGGCTCTGTACAATTGGGGACAAAAGTTCGTGTTATCCTTCAGTCCAGTGGGTTTTTATTATTATCGTTATCGTTATAATTATTATTATTATTATTATTGAGAGAGAGGGAGAGAGAGAGGGAGAGGGAGAGGGAGAGAGAGTACTATTCCCTTTATACATCCAATATGGAATGTGTATTATTAGTACATGAATCTTATTTATTTTTAGCGCATAATTTAGTGCACTAGATTTATTTATTTATTTATTTATTTTGCCATTTAACTTCTAGGTAAAGGCGCTATGCTTCAGTGATATGAGATGGCTTAAGAGTTAAAAATGTAATATGTTGAGAATAGATTGTCAGGGAATAAGTGTTGAGGGGAAGCCTCCTGACTCCACGAGAATGTGACGCCACAGATTTGCTAATTCAAAGGTGAAACACACTTAGAATAAATCACCAAAGAGGTAGTGCTAGGGAAAGGCCTCTTAAGTCGACGATGCATTAAAGGGAAAATGAATCGCCCAGTGTCTCTGGACAGTGGAATCGCCAAGGAACAAGTGCCAAGGGAAATGCCCAGGTAATGTGGCGCCAGGAATGCGCTAATTTGGTTTGGGCCCAAGATAGATCAGCCTAGCACGGGTAAGGTCATGTCGGATCGAGTTAGGACAAGCGGAGTGGTCGCGTGTCAGGCCAGGTCACATCAGCTGGAATCAGGAAATGTATTTGTAAATGATTTGTGGCAATTTTTAGATGGGGGAGCATCTGTAGGGGTGGTATTCTGGTGCAGTTAGGAAGCTTACTAATACCTCTTCCTTACCGGTTTATTTCTGAGTCTGCTTTGTTACTATATCTTTGTGTTTTTTCGTCCAGCCTATGTCGACATTAAAAAAGGTATATGAAACAAAAAAGAGGATATTAATGGGTAGTTTGGAAAATAAATCGTTGAGGGAAAGGTGCTAGGGAGCCTCCTTACCGGGCGAGAATACGGACCTAGGAGTGACCCTAGCCGTCTGTTACTCACTAACATTTTTCGGCCGCGAGATGCTACTTTTTGTACTTGTAATGATATGCAACTCTCCGTACCGGTAAATTATTATCACACATCGTTTTGTTCGTATTATTTCCACTTTAATACTCACTTCATTTAATTGTAAGGTGTAGGTGTATGAGTATAGGTAAACGTACACAGAAACAACATTTCGCATTATTTAAGTTTAGGAGCATTTAGAAACACGGTTCATTTATGTTCATTCGCGTTCGCTTGTAAAATATTTGGTAACTGCATAACTGAACCCAGACCTATATACAAGCAATCTTACACACCACTTAAACTTGGGAAGGTTTATAAATGCAGCCCCAGGTCAGTGAAATATTTGGCAGCTTTTATGTAAACCCAAACGTATGCACATGCAATCTTACACACCACTTAAACTTGGGAAGGTTTATAAATACAGCCCCAGGTCAGGTCGGGTCGGGTCGGGTCGGGTCGGGTTGGGTCGGGTCGGGTTGGGTCAATTCCTCGCTTCCAAAATCGAGTTTCGCTGATGTAAGGCAAATAAGTAAAAGGGCGAGGTGCAATAAGGGCGGCCATCCCAGCCACGCGGCCTTAAAACTCGCCCTTGATTGGAAGTTCGCAGCTCAGGATGGACGAAATTGAGTCGGGCGTCTGATTAGTTATACCGGGTCTGATGTGGTGGTGTGGTGGTATTTTGGGGGAGGGGAAGTTGTGTGGTTGTTGTGGTGTGGTGGTTCTTGGTAGGTGATAGGATTTTTGTGGTTGTTGTGATTGTGGTGGTTGTGGTGGTGTGGTTGTGAGGGGGGGACGTGTGGTTGTTGTGGTGTGCTGGTTCTTGATAGGTGAATACTAGTTTGTGGTTGTAGTGAGTGTGGTGGTGGTGGTGTGATTGTGAGTGGGGGATGTGTGGTTGTTGTGGTGTGCTGGTTCTTGATAGGTGAATACTAGTTTGTGGTTGTAGTGAGTGTGGTGGTGGTGGTGGTGTGATTGTGAGGGGGGGATTGTGTGGTTGTTGATGTAATTGTGATGGTGAGAGAGGGTTATGTGATTGTTGTTGTTGTGGTGGTGGTGGTAGCAAGGGGGGATTGTGTTGGCTTTGGTGGAGATGTTGCTTCTTGTGATGGTTGTTAGTGGTGGTGATATTTGTATTGGTGGTGATAATGGTAATGATGATGGGAGTGTTATTGGTTGTAGTGGTGGCTAGGAGGGTTGTGTGGCAGGTGGTGTTTGTGGGGGTACATGTTATAGTTAGTGGAAGTGGTGATGGTTGTTATGGATGGTGGTGGTTGTGTGGTGGCGTTGGTGATTGTTTTAAGTGGTTGTGGCGCGGGTAAATATTCGTGATGGTGGTGGTGATGGTGGAGGCAGTGACGGGGATGGTGTTAGCTGTGGTGTTCGTGGAGATGGTGATAAAGGCATGAGGAGGTGAGAGGTGGAGGAGAGTGGCTGATGGCAGTAAAAGTGGGAAAGGTGAATATGGAGGAAGTAATAACATGGTTGGGAGGTGGTTTGGGTATGGTAGTGGTGGTGGTGGTGATGGTAGATAATGGTAGGGGATGGTAGTGGCATTATTATTATTGTTTTTATTATTATTATTTTTATTATTATTATTATTATTATTATTTTCAGTAGTATTAGTATTAGTAGTAGTCGTAGTAGTAGTAGTAGTAGTAATAATAATAATAATAGTAGCAGTAGTAGTGGCAGTAATACCGTAAGTGATAGTAGTAGTAGTAGTAGTAATAGTAGTAGTAGCTGCAGCAGCAATTTGTTATACTTTCATAAGTGGTATACTGTAAGTGGAGATGGTGGCACTTTTAATATGGCTGAGTCGTGGCTTGGGTAAGAGAGTAGGAAAAGGTGGAGGAGGAGGAGGTGGAGAAGGAGGAGGAGGAGGAGGATTACTTTCGAGATAAGCACATTGCTATATTTTGGGAGGGTGTACGTATAGGCTACTTACAGTTTGTTATGCGGGAAGAGGAGGACGCGACATACCTGCAAAAAGGGGTTTAGTTAATAAAAAAGAACTTGTTAATACTAATGTTAACTGTACATATAATAAAGCAGTTTTTTTTTTTTTTTTTTTTTTGAGAGAGAGAGAGAAAGAGAGAGAGAGAGAGAGAGAGAGAGAGAGAGAGAGAGAGAAAGAGAAATATGTCTCATTCTGAAATCCGTCTTTCCCAGCAGTTCACACACACTCTTCTTTAATGCACCTGCGAGTCCTGGGAACACATATAAAGTGCAGAGAGACCACCTGGCTCTCAGTAAGACCACAGGTACATTTACATCAGACATTTTTGTACACGCTTTCCTCTCTCTCTCTCTCTCTCTCTCTCTCTCTCTCTCTCTCTCACATTATCCTACATAGTCAGTCCACTTTTTTCCATCCCATTTAATTTACACTTTTTTTTTTTTTTTACTTCTGATGTTTACTTTTAATTGAATAATATCACTTGGCTTTAGATGGAATAGAATACTTAAGTTGTCCTGACCATGGAAATGTAAAAAAAAAAAAAAATAGAAAGAAAAGAAAAGAAAAACAGGAAAAACAGACGCGTAAATAACGTAAGAAAAATCAACACAAAAGTAAACCAGATTACAGATTGCCAGGCTCTCCAAGGGAATACAAGATGGCGACCATACATCTATAGGACATTAATATACCTCTGTGCAAATTTCTGTGATGATTATTGAACACACAAGAACATAAGAAATTAATGAACAGAAGAACATAAGAGAAGAACATGAGACCCCCAAATTTGTGTAATTGTAAGTACATAGGATCCCTCAATTTTTGTGTTTGTACTCTTTGACCTTTGGCCCAGTAAGTATCATTAAAAGGACTAAATAACAACAATGATATAAAAAAAATCTCAAGGAACAATTGTACCAAGTTTAGGAACAGGTGAAGAAATAAAGGAATGACACCAAAGAGAAAAGTGTTGGGAAGAAAGAGTAGAAATAAAAAATAGGAAAAAGTAAAAGAAGCAGAAAGAAAGGAGAAAGAAAGCGGAAGAAGCAGAAAAAAGGAGAAGTAGATGAATCAGAAGAAAAGAAAAAGGAAAGTAGAAGACGCAGAAAAAAGAAGAAGGAGAGCAGAACAAGCAGAAAAAAAGAAAAAGGAAAGTAGAAGCAGAAAAAAGAAAGTAGAATAAGCAGGAAAAAAGAAAATGGAAAGTAGAATAACCAGAAAAAGAAGAGAAGAGGATAACAGAATAACCAGAAAAAAAAGATAAAGGAAAGAAGTAGAAAATAAGAAAAAGAACTTGAGAAAATATAGTTGATTTCGTGGTATAGTCGCCAACTGAAGTACAACACTTCTTATATATTGCCAGAAAAGAAAAGAAAAATGAGTACAAGTAATAAATCACGTAAGGAGAGAAAGACATGATATATATTGTGACAAGAAGAGAGTAGCGAACGCAATAAAATCTAGGTTACCGCCGACAGTAATGTGTGATCAGTATTGAAAAGGTGATCTATGTGTAGTGGTGGTGGTGGTGGGAGAAATATTGGTGATGATGGTGAGGGTGGTTGTGGTGGTATCGGTGATGCTCGTGGTGGTGAAGGTGGTTTTGATGGTGAGCGTGGCAGTGTTGTAATATTAGTGGTAGTGATGGTGATTGGTGATGGTGACAGTTGTGAAGGAAGGTGATGCAGGTGGGTAGTGGTGAGGTTGAGGATGAATTGGTTACATCACACTAGAGACGTATTTTTGTCCCTCAACTAGAGTTTAGGATTCGAAGGGCGTAGATCGCTGTTTGGTTTCCGTCTACAAACAAGTCTGGGTACGCCGTACCAAAAAAGTAGTCAGTGATCAAATCGTAAACACCGGGGTCGCCGTAAAAGATCACCTGACGAAAAGACTATGGCCTTATTTGTGTGTGTGTGTGTGTGTGTGTGTGTGTGTGTGTGTGTGTGTGTGTGTGTGTGTGTGTGTGTGTGTGTGTGTGTGTGTGTGTGTGTGTGTGTGTGTGTGTGTGCGCGCGCCCCTGCGCCCTGATTTTATTTATATAGTACTGATTTCACATTTATCACTCACTTGTTCCTCCTGGCCATTTTCAATCTCTCCAAGCGAGAACCAGCCGCACCAAGACTGGTCTCGACCTCGCTTTGGAGAGATGCAAAGACAAAAACGACGCCGCCTACTTTCACCCTAAGTCGGCTCCAAATCCTATCCTTTTGCTTGGACGACAGAAACGCGACTGACGGCCGTTCACAGGTAGACGATTGTTCCCCAGTTAGGCGATTCCATGTTGGACATTTCCCACAAAGACGATTCCCAGCTGGACTATATATTGCCAACATGCTGGTCTTATAACTGCATCAGTGTATGAATGTCTTAGTGTTGTTATATATTAGTAATCATTATTATGATCAGTATTAAGTTTGTGATGTATATGTTGTTGATATATAAATATAAATTTTTACCGTATATATTTTATAAGTAATAATGTTCAGCATCTTTTCAGTATTATCCGTGTTACATTGGCAATATTTTCTTTACTGTAAGATGGCACAGTTCATACATAATTGTCAAAACCGGTAGTATGGTAATGATTCGCCCCTGCTGTCTAAACTGGCAGTCTAACCTAACGAGGCTGTTCAGTGTCGCGTCGCTAAAGTGTAAACAAGGTAGGCAGGTGGCTCGCGACAAAAATAACAAGTGAGTTAGCTCCATTTTTTTCCTTTGTAGCAACACAGACAATTTCCGCACCAGGTTATGATGACAACTGACATATGCATGGTCTGTGCCTGCTGTAAAATTCACCCTTCTTAATAAAAATTGTGATTCAAGTGAGGTTTTAGTTTATTTTCTAGTGGACGTGTGTATCTTCACTAACTTTGCTACGAAAGGTTCTGAATGTGTGTCTGTTCAGTAACTTATTCCGGTGAGTGTTTGGTTCTTGTGAGGACTCTAGTGAGTGTGAAAGTGGTGGTGGTGGTGGTGGTGGTGATTGTGAGGGTGGTGGTGAAGGTGAGAGTATGAGTGATGGTAAATAATGATGGTGATTATGATAGTGATAGTGCTGGTGGTGGTGATTGTAATTATGGTGGTGAAGAATAAGGATGGTGGTAATAATGATGGTGATGATACTGGTGGTGGTGATTGTGACGGAGTGAAGGTGAGAAAAAGGCTGGTGGTAGTAACAACGGTGAAGGCACTGTTGCGGATAAGGGGTTAAAATCACGGTAATGAACAGAGTATGGCGAGACAGCAGTGAAAAACAAACAGCACCACTAGATGAGACGTGCCAGTAAAAAAATCCTTTCCAAAACAAAGAGAACAGACACCTCCTGCTATTGTTGAGCCCCTGTTAGTGTCCGGGCTATTGTTAATCGTGGGTAACTGGCGTGATTCATGTGTCTGGCTGATCTGGGGCATTACGCTGACATCCCAGGGCTTTACACCTCCCATACAAATTACAAGAGTTAAATGTTTACACCAGTGACACAAAAATACAGGCGGGGTTTCGCTCTCTCTCTCCCTCCCTCCCTCCCTCCCTCCCTCCCTCCCTCCCTCCCTCCCTCTCTCTCTCTCTCTCTCTCTCTCCTTTGTTCTCCCTGCGATTTAACCCACCCATCCCTCCCCACTTCTCCGTATCTACTGTTACTGTTGTCTCCCCCTCCC
>NC_137028.1:15028748-15041248 GCF_032717465.1 Coenobita brevimanus
CTTCTCCTGTTCCTCTTCCCACTCCTTCATTTACTACTTTTTCTTCTTGTCCTTCCTGCGACTGTGTATGTTCGTTTCTTCACATTGGTGTTTGGAGATTGTATTGTGCATAGAATTTCCTTTTCTGTTTTTCCTATATAAATATCGTGTTTGTTCCTTCTGACAATAATTTTTCTTTTTCCTGCCTTGGATTTACCGGAGGATGTAGTGGGGATGGGAGAACCTTCCTTTTTTCTCTTGTTCATTGGTCTCCTGTTATGTGCACTACCTCTGTACTCCTGTGTTATCATCCTTCTCTTACTCATATTTCTCCTATTCCTACTCCTGATAATATATTTTCTTCCTGCCCCCTATCTGATCTCCAATTCATTTTCCTACTTTCCTGCTTTTCCTCCTTTTCATTCTCCTACTTTCCCGATTTTCCCCCCTAATCCTCCTACTTCTGCTGCTTCTTCTCCTGGTACTCCTACTTCTGCTGCTGCTTCTCCTGCTACTCGTACTTCTGCTGCTGCTTCTCCTGCTACTCCTGCTGCTGCTCCTACTTCTGCTACTCGTACTTCTGCTGCTGCTTCTCCTGCTACTCGTACTTCTGCTGCTGCTTCTCCTGCTACTCCTACTTCTGTTGCTGCTTCTCCTGCTTTTCCTACTTTTGCTGCTTCTTCTCCTGCTACTCCTACTTCTGCTATTTCTTCTCCTGCCACTCCTATTTCTGCTGCTTCTTCTCCGCCACTCCTGCTTCTGCTACTTCTTTTCCTGCCACTCCTATTTCTGCTGCTGCTTCTCCGCCACTCCTGCTTCTGCTACTTCTCCTGCTGCACCTACTTCTGCTGCTGCTTCTCCTGCCACTCCTACTTCTGCTGCTGCTTCTCCGCCACTCCTGCTTCTGCTACTCCTACTTCTGCTGCTTCTTCCCCGCCACTCCTGCTTCTGCTACTCCTGCTGGCTTGGGTGGTGTGGGTGTGGGTAAGTCAAGGCATCGAGTCACCTCAGCTGGAAAATTGTTGAGTGACGCCACACCATCAATACCAGCCACTCCTCCTTCCTCCCTTCCTTCACTCCTTCATGCCTTCCTTCACTCCTTCCTTCCTTCGCTCCTTCCTCCCTTTCTTCATTCAGTCATTTCACTCCTTCATTTACTCTTTTAGTCCTTTTTTATGTACTTATCGTTGAATGACACCACCTTAATACCAGATCCCTCCTTCCTTCCTTCCTCACTCCCTCCCTTCCTCCATCCTTCAGTCATTCGATCACTAACTCCTTCCTTCGATTCCTTATTGTTTTATTGAATTACGTCACACCATCAATACCAGTCACTCCATCTTTCCTTCCTTCCTTTGCTTCTTCTTTCATTCCTTCAATTCTTCTGCCTTTTTTGTACTGTTCCTCTTCCTTCATCTTTCTTTCCTTCACTCCACCATCACTATCAGTCACCCTTTCTGCCTGCCATTTTTCCATCATCTCATTCTTTCTTCCTTCATTCCACCTCCATATCAGCCAATGTGTTTTCCTCCCTTTCTCCCTTCCTTCCTTCAGTCATTCCTTCACTCCATCATTCATTCATACATTCACTCCCTTCATTTTTACCTTCCTTTACTTCTTCCCTCCTTCCTTCATTCCATTACTTCCTTCCATTTCTCCATTACATCCTTCCTTCCTTCTCTCCTGTTTCCCCTCCTTCCTTCTCCACGTTTTTTTCTCTCCTCTCCTATCTCGTCTTCTCCTTGTACCTCCGCTTCACTCCCTCGCTCCTTCAGTTTCCGAGTCACTCCTTCCATTGCTGACCCTCCTCCTCCTCCTCCTCCTTCACGCTCCTTTACTCCTCCCCCTCGTCCTCGTCGTTCTCCTCCTTCTCGTCGTCTTTTTCTTTTTCATCTTCCTCCTCCTCCTCCTTCTTCTTCTTCTTCTTCTTCTTCTTCTTCTCCTCCTCCTCCTCCTCCTCCTCCTCCTCCTCCTCCTCCTCCTCCTCCTCCTCCTCCTCCTCCTCCTCCTCCTCCTCCTCCTCCTCATTTCATCTTCACCTCTTTTTTTCGCCATTACTCTTATTCCGTTTTCCCTTTTTTATTCCTCTGCCTCTCCTTCCTTTGCATATTAAAGACTTCTAAAAATAAAGCTTAATATTTAGTCTACAGAGTGCACGTTTTTTCTAGAAACCATAGTATTTTTGCTGATTGCGTTCTCTCTCTCTCTCTCTCTCTCTCTCTCTCTCTCTCTCTCTCTCACACACACACACACACACACACACACACACACACACACACACACAGAGCTGGTAGTGTCATCCATCTCTACGAGTTGAGCCCATCTTGAAACACTGAAATATACCTAGTTCACCTCCTTCAGTGTCTTGTGCCTCACGCTTATATATACCAAGATTCTTAACCTCTTTGATCCCTTAATGGTAGTGGAGAGAGACGCCTTCACGTGGTGCCACCGATACATCCAGTCTGTGAAACTGCCAGGCTATGCAAACGTCCCTCAGTCCCTTCCCAGTCCCCTGAATAATTGATGGTGGACTGGGAATAAAAGGACAGTTTCAGCCTTCAGTCCACAGGGTACACGTTCAGATGAGCCTGGGGTTGCAAGTACTACTACTTTAGCCAACCCCAAGAGGACAGTAAGATGTAATAAAGCAAAACAAATCGCTTGGGAAAAGGTGTTAAGGAGCTTTCTCAGTTGACGAGAATACACAGGCTTCAGTAACCCCTTCACACTTTCTTTCTCCCCCCTATCCTGAATAAAATCGTCTGAAGGCAGCAGGAAGGGAGTTTAATATTACCTAAGTCGCCGGAAGGAAGGGGTTAAGATCAAGAGTGTCTGTATATTCGGATCTCGAGGTTATGATTAGAAAAAGTTATATGAATTCTTGGGCGACCATCAATCATTGTTTTTTGACCCTCCTACTTCATATTCCTTTTTTTTTTTTCTTCTTTTTTTTTTATGTTCTTCGTAGGTAGAGGCGCCAACTGTCTGTATCTGTTTGTCTGTCTGGCTGTTTATCTGTCTGTGCCTGTCTATCTGTCGATTTGTCTATCTATCTATCAGTCTTTCTGTCTTTCTGTCTGTCCATCTGTGCTTCTATCCATCCGTCCATCCATCCTCATATCTGTCTAGCAGTGTATCTCTGTCAGTCAGTCAGCCTTTTTATCTATCTGTCTCTGTTTATCTATCTGTATCTCTGTCTTTCTATATCTATCTGTTCATATCCCTGTCTGGGTATCTACGTATTTGTCTAACTATCTCTCTGTGTCTATGTAGCAAGAGTTGATAGATGGAAGAGGTGCAGATGAAGACTCAAATTCAGCACGGGGCTTCCTGACTGACTAAGCTGAGTATGTAAGTCTGTATCGTATGGTCCTGCCCGTATTCCCAAGCACCTTTTCCTGTGCGAATTATTTTGCTTATTACCCCTTATTGTCCATTTCTGTGGTATATAAATCCTTCAAACATCACCATGTTCTCCATAAATAACATACCATAGGATGTTAACCAGCCATGTCCAAAAATAAATCGCTAAGGAAGAGGTGCTAGGGAGGAAAAAGAACATCCTAACAGCCAGACAATGTATTCCCACAACAGCATCATACAACTAGCTATACATCAGGGCATTATTCATCTGTCTGTCTATCTACGTCTATCTGTCTGTCTGTCTATTTAACTTTCGACTTCTTTTTCTACATTTTACCTCTTGTAATTCCTCTTTATTATTTTTTTATTTTTACGTCTTCACTTCTTTATTGTCTATCTTTCCTGTGTTTCTTCGACCAGATCCTCTCTCTCTCCTCCTTTATCAATTCTTTTCTTTTTGTTTTTTCCTCCTCCTCCTCCTTCTTCATATCTCCAATAACCTGGTTTTTTCCTCTCTCTCTCTCTCTCTCTCTCTCTCTCTCTCTCTCTCTCTCTCTCTCTCTCTCTCTCTCACGTCTCCTTTCTCATATACCTCTGCCTCTTTCCTCTTTCTTCCCGGCTCCTTTGTCATGGTTCTTATATACTCTTACCTCCCCTCTCATTCTTCCTACCTCCCTCCATCCTCTTCCTCCTCCGTACCTCCCTCCACTCTGTCCTTTCCCCCTCCTCTCTTTTCCTTTGTCTCCCTTCCTCCCTGCCTCTCCCACTCTCTCCCTCCCTGTCCCTCCTCCCTCTCCCTTCCCTTGTCTAGCTCCTATCCCTTCTTCTCGTACCTTCCCCTCCCTTCTCCCTTCCCCACCCTGACCCTTTCCCACCCTGACCCTTTCCTCCTACTCCCTCATTCTCATGCCTCCCCTCTTCTATCACCCTCCTTCCCTTACTCCTCCACTCCCCTTCACCCTCCCTCCCATTTCCCCCTTTGGCCTGCGTTCTTGCCCTTCCCTGCCCCTCTCAGCTCCCCTCCTTCATGCCTACGTGTAATGATCGCTACAACCGCTATTCTATATTTAGCATTTAATCACATCTTAACCCTTGCAGTGGAATTGAATCTTTTTAATATTCTATTCCTGCAATCCCAAGACTATTTCTTCTTATATTCAGCTTTATTCAACCCACTCAGCCGTACAAAGACACAGACGGACATCATACTGTAAATCGTAAAAGAGATTCCGTCTACCTCCATCAGTACAAGTGGTCATCGTCTGAAGGTAACAAGAATAAAGATGAATAAGATGTATACAGAGAGGATAATGTAGTTGCTGGTCGTGTGTCATATTTATGGTATTATATTATGATTACAACCGAGGCGACGGTGGGATAAACGAACTCCATCATATACAACAACAGTCCGTTCAACATTTCCACCCTCATATCCACTGCCCTCAATTCAGACACTGGCCTACTCTCCCGTGGCCTGCTGTACCCTGCCCTGCCCTGCCTTGTTTAATACGACCCTGGCTTGCTCTCCAGTGGCCTGTCCTGCGTGTCCTGCCGTGTCCTGCCCTGGCCTGCTCCCCCGAGGCCGTCACAACACTGTGATGCACGAGCCAACACACCACACTCGCGGACGCCTTTACATAACACTGAAATACACACTCGTAGACGCCATTACATAACACTGAAATATATGCCATCACACTCACTCTGTTACACACACACACACACACACACACACACACACACACACACACACACACACACACACACACACACACACACACACACACACACACACACACACACACACTCTGCCCTGCCACACACACACACATACACCCACCCTGCAGCACACCAACACACACCATGATCACCCACAAACCCTCATAAACACACACTTACCTCCCAGTCCTTCCCTACACACCACATCTGCCCCAGCACGCCCACACAAATACACATACACTTGCTCATATACATTCATGGATGCAGGCGTATACAGTCATGCACTTAAGTAAATGTACGCACTCACTCAAGGATGTCCAGGAATAGTCACAAGAACAGTATCATCTGTCTACACACACACACACACACACACACACACACACACACACACACACACACACACACCACAGTAATCACAGGAACATTTCATCCTTCCACATTCAGTATAACACACACACACACACACACACACACACACACACACACACACACACACACACACACACACACACACACACAGTCACAAGAACAGTATCATCTGTCTACACACACACACACACACACACACACACACACACACACACACACACACACACACACACACACACACACACACACACCACAGTAATCACAGGAACATTTCATCCTTCCACATATTCAGTATAACACACACACACACACACACACACACACACACACACACACACACACACACACACACACACACACACACACACACATATATATGATGCCGAACAAACACTTACACACACCACTGAATCTGAAATATCCACGCACGACCATGCAAGGACACACTCTCGCATAAGTGCTAACCATTTGTCACACACACACACACACACACACACACACACACACACACACACACACACACACACACACACACACATACACACACACACACACACACGTTCTAGCCTGCCTGCTCCTTTCTCCTCTTTGTTCTGGGAGGCGTAAAATAATGAAGTGCATCTTGTGTTGGCAATGCTGGAAATGCACAGCTGGAGGGAAAAAAAAAAAAATGCCCGCTATTCCACTGCCTCTGCGACACACCTTGGCCACGTCCGTCACTTTCCTCCCTGACGCACCATATCAAAGAGGAACATCCCACGAGACACCCACAAAGCCTCTCTCTGTTTAGGAGTATTAGCCACGAGAGGAAAGTGAGGAAAGGGGATGAAATGCAGTGTTTAGTGAACTTCTGACCTCGATTATACTGGCAAATCGCATTAAGTTGATGCTTACTAGTAGTCTAAGCACTGTGACTGAAAACTGCTCTAATTACGTCCTCAGCTTATTTTTTCTCACTCTTTTTCTCTCCCCTTGCTTACGACAAGAGAGAGGAGATGGTGATTGAGTGGGTTAGAGCACCGTGATAGAGAAGCTGTGCTGGGCTCGAATCTCTGTGTATATATTCATTAACATTTTCCGTGATACTTGAGAAGGACGCCTTCATGTGATGGCACCGATATAACTTAGCGAATCCACTGCCTGGTTGTACAAACGTTCCTTAGTTCCCACCCTGTCCCCCGAAAGAAGAATGGGGGACTAGAAGACGGGCAACTTTGGCTTTAGTCCACCAGGTTCATGCACAGATGAGTCTGAGATTGCAACTGCTGCTGCTGCTAATGCCGCCGCCGCCGCCGCCGCCGCCGCCGCCGCTGCTGCTGCTGCTGCTGTTGCTGTTGCTGCCCTTCATTCACCCATACAACACTTCTTATCCATAGATTTGGAACTATGCTAACTTATCACGCTTTTCACGTTGGCTTAAATATACTGTCACATTTGACCCCATTTATAACCATGGAAATCACGCCCAGTGTATGACCTCCCTCCGCATTCATTCACCTCAAAACATTTGCACATTTACTCGTTGGATATCAAAACATTTGCACATTTACTCGTGGAATATCAAAACATTTGCACATTTTCTCGTGGAATATACAAAGCCATACAGTGGGAAACCAGACCTAAGGTATGGCTGTTTGTACGGTCGCGGACAAAACTATCGTTTCACTGTTTAGGCCGTGAATTAATAAGTCCGTACGCAGTACAGGACGCTTCGTTAGTAGTGCTCCACTGGAAACTAATTTAGCGGTATCTTGTGTGTTGCAAGGACGGCTGAGTATGCTGGTGTGGGCGTGAGTGTGGCAGTGGGAGTAGGAAATGAAATGACGATGGAGGGTGAGTCGTCCCCGCAACACACGGCAAATCACCCAGCAAAGTGGAGGAGAATCTCTGTATTTATGGGCCACTCCTTATATTGAAAAGTGTATTGGACTTTGAAAGTTGCTTTCCTGGATTTCGTAAGTAATTGTTCTCTGTCTTTATGTTTACCTAATAAAGTGAATTTATATAGAATGAAGTGAGTGTATATCACAAGAAAATATACCATGCATGTGTGCATCCTATTTATATATTCATGCACGCGTGCCTCGTTGTAGTGTATTAGTGAGATGTAATGTTTAGATGATGATGATGATGATGATGATGATATCGACACTCGCCTAGAAATATTTCCATGTGTCCTCTTGCAGTGTACATTCGTCCGTCCATCCATCCATGCATACCGTAGCTTTATAAACACATACACATACTTCTGCCACTGTGCCCTGATCCATACACCACATCGGTAACAGGATATAAATACATAGCGATATACATAGAACCTAACTTCCTTCCATGCATCCATACATACATAAATACACCCACCCATGCCAGTGTGCCGTGATATACTGAAGAAATCAGTAACAGGATATACACGCATCTGTCCATCCATCCATGCAGTAAACATTTACATGCATCATACATGCATACCTACGTACATATCCATCCAAACATACATACACATACTGTTTTCAGCGCGCCCTGATCCACACCCCATATCAGTAACAGGATCTATACATACACATCCATCCATCCAAGCATACATGCATACATACATACATAAACACCCACTTTGCCTATGTGTCGAGCTGCACACACGCCATCAATAAGGGACCCCACACCACACCACAAAGCATGCAGTCAACAGGCAAACACTAATATTTATCGTGCCTCGCTAACTTACTGCCCTGAACACTGCTTCAACACACACACACACACACACACACACACACACACACACACACACACACACACACACACACACACGTTGAGTGCATTTTTACATATCAAGGAAATAAAACCACCCACCTATCCACCCGTCTCCTCCACCCCGCCCCCTCACACACACATTTATACACACGCACATGTTTGCCCTCCGTATGTACACACATACATTTATTCAGAACCACCATTATCAGACACATCTATCCTCAGCACACACACTCACACACACACACACACACACACACACACACACACACACACACACACACACACACACACACCAGTACACAGGACACTCGTATATTCTTTCAAACACGCAGTACACAGTGATAGGGAAGATATATTTAAAGAGATTGCATACTAGAGAGTCGCTTGAGAGAGAGAGAGAGAGAGAGAGAGAGAGAGAGAGAGAGAGAGAGAGAGAGAGAGAGAGGATGACGAAGAAATAAGAAAACGGAGACAGGAAAGAAGTTGAAGAAAAATAAGCAAGAGAAAAATAAGACGCTTGAAAAGAACAAGGACGTAAAAGGAAAGTGAAAGTAGGAGGAGGGCATGTGAAGAAGAAAGTGTAAAGAGAGAGAGATAGAGAGAAAGGGAGGGAGGGAGGAAGGGAGGGAAGGAGGAGGAAGGGCAAGGTGAGGAAAAGCCAAGGTCAGTCCCCACATTATGTTGTTGACAAGAATGATGCAGTGGAAAGGTGTGTGTGTGTGTGTGTGTGTGTGTGTGTGTGTGTGTGTGTGTGTGTGTATGTGTGACAGCGAGCCAGATAGATAAGCAGGATAGATAGATGAATAGGCAGACGACGGATGGAAAGATTTATAAAACAGATAGAGAGATAGAGAGATATTAACACAAAACAGACTGACAGGTATTTTTTAAGCCGCGTTTTTGTCGTCCAAGCTGAGGGATCGGATTCGATGCCATCTTCGGCGAAACCAAGCTGCTCCGTTTTTGTCGACCAAAGTGATACGAAGCCGGCCCAAGCATTTGTCATTGAATCCAAGACCGTCTTCGTATCTCACCCATGCGTGGTCGGGAGCAGTCTTGGTGTAGCTTGGGGAGAGTGAGAATGACCAGCAAGGATCCGTAAATGGTAAATATAATGAAATTAACACTATGTACATAAAATTAGGGTGCAGGTGGCTAATATTAACGACCTACAGGGCCAGTTTAGCACAAATAAGGACTACGTGTAAATTGCATATTCGTCAGGTGATCTTCGGCGAACCCCTCTGTTTACATTGCGATCGGCAAGTGTAATTTTTTGGTTCTACGTATCCTGGAATGTTGTTGCGGACAGAAACCAAGCGCCTCAAGACGCGCTTCGAATCCCAAGCTCCAGCTTGGACGAAAATAACGCGGCTTTAGATAGACTGATGAATAGAGGTACAGATAGATAGATAGATAGATAGATAGATAGATAGATAATAGATGGACAGATGGATGGATAGATAGATAGTCACAGATACAGAGAGGACGTGAAGGACGGAAAGTACAAAGAGTGAAACAGACAAAGACCGAAACAGACACACAGGCGATGAGACAGAGATTAAATGAGTGAGGCTAGAGGTAATGACATGTGATAATGATAAGAGGGGAAAAAAGGGTAATGTAGCGAGGAGAAGAGAGAGAGGGAGAGAGATGGGAGAGAGAATGAGTGAGATGATTAATACAAGCCTGGTGGTCACCTCAAGGAAGTCGTCGTGGCCTTAGGAGGATCCCTGTCATCTTTTTTCATCGCCTGTTTATTCTTACTGCCTCTTTAACTGTCTTCTAGACTGTCTTTTTTCGCTGGCTTCTTCACTGTCTTCTTCACTTTCATCTGTCTCCTTCACTGTCTTCTCTTGTCTCCTTTAGTATCTCCTCAGTCATCTGTGCTCTCTTCTTCACCATTTTTTATTCTTTGTTTTATAGCTTTTACACTGTCTTCTGTGCTATTTTCAACTCTGTCTTCTGTGCTGTCTTCTGTAGTTTATATTATCTCACACTATCACCTTCACTCTCTTCGTCACCATCTTCTGTACTATCTTCTGGACTTCCATCACTTTCATCTTCTTGACTGTCTTCCAGTATCTGCTATCCTCTTTTCCTTTCACCGTCATTATCACTCCCATCTGCAGTTCCTTCTTCACTGTCTTCTAATGAATTCACGTTCATGTGAGACTGGGACTGTAACTACTACTACTACTACTACTACTACTATCCTTCCACCTATCCCTTGGCCTCCCCCTCCCTCTCCCCTCGTCCCCTCCTGATGTGGTATTTCTGTTAACGTAATTTCTGTCCTCGTATTTTTCTCTTTGGAGGCGTAGGAGCGTAAAGCGTATAATAGGGCCGTGACACGCTCTTTATAATTTAGCACAGGTATTTTTAGGTCTCCCAGGAAATTAATTAGCGACGTCTGGAAGTTGGACTCTGAATAATGATGATGATGATAATAATATTTATAATAAAAATAATAGTAGTAGTAGTAGTAGTAGTAACAATATTATTATTATTATCATTATTATTATTAATTATTATTATTATTTATTATTATTATTATTATTATTATTATTATTGTTATTATTATTACTACTGCTGCATATACGAGTAACTATAGTTGACTTGACCCTTGCATTGTTCACTAAAATAAGGAGTACCGTAATATAAGATGATGATGGTGATGATAATGGTTTTAATGATGGGTGATAATAATAATGATGATGATCATTATAATAATAATAATAATATTAATATAATAATAACAATAATAATAATAATAATAATAATAATAATGGCTTAATATCCCTACAACGAGAATATTAAAGTAGTATTAGGGCAATCAAAAGCAATCATGCGTATTTCTTGACTGACCTCGATAATTACAATAATAGTGGTGAAAATAGGGCCCGCTTAGAGCTGCCCATTAACCCCTTCACGACGAGTCTCTCTCTCTCTCTCTCTCTCTCTCTCTCTCTCTCTCTCTCTCTCTCTCTCTCTCTCTAAATCTAGGATAGTGGGGGGCAGCGTCGATCTATACTCATTTTACTTTAACTTGGCCTAAAATTGCCATCTCTTCCTCGTCAATGCTGGGTCGAAGGAAGAGCTTAACACTAGCATATGGTGCTAGTCACGAAGAAGTGCTGTGCAAAGGAAGTAAAGCAGGAGTGTAGTCTTTTTTTTATACCACTAAGCTATACGTGAAATAATCAGAAAAAAAAAAAGACGAAAATTTGAGCCAAGTTGGAGAAAAAAAAGAGTTGAGAAATACCCCTCCCCATCGATATCCCTCCCATTTTGTCAAACTTTAGAGTGCCAGGTAAGCGTGAAGTTTATCGAGCCAGGGTGATCGTGTGTGTGTGTGTGTGTGTGTGTGTGTGTGTGTGTGTGTGTGTGTGTGTGTGTGTATTTTCATTCTATTTATTTATTGTTTGTATCAAGTAAGCCTGAAGTGTTATAAACTGGCCCACGGTGGTCATGTTTTTGTACTTTTTTTTTAATGTAGTTTTTAAAATCTCGCCTGTTTATTTATTTTATTTTTATTTATCCATTTTTTGCATCAAGTAAGCGAGAAGTTTTATAAATTGAACTGGGGTATGATTCCCCCACCCCCCTAAAGTCCCGAGTTCCGACACGCACGCCGTCCTGAGTGAGTCAGCCAGATTTCACTCTTGTCACGCTAAGGGCCGTACGGTAACCTAAAGAGTCCGGGGATAACTTTTTTTTGCCATATATTTTTGCCTTTTCTTGACGATTTTACTCAGCTTACGATAGCTTTCTTGAGCCGGAGGAATTAGGTGTGGCCTTAGTAAACCCCTTCAGTACCAATGACTTTAAAGTTAGCCGATTGGAAGGTTTATTGGACTAGTTACCAAGGAGACTCGAACTCCCTTCAGCTGAAGTGTAATGAGACTGGAGCATAGATTTCACTAGTTACCAAGGAGACTCATTCCCACTTCATACCTAAGGCTTGTTGAATTTCAGGTAACCACGACTAAGTTTTTGACCAGTAACCAAGGAGACTCATTCTCATCTCATAGCTACCTAAGGCTAGTTGAATTTCAGGTAACCATGACTACACGTTTGTCTAGTAACCGTGGAGACTCTTTCCCACTTCATTATCTAAGGTTTATCCAGTATTTGTGAGAGTGGCCCAGTTCCCTCAGATGAAAACCGAGAGAGAGAGAGAGAGAGAGAGAGAGAGAGAGAGAGAGAGAGAGAAACAGACAGACAGACAGACAGAGAGTAGCAGACGAGATCCTTCCTGTCTAAAAAGAAAAATTCACTCAAAAGATTCTGAACAATTGACCAGGAACTAATTACCT
>NC_137028.1:15043748-15083748 GCF_032717465.1 Coenobita brevimanus
ATACTCCCAGCCGCATTATAAAGGAATTTTGTACTTGGGAACAGTTAAAAAAAAAAAAAAGTTACCCCTGCACTCATTTTTACGGTTTCGGTCTCGTATAATTTTTGACACTTGTTCTTAAAGAATGTATCAGTAACACGCAAGGACACGCTATAGTTCTTTCACATTAACCTGGCCTAAATATTCGTCGTGCTGCAGTGTATTTCACTTAGTCCGATGGCAGAAAAAGAAAATACTCCGCATTGCATCGTATCCATAGCACTGTATTTTAGTGTTAATCTGTTGTTACTGGTCGTCGTTAAAGCTAGATAGTTGTCAGGTTTAGGAGGTTTGAATAAATGGAGTATAGTTACAACTTTCACTCAGTTTAGTATAATGTAGACCTTATTTAATACATGTTACACATGTATTAAAATTTGAGAAGTGTCACGGAAGAACACCTCATTTGCAATTTTCTCTCTGCTCCAAGTAATACAGTTGTTTAATGTATGTTACACCTGTAGTGATATGAGACAACAGTAGTACACAAAATCATCTTTGATCCCTTTCACCTGTTGTTAAAAAAAAAATGATAGAGACTGTTTTCTATATTTTGCACTTATGTTTTATATACAGAACAGTGGTATACTGTACAATCACACCACAGTCATCCTCTCACGGGATTTCATATAATACTGTGCTTGTTAGGTATGTATTGTACTTATACTTTTTATATGAAAAGTAGTACTCTAAGCTATCTGTTTTCCCTTTCACAGGACTTTGCAATGTATAGCGTTGAATTGATACACACTGCCCCTTTCATTTATATACATCACATCTATACTGATATGAGAGAGAACTGTAAAGCTCCAAACCATATATAATCCTTTCATCGTAATCTGCAAAATATAGAGTTGATCTGATTATATGCTGCCCCTCCCCCTCTTTAATTTAATTTATGCAGCACCAGTACGTAAATGACAGAGCAGTAACACACAGAAGCATCTATTTATTTGACTCAATCACGGAACTCTAATCTTATGTTCGCTGCCCCATTATTTGAGAAAGAGGTTCCACGTCTGACGGTAAAGATGATATTAATTTCGGCCCTCATCATATTATTCCTTCTTGCAAAAGCCCCATATTCACCAACACTCCACCGGGTATGATGTTGGAATTTTACCATTATATTCTACACCTGTACTTGTCAATTACAACACAGCAGTACACCTGAACAGACCGGCTAAGTTTTCACTGTACCAAATATGATTCAGGGATTTTTAGTGTCATCTATACCTGTACTCAGTCCTTTCACTGCCAGTACCATATACCCGCTAATGATATTCTCTCTCTCTCTCTCTCTCTCTCTCTCTCTCTCTCTAACGAACCCTAAACACCGAAACGACTAAAAACGACTTCCTTGTCCCTTTGACTGCAATGGGTGGATGTAAGTGCTGTACTGGCGCTAATACTAACCGATTTATGTATTTATTTGCTGAGAGGAACCGTACACAGTTAAATGGCATCTTGTATATCAGTTTCCGGTCCCCTTTCACTGCGATAATTGAACACAGCCATTTTTGCTTCCGCTAATGGCAGACGACTTTTTTTTCTCTTTTTTTCCTTTTTCTTTTTCTTTTTCTTTTTTCTTTCATGTTTCTTTCTTTTCTTTTTTTTTCATTTTTTTTTCGAGAGATCCCAAAGTGGTAAATGTCGAGCCACCAACTTCAATAATGCACCTTCATTGCTGCAGTAATAGCACTCAGTCACCGCCAATTTACCTGTAGAAAGGAAAAGATTACCTGGTCCAATGATACACCTCCAGTAATGCAACAACAGGGCCCGTCGGTTAAGGAAGCGCTCTGACACCTTTTACTAGGCGATTTAGTTTGGTTATTACATTTTACTGTTCTATTCTGTTTCATATAAACCCTTCTAACTTTGCCGTACTCTGCCAGCCAATTCCAAAAACAAATCGCTATGGGAGAGGTGTTAGGGAGCCACCTTACCTGAGGTCACCTCTCAGTCACCACCAATTCAGTAACCAAATCAATCACCTCGTACAGCAACAACATTCTCAAGCACAGACTACTTTGCATTGGTAATTGACTTATGAGTAGAAGGATGGGGAGTGCAAAAAGACGATGGGGAGTGCAAAAAGACGATGGGGAGTGCAAAAAGACGACGGGGAGTGCAAAAAGATGATGGGGAGTGCAAAATGATGATGGGGAGTGCAAAAAGATGATGGGGAGTGCAAAAAAGACGATGAGGAGTGCAAAAAGATGATGGGGAGTGCAAAAAGACAATGGAGAGTGCAAAAGAGACGATGTGGAGTGCAAAAGAGACGATGTGGAGCGCAAAAAAGACGATGAGGAGTGCAAAAAGACAATGGGGAGTGCAAGAACAAAAACAAATGGGGAGTGCAAAAAAGACGATGGGGCGTACAAAGGAGTGCAAAGGGGTGAAACTGTCTGGTGTGGGCATGAGAAAAATAGGAAAGTCTTCAGTCGCCACATAGGGGTTCAAAGAAGTAGCAGGTGTAACTCTTAGACGATGCGAGGTATCCCTGTTACCGAGTAAAGCAGTGTGGCGTTAGACAATAAAAAACACACACACACACACACACACACACACACACACACACACACACACACACACACACACACACACACACACACACACACACACACACACACACACACACACACACACACACACACACACACACACACACACACACACATTTCTTCCTCCCCTCAATAATTAAGCTTACTTTTACTGGCCAACTTTTTAACCCAGTTTGCACATACCGATCTATCTACTTTCCCACCTGACGATCCTACCCACGTACCTACCTGCCTACTTACGGATCTTTTACCTACCTACCTACCTACGGATCTTAAAGGTGTTGTGTACTAGTAAAAAAATAAACAAATACAACAAAGATCCTTCCTCCAACACCACGTCATCTTCAGAAACAAAACAACAGCATCTTCGGCCGTATGTCAGTGAATTCCTTTGCTGCAAGACATCCTTCCTTATTTCCTTAGATGGACATAATCTTGAAAAGGAAGTAAGAACACAATCAAGACGTCAAAGTACAATGCTGGCTTAAGTGTTCTCGTGTTACCAATCCGTGGAGTTCGATTTGGCCTCACTGGGTAAATTGACTTCACTGCTAATTTGACTTCACTGAGTAATTAGACTTAACTGGTAATTTGATTTTACTGAGTAATTTGACGTCACTGGGTAATAATTTGGCATAACAGGGAATTTGACGTCACTGGGTAATTTGACGTCACTAGTAATTTGGCGGTCGGAAGTTGTTAATGTGGGTGATTAGATGGCTGTGTCGTAGTACCTCCCCCCCCCCTTCCTGCCTGATTGAGCACATGTAAGATGTATCATTTTCTGTCTAGTGGGGGGTAAGGGACAGAATGGCTCGGTGGTAGCGCCCGCACCTCACGACCGTAGGGTTGGCAGTTAGAGCCCACACCAGGGTAGCATGTATCTGGTGAGAGGTGTAGCGGTCTCTCCGTGAATCACTCCTTGCCCTGCAGATCCATATGGTCCATTGCTTCTACCTCGGGGATTCTCTCTATCTCTAAAAAAAAACGGCACTCTTGCTTAACTCTTCCTAAGGCAGATACAAGAGATAAATTAGATAGATAGATAGATTGATAAACAGACAGATAGATAGATAGATAGATACAGAGAAAGAGATGAGATAAACGTGCATTACATTTAACCATTATTTACCGTATGAAATAACTGCAAGACATGAGATCAGCGGCGATAAATATTTCTTTAAATGAACATAATATAAAATAATCACAAATAAGTGACCTAAAACAATAGGTAATGGGACGGATCGAAAATATTTTAAAAGGAGTACCAATAATAATAATAATAATAATAATAATAATAATAATAATGATAATAATAATAATAGTATTAATGATGATAATGATGATGGTGATGATGATGATGATGATAATGCCGATGATGATGATGATGGTGATAATGATGATAGTGCAGTAAGGGTATTATTATTATATTATTATTATTATTGTTACCGGTATTTTATTATTATTATTATTACAGAAAAGCAGACCAACATAAATACCTGTTCTCTGCTTAATAACGCTTTCAGTAATCAGTTCTCAGTCTTACCTGTTGAAAAAGAAAAAAGAGTATTACAAAATGAGCATTAAAAGAGAATATTAAAACATGAATCAAAATAGCAGCACGTTCATAATATATAATACTACTGATACTTCCACTGATAATAATAATAATAATAATAATAATAATAATAATAATGATGATGATGATGATAAAACACAATAGTAATAACGAAAATAATACTTCATGCATACCTAGACAACAACACACAGCGTTGAATGAAAAGGCAAATATTAATAATAATATTTACACACACACACACACACACACACACACACACACACACACACACACACACACACATGTAAACAGAGGCGGGTAGATTGATTATTATTGCAAACCTTAGTTCTGTCAACACTACTGGAATTCCTTTTATGGTAGGTGGTGGCGTCAGAGAGAGAGAGAGAGAGAGAGAGAGAGAGAGAGAGAGAGAGAGAGAGAGCAGCATAAACAGCGCAACACACGACAACACCCAAGGACCTCGCAACACAAGTGCATCTTGGGCCAGCACTCCCAGAAATTACCCGAGACGTGAGGGGAAGAGATGGAGGGAGGGGAGAAAGGAAGGGAGAGGGAGAGGGAGGGGGAGAGGGGAACACAAGAAAAGGAGAGAGAGAGAGAGGGAGGGAGGGGGTGAAGAAGACGGAGTAAAGGAAAGGGGGAGTGGGGGAAGTAGGTGAGGAGATATGAAGGGAGGAAAAGGGGGAGGAAGAAATGAGGGAAGAGGGGCCGAGAGGAGGAAAAAAAGAAGACAGAGGGGAGGGAAGCGGGAGAAAGGAGGGGAGAAATGAGGATGGAAAAGGGGAAAGGGGAAATAGATGGAGAGAGATGGAGAGTGAGGAGGAGGAGGAGGAGGAGAATTGGTTAAGGGTGGGGGGAGTATGAGGAGGAAGAAGGGAAGAGGGGGAAAGAAATGTGGAGTGGGGAAAAATGAAGAAGAAAGGGAGGGGAGAAAAAGAGATAGGGGGAGATAGAGAAAGGGAAAGAAAAGTGGAGAGGCAAGAGGGGAGAGAAAGGAAAGGAAGAGGAGAAGGGGGAAGAAAACAGGGGATGGTGAAAGTTGAAGAAGGAAAAGTGGTGGTGAAGAGAAAGGGAGGAGATGGAGAGAAGGGAGAGAACGGGAAAGGAAAGAGAGGACAGGGGAAAGGAAGAGGGAAGAGGAGATTGGTAGGGAGAGATGAGGAAGAGAGAGAATGGAGGGAGAGGAGAGAAGGAGAGAGAAGAGATGAAAGGAGATGGGGATAGTCTTTCTTTCTCCTTACAGCCCTTCACCGCCATCGTAATCTCTTCCTTGACATGCTTTCTTTATCTTCCATGTTTTGTGTATCTTTATTTTCTCTTTCACGTCCATTGTGTTTCTCGCACGCATAATTCTCTCTCTCTCTCTCTCTCTCTCTCTCTCTCTCTCTCTCTCTCTCTCTCTCTCTCCCATTTTTTTTTTTTACTTCAGTACTCTTATTCAGTGCTCAATTTCTCCATAATTATGTAAAACACCTTCTTTCACCCATTTCTCCTTTACCCCACAAGTGTTACAAAAGTGACTTAATCATATGAAGTGGATCCCTTAACCTGTGCAGTGCTGCAGAGGACTTCAAGGGCTGAAATGATGAGTTGGATGAGGATGTGGCCCAATTTTGGCTTCGTACTCAGATATTTTTCCAACTTTTGCGATTTCTCTTTTTCTCCTGCCACCATCCACCCTCGTTCTCCCCTCCCCCCCCTCCCCTCACTCTTGCTCCTCCTTACTCTTCCCTTTCCTCCCCTCCCCCCTCCCCCTCCTCACCTCCCTCCCTTGGGAACGTCTATGGCCTTTACAGAGATCGTTCGTACCCTCCTCGCCGTTTCTCTCTCTCTCTCTCTCTCTCTCTCTCTCTCTCTCTCTCTCTCTCTCTCTCTCTCTCTCTCGTCTATCCCTCTTTTTCTTGTCTCTTGGTTCTTTCTTTCTTTAGTCCCTCTTGATTTCATCCCTCCTTCACTTCTCTCTCTCTCTCTCTCTCTCTCTCTCTCTCTCTCTCTCTCTCTCTCTCTCTCTCTCTCTCTCTCACACACACACACACACACACACACACACACACACACACACACACACACACACACACACACACACACACACACACACACACACACACACATAACATTTCAAAAAGGTAGCTAACTTTCCATCGTCTCGAACTCATTTCTAGCTTTCTGTCACCACACCAGTCACACAGCGATATGTCTATCTATCCATCTATCTATCCATCTATCTATCTATCTATCTATCTTTATAATTGTAAATATGTAATTATATATTTATTATAATACACACACACACACACACACACACACACACACACACACACACACACACACACACACACACACACACACACACACACACACACACACACACACATGTTCGCTCCACCCCAAGTAAACGTTTATGGCCTTTTACTGTAAACGTTCATTCTCTCTCTCTCTCTCTCTCACGTTCCCCCACCCCCAGTGAACGTGTATGGTCTTTACGCGGCCGTTCCAGCCCTCCCCATCGTTTCTCTTCCCTGTGGCCCTTCGCGCTGGCTTTGTCGGGGGTTAAAATTGAACCCTGTGCTCTTTGGCTGGAGGGTGTGGGATGGGAGGGATGGGAGAGGGATGGGAGTGGATGGTGGGGATAGGAAAGGAAGAAAATGTAATACTGAAAGAGGTGGGAGAGGTATGATAGGGGGGATAGAAGAGAAGGGAGTGGGTGAAAGGGATGGGGAAGTATGGGGAAGGAAGAAGATGCAGTATTGAAGGGGATGGGAGAGAAGGGGGAGGGGGGATGGAAGGGACTGCCTGGAAAGGAATAATATGTAATATGAAAAGGGAAGGATTTGGAAGGAAATGGATTAGCGTGTGGGAGGGACTGAGAGTATGGTGGAGGGGAAGGGAAGGAATGAAAGTGGAATTGCCGGGGAAAGGAAGGAATGAGAAGGGTATTGATTGGAAGTGAATGAAAAAGGGAATTGGAAAGGAAGGGATGAAAGGTATTGCGTGCGTAGGAAGGGAAGGGAAATTAGTGAATGGAAAAAGAAACGAAGAATAAAGTGAGCAAAGGAGAACAGAGAGAGAGAGAGAGAGAGAGAGAGGAAATCAAAGTAATGCTTCGGACAATAAGCTCTATTTTTAAAGTCCAGTAATTATGAAGCTTAACATAATATCCAGAAAATTCCTTTGGGTTCCATAGATCGCCTTACTGTGTTCCGAAATTCATTGTTCACTGTCTTGTTATTTTTCTCCTGTAAGTGGATTATTATTTTTGTCCTCAGTTTTGCATTTGTGAATGTGGAAGAGTTTAAGGGATGATAAGAGAGATTGGAAAGATATTGTAGAAGAGAGAGAGAGAGAGAGAGAGAGAGAGAGAGAGAGGAGAGGAGGAGGAAGTATATTAGAAAGTCTGTGAGGAAGGGAGTGCTGGAAGGAGTAATGGAATGAAGGTCCGTCGGCGTAGGAGAAAGAGAGAGAGAGAGAGAGAGAGAGAGATTGGAAAGCCTAAAATGGACGAGGAAAGGGACGAGTTTAGGGCACAGCCGGAGTCAAAAGTTTTTATTTTAATACTTCCTCGGAATTTCGCCAGCACGTTACGAGAATTCCTAACTTAATCCGAACCTTACCAAATCAGCCTCTTCACCACGATGACGTCTTTATTTTTTTTTATTCTTGCTTTTTCCAGACGATTTTATTCAGCTCTGGAGTGGCTTTCTGAACTGGAGGGGTTAGACACAGCCTTCATCAACCCCTTCAGTATCCTCTAAGATGAATAAAATCGTCTGCCTCACTTGGACAGGGAAATATAAGAGAGTTCAGAGGAATACGAAGGAGTACAAATGGTGTGTAAAGGGTTTCAGGGAGAGAGAGAGAGAGAGAGCAAACTGTCGTAACCAGTTGACCCCACGTTTTACTGAGCCGCGGGAGATGGGACCAAACCACTGCCTTCCTTCCAGTCAAATACCTTAAATATATAGAAGAAGTAAAAAAAGATATAAAAGAAGAAATATAAAACTTAAGATTGGGTTTTTGCGCTAATGGAAAGCAACAATTCCCTCCCCTGCTTTACTGCTTTATTTTAGAGTCAGTTGCCTTCGTGCTTTATTGGTGGCTTTCCTTGGGCTGGTGTAGTGTGTGGTTTTAGAAGGCTCCCTTGCGTCCCTTCTGCATCACCCTTTCACCCCTAGCGCAGATCCACCGCCCGGTCGTATCAGTGCCTCCACGTGAAGGCGTCCTTCTCTAACTTAATTGATCCTTGCTACCTTCAGATGATTTATCATCATCATCATAATTTTTATTATCATCATCATCATCATCATCATCATCGCCTTTTTTTCCATCCTCCTCCTCCTCCTCCACATCATCATCATCACCATCAGCAGTAGCAGCAGCAGCAGCACTACCTTTCCCCACCTATGCAAGGTTACTGATTTATAATTTACAAACTAAATCGCCAAGGAACGTGTGCGAAGGGAGCCTCCAAGGACTAGATTACGACCCCAGAGACTGAATAACTGATTCGAGAGACTCCACTAATGTTATGGCTCAAACTTGTGCTATCAAAGGGGTTTTATTTCTATGTATTTCTCTTTCGTTTTATTTCTTTTTTTCTGCATTCTTCTTCTGGCTTTTTTCTTACTGCTGCTGATGGTGATAAAAATGATGATGATGAAAGTGGTGAACGCTTCTGCTGGTACTGCTGCAGCTGATGATAAAAACGCTGATAATGTTAACTATGAATAACAACGATGACCTCTTCTGCTAACACAACTGACAATGACGACGAAGATAAGGATTCGAAATAACATATCTGGAATTAAAAGGGCCATCCCATTCTTCCATCCACCCCATGTTGGTAGGTGAGGAAGATAATTTTGTGTGTGGGTCGAGTCGTGGTGATGGGCGTCCTGGGGGAAAAAAAAAATCTATATAATTCTGAAGTGCAGGGACCAGGGAGCGTGATTGAAAAATTCCTGTCCTTCCTGTGTTCTCTTCCTCTGAAATCTAGAACTCTATTTTTTCCTCTCCTTCTGCTCCCTTTTTCATTTTACTGTGTGTGGGGGGGGTTTGGGTTGGGGGATTGTGTGTGTGTGTGTGTGTGTGTGTGTGTATGTGTGTGTGTGTGTGTGTGTGTGTGTGTGTGTGTGTGTGTGTGTGTGTGTGTGTGTGTGTGTGTGTGTGTGTGTCTCTCTCTCTCTCTCTCTCTCTCTCTCTCTCTCTCTCTCTCTCTCCTTATTCTGTATTCTATTTCCCCCCGCCATCACCATCTTATCACATCCTTTTACCTTCATCTTTATTTTCCTCCTCCTCATTTTCTCTCTCATTCTTTTTCCCTTCCCCTTATCTCTGTTTCACTTCCTATTTATTCTTTATTCCCATATTCTTTACTCCCTTTATTATCATCCTCTTTTCTCGTTTTGCCTCTTCTACTTATTATCTCTCTCTCTCTCTCTCTCTCTCTCTCTCTCTCTCTCTCTCTCTCTCTCTCTCTCTCACCCAACCTTCCACAGTTTCTCCTTACTCCTTTATCCTCTATCCCGTCTCTTCTCTTCTCAGTCTTTATTCCCCTCCTTCTTCATTTAGTATTCCCAGTTGGCTTCTTCATTCCTTCTTCGCTTCCGTCGTCTTCTTTTCCTCATCTTTGTTTACCACTGTGTTATTTTATTTCCACTTTATTTTCTTTTATTATATTTAGGATACTGTGTTCCCCTGCCCTTCTTTTCATTTCCCTCTTCTTTCAATCCCTTACCATCGTTAACAAGACACCAGCCTTTTTCCTACCCTGTCTTCACCCCATCCTTCCTTACATCCTTCCTTCCTTCCTTCCTTTCTTTCATTTTCTTCCTTCCTTTCTTTCATTTTCTTCCTTCCTTCCTCCTTTCCTTCCTTCCTTCCTCCTTTCCTTCCTTCCTTCCTTCCTTCCTCCTTCCTGTCCTTCCTTCCTTCCTTCCGTCCTCCTTTCCTTCCTTCCTTCCTTCCTTCCCATTCATCCTTCAGCCCACACCTGCCTCCTTCCCACCCCACCTGCATCATCAGCAACAGGTGCTTCTACCTAGGCTTTCTAATAAATGATAACCAAACGTCAATCGTGTGTGTGTGTGTGTGTGTGCGCGCGGTTGTAGCTTGGTTCTTGCTGCCTTCATTTTATTTTAGAAAGGACCTCTTTTCATGGAGTCCACCCTCCTTTGTTCCTCCCTCTCTCTCTCTCTCTCTCTCTCTCTCTCTCTCTCTCTCTCTCTCTCTCTCTCTCTCTCTCTCTCTCTCTATCCAACGTTCATGTTCTGTCTGTTATCTGTTTATCTACTCTTCTGTACGAGTATCTGCTGCTAAATGTCATTCAATCCAGCCATTCATTCATCAGTATCTACTTATATTTGTCGATGTCTGTCTATCAATCATCCTACCTACTTATTTATATCTATCTATTTATCTGCCTGTCTGCCTGCTTACCAGTGTATCTGCCTAACTATCTGTCTGTCTGCCTATCTATCCGTCTATTTACCTATTCTGTCTATCAGTGGCCATTGACCTCACAGTAAGGATGAATCGTTCTCTAGTGAAAAACATCTTTGTGGCAATTTACTGTAAGGTTCAAAGAAGTTGCCAGGGAGACGTCATTGGAGAGAGAGAGAGAGAGAGAGAGAGAGAGAGAGAGAGAGAGAATAGATGGTCGGTTCCAAAATCCCAGCAATTCTACACTTTACCACATTCTTCACAGATCAACACTTTAGCTCCAGTGCCCACCCTTCATACTGAATACATACAGAATTTTTCGTTAAGAACTCGTGTACTGAAAACTCATTCACAACTTTATTTCTATTCCTAAGCAGAAGAAAAAAATTGTCGTTGCAGTGAAGAGGTTGAAGCGTAATTTATATATGGAATTTAGAGTAATGAAGAGTAAGGCAAGATAGCGTCTTCCCCCCTCCCCCCCAAAAAAAAAGAAATGTATGAAAAATGCAAAGTAGAGTAATTGAGTTAAAGAGAGAAGTTAAGGGAAATGAGGCTTCTTAAGAACACAGAAACAGAATAAGAAGAATAAAGAAAAAAAGAAAGAATATAAAGAGTAAAAAGAGATGGATGTTAGTTGTTGCTGTTATTGTCTTTGTGCTGCTGTTGTTGTAGTAGCTGTTGTAGTTGTTTTTGTTGTAGTTGTTATTGCAGTTGCTATAGTTGTAGTAGTATAGTTGTTGTGTGTTGTATCGTTGTTGTTGTTGTTGTTGCAGTTGTGGTCCCATGCTTATCTGAAATGTGAACCCACTGGACTTTGGGCTAAAGCTACCTTTCTCCTGTCGCTCACCTTCCTCCTTTCGGGAGATAGGGAAGTAGCTGAGGGACGTTTGTATAACCAAGTATATGAGCCGCCTATTTGTATAGGTGCCACCACGCGAAGGCGCCCCTCTCCAACACCTGAATTATGAGCCAGAGTGGGTAAGGAGAGTGTATTGGAGAGTGCGGCCTTATTCTTTGATCCGCGGCCTTACCACAGATTTAAACTCAGTTCATTTTTTCCTTCAGTCCATATCCCCTTTGGCCCTTTTCCTCACAGAACCACAAATCTCACCCTCTACCGATATATCTCCTTTTTGTTTTCCCGGTTACCATCTCCTTACAAACTTCCGCAACAAGGGCGGCACCTGTTGTTATATCAAATCCCAATATGCAGTTGACCCTATTTTAAACTTCACTTCATCCAGTTTTGATTACTCATTATATAAATTAAATTGTCAAAACATTACCAAATATATTTGTGTAGTTTATCGTTCCCCCAGTGCTTCTTCGGAACCCAGTGTATTTGATTCCATATCCACTCAGTTGAGTAACCTTGACCTTGCCCTTGGCACCGAAATTACCATTTTGGGTGATTTTAACATACACAGTGTTGAATGGTTATTGCATTCTGCCCGGACTGACGATGCTGGTCTAGAGTGCGAGCTGTTTGCGGAATCGTTTAATCTCACCCAGTTGGTAAAGCAACCAACCAGAATTCCTGATAATCCTGACCATAATGCCCATCTCTTGGATTTATTCTTGACAAATAATCCAGATCAATACAGGATAGAGGTACTGTCACCACTTGGATCCTCTGACCACAATCTCATCAAAGCCTCATTAGTTAACCCTCCCACACCTCCCCGTTCTGAACCTGTCAGGTTGACCCGATGGCACTTTGATAGGGCAGACTGGGATGGATTTAGAAATTATCTTGCTGATGTTCCATGGCAGTCTTTCTTCTCTAGTGATCCCAATTCTACCCAGTCCCACATTTGTGACTTAATACTAGCTGGTATGGATTTATTCATACCAAGTCAACAGTTCACTAAAAGATCGAACTCTCCAAAATGGTTTGATGGCAACTGTGCCAGAGCAACAGCCCAAAAGTCATTAGCACATAACTCTTACTTAAAATCAAAAACATCTGAATCACTCTCCCAATTTAAAATTGCTAGAAATCATGCAAAAGCTGTATTAAATCTATCTAAATCAAACCTTCTTCAAAAGCAAGCATCAAAACTACTTAACAACCCTAATGACAATAGAATATTCTGGTCACCTCTTAATTCTTTCAATAATAACTTTAACAAGTCATCTTCCATTCCCCCACTAAAATCATCAGATGGCAACATTACAAATGACTCACGTGGGAAAGCAGATATCTTTGCCAGTACCTTTGCCAGAAACTATACCATAGACGATAACAGCCAGAATGTCCCAGTACTGGAACTTGATTCTCCCGAAATTGCCCCACTTAAAATACAGACAAGATACGTAAAATCCATCCTAGACAATTTACCTACTAACAAAGCTCCAGGCCCAGATGGAATTCCGCCAATTGTTTTGAAAAAGTGTTCCCCTGAACTTGCCTCTGTCCTAGCTAAATTATTCTGACTATGCATACGTACTTCTTTATTCCCAAATTCATGGAAAGAAGCCAATATCCACCCAGTTCCGAAGAAAGGAAGTCGTCTGACCCCGCCAGTTACAGACCAATAGCTGTCACATCTTCTCTTGGTAAGGTATTTGAAACTTTAATTAATAAGCACCTTGTTAAACATCTTGAATCCAACAACTTAATTAGTGATAGACAATATGGTTTTCGCCATGAAAGATCCACCATTGACATACTCAATCTCTTAACTCATACCATCCATCAATCAATTGATCTTTTTGGAGAAACTCATGCAGTAGCTCTTGATATCTCTAAAGCTTTTGACAGAGTATGGCACCGTTCCCTGCTGTCCAAACTCCCTTGCAATGGACTAACGTCTTTTGTTCCTTTGATTTCTTCTTATCTTAGTGACAGGAAAATAAAAGTAAAAGTAGATGATGTATATTCGAATTTCCACTCAATTAACGCCGGCGGCGCCAACCCTATTTCTGGTTCATATTAATGATCTCTTATCTGTCACCCACAATCCCATTCACTCATATGCATATGACTCAACACTACATAGTTCATTCACACTCAGACATCCATTTACAAAGTCTAATATCTCTACCTCTCAACTCAGTACAGCCATCTCCATAAATCAATATCTATCTACAATCAGTGAATGGGGACAAAACAACCTTGTCTCTTTTAATGCTAGTAAAACTAAATATATACAGTTTACTAATAGACAGATATTGCCAGATTCGTACATTACCTTCAGTGCTACTAATATTCCCATCTCCAAAAGTATTAAAATTCTTGGCGTCTCACTTACAGTGCCCTCAGCTGGACCTCTCATGTCAAATCACTTGCTAAAACCGCCTCAAAGAAACTTTGATTATTGTACAGGGTCCGTAACTTCTTCGCCGATGAGCAGTTTGCTGTAATTTATAAGAGTCATGTGCGCTTTCAGCTTGAGTATTGCTCACCCTTGTGGAATGGTTGTGGAGAGGTTGCATTAAGACAACTTGACAAAATTCAGAATAAAGCTGTTAGAATCATAAACAACCCTGCCATTACATATAAACTACCTCCCCTGCAAGTAAGAAGGAATGCTGCCTCCCTTGCATTATTTTACAGATATTTTTTTGGCAAATGCTCAGACGAAGTTACGTCCATGATGCCACCTCTCCATGCCCTCCCTCGTGCTGCACGGGCATCTGGTAGCGCTCATGACTGGAATGTCACTCAGCCATATTGCAGAACTTCAGCCTATCAGAATTCTTTCATTCCCCGAACTGCATCTCTCTGGAACTCGCTTCCCCAGAGTTGTTTCCCTCCAAATTTCAACCCACAGCTGTTTAAGTCTAACTGTTACAGATATTTTATGAACAGAGGACACCGGTAATCTGGTGTATGGATTATTTTTTTTTACTCATTTGTTTTTCCTTCCTCCGTTCTGTTATTTATTTAAAAAAAAAAAAAAGTTTAACAGAGACCAACAAGAGAGTGACTATGCCAAGGAGAGGAAGGTTAAAACAGTTTATTAGGGAGGAACGGAAGTAAAAATAAACTGTGAATAACAGGCAAGGAGAGTAAGGAGAGTTTAAGAGGGAGACGAACAGGAGAGTGACTATGCTAAGAGTGGGAAGTTCGATCATTATAGCAGGGAGGGATAGAAGGGAAGATTAACAGTGAACGGCAGGAAAGGAGCATGAGGAAGATAGAAGCAAGATAAATGAGGTAAGGATGCAAAGTGGAGCCATCGAGTTAAGAGGGGAAGTTAGGGAGAGCGTGAGACGGCTTAAAGGAAGTAAGACAGGCAGAATTAAGACAAGCTGGACATGCAGACCAAAAGGGTTAAATAGGCGGTGAGGAGTGGGAGTGGTATTTCTCTCTCTCTCTCTCTCTCTCTCTCTAAGCGATTATATTGAGCTCCCTAACACCTTTTCCTAAGCGATTTATTTTTGCTTATTACACCTTACTGTTCTGTTCTGTGTTAGATAAATCTAGCATCGCCATACCTAGCATAAACAATGTGCAAAGGGATCTTAACCAGCCATATCCAAAAAAAAAATCGCCAAGGAAGAGGTGTTAGGGAGCCTCTTTACCCGACGGGAAAAAGGGCCATAGCCTTAAAAAATTAGCAGAGAGAGAGAGAGAGAGAGAGAGAGACGTCATTGGGCTGATGAGGTTTAAAACAGAAGGGTGGGAAGGAAAATTAAGGACAGAAGATAACAGGCCAAAATAAGGAAAACATAAACAGACAATTGGGTTAAGGAGGAAAATTAAGAAAAGTGAGGCAAGTTGAAGACAGAAGCTGGAAAATTAGAGAGAGAGAGAGAGAGAGAGAGAGGCAGGCAAGCAAAGGAAGAGTGGGTGAATATCAAAAGGAAAGTCGGCTTCGTTATTCCCTGCACTGCACTGGCGATTTTTCTTATTTCCACTACCATGACAGTTTTGACTTTATGCTTCCTATCTCCAGACGATTTTATTCAGCGAAGGGAAGACGTTTGGAGCTGAGGGAGGGAGGGGTTAGATACAGCCTTCATTAACCCCTTCACTACGACGATGCACTCCTAAGCTGAATAAAATCGTCTGCTACAACGTCATCAGGGTTAAAGGTTTATTCGAGGTTAAACGTTTATGGATTACGTCATCGGGGTTAAACGTTTATGCATTACGTCATTGGGGTTAAACGTTTATGGATTACGTCATCGGGGCTAAACGTTTATGCATTACGTCATCGGGGTTAAACGTTTATGGATTACATCGTCGAGGCTAAACGTTTATGCATTACGTTATCGGGGTTAAACGTTTATGGATTACGTCATCGGGGCTAAACGTTTGTGGATTGTCATGGGGTTAAATTTATGAACGACGTCATGGGGTTAAACGTTTATGAATTACGTCATCAGGGTTAAATGTTTATGGAGTGTCATGGGGTGAAACGTTTAAACTCTTTAGTCTGCTCTCTGGACTCATTTTCTCTGTTCTCCTTTTCCTGCACCACTATCCTCAGCCCGCCACACTTTCCTTAACTTTCCTCTTTAAGTTAATTGCCTGCTTAGCATGTTTTCCGCATTTTTGCCTGTTTTCTCGCGTAACTCTGCTCACTTTACTGCCCCTCTCTTTAGTAGCTGACTCTCCTTAGCTTCCTCACTCTCCTCTGCTTGCCTGAGGGAGGGACGGAGGCTAAGGAGAGTGGGGAGGGAGGGACACAGGCGAAGGAAAGTGGAGAAGGAAAAATTGAACAAGGAAACTGAAGAAGATGGAAAAAAGAAAGATACCAGATTGTATCGCTGTAAGAGGAGGGAGTGATGAGCAAATGTAGAGTTCAGGGAAGAAAAGGAGGGTAAGGAGAGTGAGGTTGGGAGGGAGGGATACAGGTTAAGGAGAGAGTAGGAAGGTAAGGAGAGTGGGGGAGGAAGGGATAGGGAGAGCGAAATGGGGATGGAGGCAAACGAAGGAGTGAGTTGGGGGGTATGGAGAGTGGGAGTTAGATTAAGAGGGGAAGCAAGAAGGCTAAGGAGAGTGTGGGAAAGATGCAGGCTAAGGAGATGGTGGAGGGGGGTTAAGGAGAGTGGTGGGGGGGTAAGGAGAGTCGGGGGGGGGGAGGTTAAGGGGGACGCAACTACCTCATCACTCACAATTTCTGGCCAAAATTTCATCAGCCGTGGTCGAGGTGAGGAATTTCGCCTTAAAATATTTTCGCCCTGTTCTCCTGTCCGGCTTTTATCCTGTTTGCTCTCTTTTTTTCTTTTTTCTACTCTCTTCTCTTTTTCTCTCTATTCTCACAGTTTCCCGTTTCCTCTCCAATTCTCTCTCTCATTCTCTTCGCTCCCTTTCTCTTTTTTATAATCTTTTTCCTCTGTTTTCCTTTCATTTTGCTTTGTTACTTCCGTTCTTTCTCGCTCCTCGCATCTCTCTTCCTGTCTGTCTTTTTGTTTTATGCTGCTTTTCCAGGTCAGCCTTTGTCTTGTTTCCTTTCTTATTCTTTTCTTCCTGTCTTTTCTCTCTCTCTTTTCTCTCTCTCTTTTTTTTTCATCTTTTTATTCGCATCCTATTATTTATTTTTGGCCTATCTTCATTTTCATCTTTCCTCTGTCTTCATCCTGTCTTTCTCCTCTATTTCTTTCTTTTCTCTCGTCTTTCTCTCTGCTCGCTTCTGACATTCTGTTCTTAGCCATTTCTTTATTGTTTGCTTTCATTCTATTTCTTGTCTTTTTTCCATCGATTTTCTCTCATTCTCTTCCTTTCTTCTTGCTTCTTATCTCCTGTCTTTCTTTTCAATTTTGTTTTTTTCTCCATTCCCACCTTTATCGTGTTTCCTCTCTCTTTTTCTCTCTTTCTTCTCTCTTTTCGCATTTGGCTGTTCCTGTGTCCGGACTATCGTGTGCCTCTCTCTTTCTTTCTTTCCACTCTTTTCTCCTTCACCTGCTCCTGTGGCCGGCCCTTAGCGTCTCTCTCTCTCTCTCTCTCTCTCTCTCTCTCTCTCTCTCTCTCTCTCTCTCTCTCTCTCTCTCTCTCTCTCTCTCCCTCCAATTCCTAGCATTCCCGTAAGTTCCTCTTTTCTGATTCTCTCATTACTCTTCATCTCATCTTCTGTCATTTCTCCTCTCTCACTTAGTCTCATTTCTCCTCTCTCACTTTCTCTCATTTCTCCTATCTCATTTATTTCCGCCGCCTCCTCAATTTAACTTACCGTACGCTGTTCCTCTCATATCAGCAGTGTGTGTGTGTGTGTGTGTGTGTGTGTGTGTGTGTGTGTGTGTGTGTGTGTGTGTGTGTGTGTGTGTGTGTGTGGTCGCGCAAGATTTTTTCCGCATTTCTTATGATGATGATGGCGATTATTATTATTATTGTTATTATTATTATTATTATTATTATTATTATTATATCATCATCATCATTATTTTTCCCGTACCATGTAATCGTATTCGACAAAGAGGAGCAAAATTAACCTTATACCCCGTCATTTACCGATTTACTCTAGCGATCTCCAGACGATTTTAGTCAGCTTAGGAGAGACCTTTGGAAATGGAGGGGTTTGAGCCAGCCCTCATCAACCTCTTTAGAGTGAGGACGTCCTTTATGTATATCGTTCTTGTTTTTACAGACGGTTTCTCTCAGCTGGGGACAGATTTTTCGAACTGGGGGGAGGGGGGGTTGATACAGAGTTCTTCACCCCCCCCCTTCCTCCCCTTAGTACAAGAGGTGTCCCCGTAAGCTGAATAAAGCCGTCTGGCATCAGTAAGGGAGAAATAAATTCTTTTGTACCATAGGGGGTTATGACACTGTAGGAAAGCATTATGAGTGGGGAGAGCTATATGGTGCTTGATCGATAGCTAGACAGATGGATGGACAGGTAAATAGACACAGATGGGTAGATAGACAGACAGACAGACAGATATGTGGATAGTTAGATAGCTTTGTAAATAGAGAGAGACAGACACACAGACAGACGCAGACACAAACAAACGGACAGACACAGACAGACAGAAGACAGAGACAGACAGACAGACAAACCGACAACCAGGAAGCTTCCTAATAATTATTCTCAGGAAAAGCGGTATGCAAATAATTCAATCATAAAAAAGTAAGATACAAAGGAGAAAAATGCAAAAAAGAAATGGAGAGGGAGAGAAACGCATGCATATCATAAATACAGATTACGAGTCAAAGGAACCAGGATTTAGGAATTATAATATTACTTGGTGGGTCTCGATTTCCAGTCTTGTATGTAACTCAGAAGAATAGCTATGTAACTGATGTATCTCTCTCTCTCTCTCTCTCTCTCTCTCTCGATTTCCAGTCTAATTTACTCAGAAGTGTAACTGTGTATGTAACTGATTTGCTCTCTCTCTCTCTCTCTCTCGATTTCCAGTCTAATTTACTCAGAAGGGTAACTGTGTATGTAACTGATTTGCTCTCTCTCTCTCTCTCTCTCTCTCTCTCTCTCTCTCTCTCTCTCTCTCTCTCTCCCCAAGCTGAATAAATCGTCACACACACAAAAAAAGATCCCAGGGTTTAGTAAAATATCCCGCAATTCTGTGTCACTTTTATCTTTTTTTTTAACATTTTTTTTTTTAGATAATAATATGAAAGAGATTGTTTCCTCCTTTTATCACGTTCCTGCCTTATTTAAACTTATTTTATTTTATTTTTATTCTTGCTGCCACCTTACTGTTGTGTTCAGCTTAGGACTGATGAGAGAGGGGAGATAGAGAGAGGGGAGATAGAGGGGAGATGGGGAGAGGGAAGATAGAGAGAGATTGAGAGATTTCTAAGCCCACCAGCATTGGGCTTGGGGCTTTTATCTTCCATCCTTTATTGTGTCTTCCCCTACCCCCTCCTTTTATTGTTATCTCTTTGTACTCCTATTTTTCACCTTCCGAGCAGCCCTTTATCTCGGAGCTGTTCCACTGACATAGTTTCTCTCTCTCTCTCTCTCTCTCTCTCTCTCTCTCTCTCTCTCTCTCTCTCTCTCTCTTCATCCATCCAATTACTCTTCCACCATTTTTACGTGTTCTGTTTCTCTCTGCTCTCGTTTCCTCTGTCTGTGTCTGGCTGTTTTTCTGTCTGTCTGTCTGTCTGTCTGTCTTTCTATCAGTCTATCTATGTTTGTCTGTCAACCCATGATTCTTTTTATCATAGTTCACACGTTTTTCTTTAGTTCTTTTCTTTCGTCTCTTATTTTGTACATTTCGTTTTACTAAATTTTCGTCTTTGTTTCTGCTTCTCTTTTCTTTAGTTTCTCCTTCGTCCATTTTTTCCACGCATGTTGTGCTTTATTCTCTATCTCACATTTCTTTTTTTTTTCACACTTTTTCTTCTCGCTAACTTCTCTCTTACTCTAATATTTTGCTGTTTCATTCATTCTTTTACTTTGTTTTTATTTGATCATGCTTTATTTTGCTTCCTCTATCATTCTTTTTAATTTTCTTTTTCCCCTCCCTCTTTTCGTAACTCCTCCTTTGGTCTCTCGCATTTTTGTCCTTCCTGTCTGCTCTTTCTTTCTCTTTTCCTTTTTTTTCTTTATATTCTGTTTTGTCTTGTTGGTTTACTTCTCTTTTCATTCTCTTCTCTGATACTATTTTCTCTCTTTTTCCCGCCTTTCTCTCTACGTTTTGACCTTTACTTTTATTTCTCTCTCTCTCTCTCTCTCTCTCTCTCTCTCTCTCTCTCTCTCTCTCTCTCTCTCTCTCTCCCTCTCTCCCTCTCCCTCTCCCTCTCCCTGTCTCACCACCGTTTGTTCTTTTTTTTTTTCTTTTTTCTCTCCAATGTCGTCTCCTCTAACTATGTAACCTTTTGTATTCAGTTATCTCAAAATAGTTTTACTAGTTTCTCTCTCTCTCTCTCTCTCTCTCTCTCTCTCTCTCACACACACACACACACACACACACACACACACACACACACACACACACACACACACACACACACACACACACACACACACACACACACACACACACTTCTTTACCCCATTTCCTTCCATCTCCCTCGTGACCTTCAGAATAATTCGTTAATATACAAAATTTACTCACCGAATGTACACTTTTGCCGTTTTCTCTGTCGCCGGGGAAGGTCTTAGTTTCTGTCGCTGTTTGATTTGGTCGGTGATAGCTAGGTTGGTGAAGCATGTCAGTCTTTTGTGCCAGTGTCTGTTTAAGATTCTCTCTCTCTCTCTCTCTCTCTCTCTCTCTCTCTCTCTCTCACACTTTATTGCTGTTTCCAACTAATTTACTTTTATTCTTTTATTCTTTGCAGAATGAGAGAAAGTTTTACGACTGAGGCAGAAATGGAAGAAGGAAGGAAGGAAGGGAGAGATGAAAGGAAGGAAGTAAACAAGGAAGGACAGCGAAGGAAGAAAGGTAAGATGAAAAAGTATTTGTAATCAGAGAGAGAGAGAGAGAGAGGGAGGGAGGGAGGGAGGGAGGGAGGGAGGAGGAGGAAGAGGATGAGGAGGAGGAGGAGGTGGAGGAGGGAGAGAAGAAGCAAGGGAGAGAGAACTGGGTGAAGGAGGAAGAAGAAGAGAGGAGTGATGATAGGGAGGGATAGCGTGATGTGAGGGAGGCTGAGAGAGAGAGAGAGAGAGAGAGAGAGAGAGAGAGAGAGAGAGAGAGAGAGAGAGAGGAAGGGAGGGAAGGAGGAGCGTTGGAAGGGATGCTGGAAGGAAGGAAGGATGAAAGGGGGTGATGGGTGGAGGAGATGAAGGAGGGAAAAAATGATAGGAGTGAGATGAAGGAATGGAAGGAGAGGGGGAATGGTGGAAATGAAGGAAGGGAAAGAGGGAGAGAAGCCGAAGAGTGGAGAGGGAAGAATGTGATGGAGCAAAGAAACACAGAAGTGAATGAAGGTAAGGGGAAGTGGAGAGAGATGTGGGATTGGAAGGAAAGAGGGGGATGGAGGTAAAAGAGAAAGAGCAAACAAGGGAGAGAGAACGAGGAAGCGGGAGGGAGGGAGAATTGGGTTAAGAAATAATGAAGGAAGGAAGAGAAGGAAGGATGGATGGAGGGAGGGAGGGAGGGAGGGAAGAAGGAAGGAGGAGGGGAGAAGGAGGAATGAATGAAGGAAGGGAGGGAGGGAGAGGGAGGAATGAAGTAGGAAGAAACAATGGAATATAACGAAAATTAAAAAGAAAATATGAAGAGGCTGAATAAGAAGGAAGAGGATGAGTAATGAAAGGGAGGGATTGCGTGATGCGATGGAGGGAGAGAAGGAGGGAGGGAGAACAGAGGAAGGGAGGAGGGAGGAAGAAAGGGAAAGAAAATAAAGAGAAAGGAAGAGAGACAACGAAAGAACAAGGAGGAAAGAAAGAAGAGGAAGGAGATGTGGAAGAAGAGGAGAAAGGGAGGAAAAATGAAGAGAGGGAACGAGAAATCGAGAGATGGAGGGAGGGAAAGAGGAGAGAGGGCAGAAGAAAGGAAGAGAAAATGGAGAGAGGAAAAGAGACAGGAAGAGAACAAGAACATGAGGGAGAGAACTAAGTAGTGAGCAAGAGTGATGAAGGAAAAGACATTGTAAATATAAAAACAGAAATGAGAGTTCAGAGAGAGAGAGAGGGGGGGGGGGTGAGAGGAGAAAAGGGATCAGTAATAAAGACGAAGGAAGAAATGGAGAATGGATTACAGGAAGTGAGAGAAAAGATGGAGGAGAAGGAAGAAGGAGAGAAGAGAGGAGTAATGAGATGTTGGGTTAGCGTGAGGCAGGGAGAGATGGAGGAGGAGGAGGAAAGGAGAGAGAGAAGGAGGAAGGGAAGGAGAGATATCGGGGAGGAGGAGGAAAGTAAGGAGAGAAATCGGGGAGGAGGAGGAAAACAAAAAGGAGGAAGAGAGGACAGGAGAGATGGAAGAGTAACAAGGGGGAGAAAAGAGGGATGAAGGGAGGCAGAGAAATATGAAGGGAGGGAAGGGGAAAGCAGGAACAGAAGAAGGAAGGAAGGAAGGGAGGGAGGGAAAGATGAAAGGAGCTAGGGAAAGATGAAGTGAAGGAAGAGGGAGGGAGGGAGGGAGGGAAAGATGAAAGAGGGTAGGGAAAGGTAAAGGGGAGAGAAGAAGGAAGGAGAGAAAGAGAGATGAAAGGACGGAAGAAGGGAGGGAAGAGGCAAGGATGTGAGAGAAGGAAGAGGAGAGAGAGAGAGAGAGAGATGAGGGGAGGAAGGGGAGGAGAGAGATGAGAGAGGAAGAAGAAAGGAGGAAAGGAAGGGGAGGGGAAAAGGAAGGGAGGGTAGAAGGAAGGGAGGCTCCATCTCACGCTGAGACTAATATCCTCCCTTCATGGCTGTGTTCCCTTCCTTCCTTTCCTCCCACTCTCCCTTCCCTTCTCTCTCTTTCCTCCCTCTATCTTCCCTTCTCTCTCTTTCCTCCCTCATTCTGACCTCCTTCTCACTTCCTTAGTCTCCCTCCTCCCCCCTCCCTTATTCACCTTAGCATTTTTCTCTTGTATATTGATCTGTTTTGGTATTTCTCTCTCTCTCTCTCTCTCTCTCTCTCTCTCTCTCTCTCTCTCTCTCTCTCTCTCTCACCTTCACCTTCACCTTTCTCTCACTCTCTCATCAATTATTTCAAACGCCAATATTTTTCCAGAAATCGATAACCTACTAGACGATTCACGATTCCCTGACTGTTTGATTTGCGTGGCGACAGAAAGCTAGAAATGAGTTAGAGACAGTTGGAAGTTAGCCACGCATTTGAAATCAGAGAGAGAGAGAGAGAGAGAGAGAGAGGACAGTAGATCGACAAAACTACCGGTAATGTACAGAGAGAGAGAGAGAGAGAGAGAGAGAGAGAGAGAGAGAGAGAGAGAGGACAGTAGATCGACAAAACTAATGGAGAGAGAGAGAGAGAGAGAGAGAGAGAGAGAGAGAGAGAGAGTGTTTTCTATCTCTTCAGTCTGTCGGTTTTCATCTTCTCTTGGTTTCAAAGCGATGGTCCAAACTTTGTCTTCTTTTCTTTGTATTTTCTTCACGTCTTCACCTAATCTTTGTTTTTCATCCACTCTCTCTCTCTCCATTGCCGTGTCATCTCCCTTTCATTATTTTGTCCCTCCCTTTTTCCTAAATCTGTTCTCCATCTTTTCTCTCTCTCATCATCATTTCCTTTCACTTTTTCTTTCTTCCTCGTTCGTCTCCCCTCATTCCATCTTCTTCACTCCTCTTCCTTCCTGGATTTTCTCCTCCTTTGTCCTCCTTTTCTGCCTCCTCCATCAACCTTTTTGTTTCCCATCCCGTTTCTCTCCCTCTCAGTCTCTTGATCCACGATTTTTTGCTCCATGTTTTCATTTACCAGTCTGTCTTTTCGTAACTCTCTCTCTCTCTCTCTCTCTCTCTCTCTCTCTCTCTCTCTCTCTCTCTCTCTCAATCCCAGGACGCAGTGGGAGGCTTTGTTCCTATCATGGCCTGATATTGGGTAACAGCCATCCAGGTCTGGTGTCGACCCAGCCCGGAATGAGAGAGAGAGAGAGAGAGAGAGAGAGAGAGAGAGAGAGAGAGAGAGAAGGGGGGGACTGAGGAGGAAGGGAAAGGGGGAAGGAAAATTAGGAAGGGAGGTGAGGAAGGAGGGAATGACGAAGGAACAGGGAATGAGAGAGAGAGAGGGGGGGGGAGGACTGAGGAGGAAGGGAAAAGGGGAAGGAAAGTTAGGGCAGGGAGGTGAGGAAGGAGGGAATGACGAAAGAACAGGGACTTAAAGAGAGAGAGAGAGAGAGAGAGAGAGTACAAAGGAAAGCAAACAGCAACATACCTATCGGTCCTTCGGGGGTCGTTTGTTATTGGCAAGGCGATAACTGTGATATCTATTCTATGAGGGAGAGATAAGGATAGCGAAGAAAGGAGGAGGGGGAGAGGGAGAGAAGTAAGGGAGAGAGGGAAGAAGGTAGGAAGAAAGAGAGAGAGAGAGAGAGAGAGAGAGAGAGAGAGAGTAAATGAGGAACGAAGGAAGTAGAAGGAAACAAATATGGAGGGAAAGGGAGGGAAAAGAAAGCAGAGCGAGAAAGGAGGAGAGAGAGTACGATGAAGAGACATTAGATAGGAGAGGAATATGTGTGAGGGAAGGAGAAACACAGAAAAAAGAAGAAAAGAAAAACAAAGTTGTGAGGGAAGTAATGGAAAGGTGGAGGGAGGGAGGCTAGAGGGGAGAGTGTGAGCCAAAGAATGAAGGAGGGAAGGAAGGAGGAATGATAGGAGAGTGACAGGAGATAGCAGAGGGAGATAATTGAATGAGGGAGGCACACAGAGGAAGGAAGGAAGGATGGGAGAATAAGAGGAAGGAAGGAGGGAAATGGTAATGTCTGAAGGGAGGGGGGGAAAGTTAGAGGAAGAAGATGTGTATGAAGAGGGAGATACATAATGATAATAATAGTAATAATAATAATAATGATAATAATAATAATCTGGTCTTCGTTTCTCTAGAGCCCCACTTCTTGCAAGACTTCTCTAGTCCACAAAACACGTCTTCCACCTTTACAAGAATAATGACATTACTTACAATACAAAGGACATCTGCAGAAGAACATGGAAGGAAGGAAGAATGGAGAGAGAGAGAAGGAGGAAGTGGGTGGCCTAGAAGGTGAGGGAGGAAGGAATGAAGGTAAATGAAGGAAGGAAGGAGGGATAGAAGGAGGAAGTGGGTGGCCTAGTGGATGAGGGAGGAAGGAATGAAGGTAAATGAAGGAAGGAAGGAGGGAGTGAAGGAGGAAGTGGGTGGCCTAGTGGATGAGGGAGGAAGGAATGAAGGTAAATGAAGGAAGGAAGGAGGGAGTGAAGGAGAAAGTGGGTGGCCTAGAGGATGAGGGAGAGAGAGAAGAAGGAATGAAGGAGGGGAGGAGAGTGACAGGAGATGTGAGAGAGAGACAGAGAGAGATGTATGAGAGGGAGGGGAGGAGAGTAGATATGGGGAGACTGAGGGACAGGAGGGTGACGAGGAGACGAGATAGATAGATAGATAGACAGGTAGGCAAATTGATGAACAGATAGTTAGACAGGTAGATAAATGGAAGGATAAATAGATGGTTGGATGGATGGATGGATGGATAGATACATACATTCATAAGGAGAGAGAGAGAGAGAGAGAGAGAGAGAGAGAGAGAGGAGTAAAAGCAAAATAAGTACCAAATCTATTGATCCTATCGAAGCTGTTTATTGCAAGGAAGTTATAAGAAAAGTGTCAGTTCTTTAAGACAAGTGGAGAAAAGTAGGAAGGTAAAGAGAGGGGAAGCAGAGGAGGAAAAGAAGGGAAGAATAAGAGGAAGAGAGGGAAGGTAGATGAGGAGAGGGAGAGGAAGAAGAGGAGGAAGGGGAAGAAGAGGAGGAAGGGGAAGAAGAAGAGGAAGGGGAAGAAGAGGAGGAAGGGGAAGAAGAGGAGGAAGGGGAAGAAGAGGAGGAAGGGGAAGAAGAAGAGGAAGGGGAAGAAGAGGATGAAGAGAGGGAGAGAGGAGAGGACAACAGTAGCAGTAGATAAGGGGGAAATGAGGAGGGATGGGATGGTTAAATCGCAGGGGGAACAAAGGGAGAGTGAGAGAGAGAGAGAGAGAGAGAGCACAGACCTTCTACTCCTCACTAGGGGGTCCGGCCTTAATTTAATATTAATAGGAAGACTTACTCTCTCATTACTAAAGTTAAAGAATAGGAAATGAAAGCAAACGTAGAGAGAGAGAGAGAGACTAGAGTTAAGAGAGAGAGAAATTACAAGAGGTGAAGAGATACAAGGAGAAAGTGAGTGAGCGAGGGAGAGGGAAACACGGAATAAATTGAAAGATAGTGAGCAAGGTGGGGAGAAGAAGAGAGAGAGAGAGAGGAGAGAGAGTATGAATTAAAGAGGAGGAGAGTAGATGGTGATGATGATGATGAGAGGGTGGAAAGGGGAAAGGACTAAGCTGAATGAGGAGAAAGAGATTTTATGTAATTAATGGGATGAGAGTTAGAGAAAGAAGGGAGGGGAAGAAGAGAGAGAGAGAGAGAGAGAGTGGGGGGGGGGTCTGTCAGCGTTAAGCGCTTGTGTACTTCTGTGTTTTATTCCGTCATAAATTTAATGTTTTGTGTGTGTGTGTGTGTGTGTGTGTGTGTGTGTGTGTGTGTGTGTGTGTGTGTGTGTGTGTGTGTTACAGGCGTAGTTTAATTGGGAATCTTCTATTTAACTGCGTTCCCCTTTACGTCCCCTCGCCTCTCTCTCTCTCTCTCTCTCTCTCTCTCTCTCTCTCTCTCTCTCTCACCCTTCCATCGCTCTTTCTTCCACATTTCCTTCTCCCTCCTCCCGCATCTTCCCTCATCGCTTATAAATTTCGCAGGTATCATAAGTCCTGTATTGATGCTCGGTCTAATGCCTCTCCGCCGCGCCTTGCGACGAACGTATTGCACTTTACGTCTATGTCTGATCCGTCGTAAGTTTTAATGCTTAGTAGGCGCGGTGAGAGAGAGAGAGAGAGAGAGAGAGAGAGAGAGAGAGAGAGAGAGAGAGAGAGTGAGAGAGAGAGAGAAATGGAAGGAGAAGAAGCAGACAGTGAGGACGACAGCAAGGTCAGGAAGGAAGCAGGAAGATTGAAATTAAGAGTAGAGAGATAGGAGGAAAATATGAGTAGGATGGATTGAAGGACATATGCAGCAAGGAAGGATAAGTGACGTACTGAAGGAAGAGTTGTTGGAGGGGAGAAGAACGAGGTAGCAGCGGGAGAAGGAAGGAAGACAGGAAAGGAGGAGGTGATGAATGAAAGGCAAATAGAGAAGAGGCTGGGAGGGGAAGGAGGAATAGAAGGAAGAGGGGGTAATAATGATGGAGGTTTGGACAGACAGAGAAAGAAATGAAGGAGTAGGTGGATTGGAAGGAAGGAAGGACAGTGAAGGGAGAAGCAGGCAGAAAGAGTACTGTTTAATGGAAGGAAGGGAATAGAGAAATGGAAGGAAAGGAAGAAGGGTAAAGGAAAGAAAAAGGAAAGACATGGAAATGGAACAAATGGAGAGGAAAGGAAGTTGGATGAAACAAGGCAAGAAAAAGTGAAATTAAGAGGGAAAATGAAAATATACTCGTACACATGTCAAGGTATGAATCTAGTACACTTCATGCATCTTAACTTGGTCCTGATTTTCGTCCTTTTGCATCTTGTTTCATGTAACTGTGTGGCAGAAAAAGACATTGCTACGGCTCTGCATCCTTCCCGTAACACTTTTCTGTGACAGGCTTAATATTCTAGTGTTAATCGTGGTAGAACTCAGCATTCAAGATGGCGACATGGTATATTTAGGCCAAGTTAGAGGAAAGGTGTGTAGATGCTAGCAAATTTAGGTCAAGTTAGAGTGAAAGGAGTGTAGATGCTAGCAAATTTAGGCCAAGTTAGAGTGAAAGGAGTGTAGTTGCTAGCAAATTTAGGCCAAGTTAGAGTGAAAGGAGTGTAGATCTAACCTACACAAAGACGTAAATACTCTACCGACTCATATATCCACAACGACCAAATTTCGAACCCAAAGTAAGGGCGGGTGCATATCGGTAAGCAAACGCGTAAACCACCGGACCACCGCGTTCCCTTAGTGGTTGATAAATGATGCTAATAGAGAAGGACTGTGAGGTAAGGCAAGAGCGACGGACTCCCAGGAACACGGTCACTCGATCCACCTGACCTGACCTCAAAGATTCTCTCTCTCTCTCTCTCTCTCTCTCTCTCTCTCTCTCTCGTTTCTTGTTATTATTTTCGTCCTTTTCCCATACGGTCACACGTGCATACATTCCGTGTGTGTGTGTGTGTGTGTGTGTGTGTGTGTGTGTGTGTGTGAGAGAGAGAGAGAGAGAGAGAGAGAGAGAGAGAGAGAGAGATGACCGTCCTGGTAGAGACCAGGATCCACTCACATATAAGGAGCTTCACTCGCATATGTATAGATAGCCAGAGATATGATGCATGGTTGGATCAATGGGTGGGTGGATGAGTGGATGGATTGATAATAATGGATGGAGGGAAGGCTTGATGGATGATGGATGAATGAATGGATGGATGATGGATTGGTGGACGGATGAATCAAAGAGTGATCGATGGATGGATAGATGGACTAAATGAAGGATGGATAGGTGGATGGATGGATGGGTGGATGGACTGACGTATGGATGAATGGCAAAGAGGATGTAATGATACTGATGGATGGAAAGAAGGGTGGATGGATGATGGATGGATGGATGTATGGATGGACGTATGGACTGAGGGAGGATTACAACCATACGAACATTGGAAATAGAAAATCGATGAAAAGAAGAGCAGTGAGAGAGAGAGAGAGAGAGAGAGAGAGAGAGAGAGAGAGAGAGAGAGTAAACGCCCTGTGCTTAAAGAGCTTAATTGAAGTCAAAGGAATTCTTCGGTGATGGGAAGAAAAACTTTATAATCAAAATGAATTATAGAGAGGGATAGATAGATAGACAGATAGATAGTTAGTTAGTGATAGACATATAAAAAAATTGATATATAGATATATAGACAGAGACACAGATGGATAGACAGACAGACAGACAGACAGACAGAAGACAGACAGGCACATGGATAGACAGAGAGAGAGACAGACAGAGGGAGAAGGGAGAGCTGCAGGAAGGGAAGGGGAAATGCAACCAGGAAATAAAGCTCATTGAAAAATAGAGGAGGAGGAGGACGACGAATTAAAGAGAGAGAGAGAGAGAGAGAGAGAGAGAGAGAGAGAGAGAGAGAGGGAGGAAGGGAGGAGGACAAGGGAGGGCCAAGAAAATCCACAGAGAAGAAAGGAAGATTCATGAAGATTCAGTGAGAAGCCGAGGAAAGGGGGAGGGGGAGGGGGAGGGGAGGGGAGGGGAGGGGAGAAGGGGAAGGGGAAAGGGAGGGAGGGGAAGGGGGTAGAATGAGAGGAAAGATAGGCGGAGGGGAGAGGGTCGAAAGGCTGGGAGAGAGGGTAGGGGGAGGGGAAAGACGGGGGAGAAAAAGTGGGAGGAAGGGAGGAAGTAGAAGCGAGGGGGAAGGGAGGAATGGGATGAGGAAAGAGGGAGAAGGAAAGCTGAGGTGGATGGTGGGTTAAAGTGAGAGGAGTGAATGGGAGTGAGGAGAAGGTGGGGGAAGGATGAAGAGGGAGGAAGGGGGGAGAGGAAGAGGAGGAGGAAGGGGTGAAGGGTAGGGGAGGTGGGATTGAGGAGAGGGAAGTGAGAGTCGTAGAGATGTAAAATCCAGAGAGAGAGAGAGAGAGAGAGAAAAAAAAATGTTTCAGTCATTAGGTAAAAGAGAAATATTTGTCACAGTAACTGATTGTGAGAGAGGAAAAAAATACAATACCGAGAGAGAGAGAGAGAGAGAGAGAGAGAGAGAGAGAGAGTATGACTACAGGAAAAAACAGTTACACTATGCAGGAGGGACCGGAAAGAGCCAGGGAGGAGGCCAGAAAAGAGAGTCAGAGAGAGAGAGAGAGAGAGAGAGAGTGGGTCAGGGAGAGATAAAGTGAGTCAGGGAGAGTTACAGCAATAGAGGGAGAGAGAGAGAGAGAAACATAGGTGTGTAAGAGTGATCCTGAAAGTGAGAAAGAGCGAAAGAAAACGAGAGCGTGCCACACATAAACAGAGCCCCATTCATCTAGGTGTGGTGTGGGGCTGCAGTGTGAGAGAGTGAGATAGAGTGAGAGAGAGAGTGAGAGTGAGAGAGAGAAATGGACGCGCGGACGTGACCGATTTTCCCACCAACCCCGCACCCACCTTGCTTTTAAGGGGATACTCAGTTAGTCAGTCAGTCGCAGTCAGTCAGTCAGTCAGTTTATTTGATAGTTAGATAGGGTGTTAGTTGGTTGGTTAGAGGTTTAATTAGGTGAGTTAGAAGGTAAGGTAGTCAGTCCGTCAGCCAGCTAATCATCCATCCATTCATCCAGCTAGCCATCCATCCATCCATCCATCCATCAATTCACTCACTCACCCACCTTCCTCTTCCGCATGATCTTCTCTCCCCTACCTCCATCCATCCATCCATCCCTCTGTTCATCCATCCATCCATCCATCTCTCTCTCTCTCTCTCTCTCTCTCTCTCTCTCTCTCTCTCTCCAACCATCCTTCCATCTGTCTAGTCAGTCAGTCAGTCAGGCGGTCAGCTACTCAGTCAATTTGTCAGTCGTGCGAAGGATAGGGCGAGCAATGAGACAAAAGACTAACAGATATCATCCCCACTCACCCACTTATTACATCAAGCATCTAAACATCTATTTTTAAGGGCGATAGATAGAAAGATAGACATTTTTTGCGGGAAGCCAGACAGACACTCCTCCTAGACAGCTTCACAGTCAGTCACCTCCCCACCCACTGACTTATTCAGCTATTCACTTCCCTTTACTCCCTCGTCTCCCACTTATCTCTTCTCTCCTCCCCTTCACTCCCACTACCTCCTTCCCTTTTCCCCCAGCCGCCCACCCACTGACCCATACACCGACTCACTCACTCACTCACTCACTCACTCACTTACCCTCTCCTTCCCTCCCTCCCTCCTTCCTTCCTTCCTTCCTTCCTTCCTTCCTCCCTCCCTCCCTCCCTCCCTCCCTCCCTCCCTCCCTCCCTATCCATTCAACGGTGCCAAGACGGTCGGGGACAGGGCTGTGGCACTGTTTGACTCTCGTTAGTGACTGGAACAAATATTGGCACTCACTGACTGGATAAAAACTCGCACCTCACGCACTCCTCTCACAGCCTTGAAGAGAGAGAGAGAGAGAGAGAGAGAGAGAGAGAGAGAAATTACTGGAGGTAGGAGTGGAGAAAGAAGGCGATATATAATTGGAGAGGTGTCAGGTAGAAGGACTGTGTGAGCAGGAGGAGGGGAAGGGTGAAGAATTTTTTCGGAGAAGAAGAAAAAGAAAAGGGAAAATAATAATAATAATGATTTTAATAATAATAATAATAATAATAATAATAATAATAATAAGGAAGATGATGATAATGATATTGAAGAGAGGTAGAAAAGGCTAATAGGAGAGTGAATGGTTTGTAAAGGAGACGGAGGAGTAGGAGAGATAAAGGAGAGGCAGAGAGACAGGATAACTTAAGTGCAGCGTGCAAATAGAGCAGAGATGGAAGAGGAAAAATAAGATGACGTAAGGTGGGAGGGGAGAAATGGTAGGCGATGAAAAATGTACTGATGAACGGAGGGAATAAGAGGTAGAGAAGATGAAGGAGAGAAAAGGATGATAGGAGAGATAAAGGAATGTAGAAGGAGAAGGTAAATAGGAGAGAAAAGGATGGTAGGAGAGATAAAGGAATCTGCAAGGAGAAGAGAGAGGAAAGGAAAAAGATGATGATGATAGGTGGATAGGACCATTGGTGAGGTTGAAGGGCTTGTTAAGAAGAGAAGAAGAAAGGGAAGAGAAGATAAAGAAGAGATAGGAAAGATAACTAGTGTGATATCTGAAAGAGTGAGAAGTGAATGTACAAGCGAAGGAGAGGTGGATGAAAAGAGAAAATAATAATTGGAAAGGATGAATACAAAGGAGGATGGCTGTGTTATGATGAAGAAGAAATAGAAGAAGAAGGATTTGATGATGATGATGATGATGATGAAGAGGAGGAGGGGGAGGAGGAAGAGGGAGGGGAAGAGGAAGAGGAAGAGGAAGTGGAAGAGGAAGAGGAGGGGAAAGAAAGACCGAATACCTAAAGTGATGGTGGAGGGGGAGACTGAATATACAAGGGGAGGAGAGATGGAAGAGGAAAAAATAAATGATGGAAGGTGGAAAGGACAAATGGATAGGAGAGAAAGAGAGAGAGAGAGAGAGAGAGAGAGAGAGGGGATGAATGAAAAGAGAGAGAGGCATAATTAAGATTGGAAAACAGAGGAGAATGAAAGTAAATGCAGGAGGAGGAGGAGAAGAAGGAGAAGGTGAAGGAGGAGGAGGAGGAAGAGGAGGAGGGAGAACGTTGCGAGTAAAATAGGCGAGAAGGCGAGATAAGATAGAAAACCGAAATGATGGAAAAAAAAAAAATAAAGCCCTGAGGAAGACTGGAAAACAGAAACAAATGGAAGTGAAGAGGGGATAGGGAAGTGAATCAGTGGAGGAGGAGGAGGAGGAGGAGGAGGAGGAGGAGGAGGAGAGGTAAGGGACGAAATAGGAGACAGGATGAGATTAGATAGGAAAGTGAAATAATGGAGGGCCGAGAAATAGAAGACGAGGGACGAATGAATAGGAGGAAACTGAGGAGGAGGAGGAGCAGCAGGAGCAGGAGCAGGAGGAAGAGGAGGAGGAGGAAGGAGGAGGAGGAAGGCGAAGGGGAGGCGAAGGAGGAGGAGGAGGAGAGATAAGGAATGAAATAGGAGAGAGGGAGAGATAAGATAGTAAAATGAAATGATGCAGGGAGGGGAAATAGAGGACGAGAGGGAACTGGGGAACAGGATACAGGGATAGGAAGGAATGGAAGAGGAGGGGACAGGAGGGGAAGGAAGGAAGAGAGACGAAAGAGGGAAGAGAGCAGAAGTAGTGGGGAAGAGGAAGCGGAGGGGAAAAAGAAGAGGAATAGGGTAGAGGATGTGAAAGAGAGAGAGAGAGAGCGAGAGAGAGAGAGAGGGGAGGTGAAGAGGAATTGAAGAGGAGGAGAAAGAATTGTAAAGTAAGCATGCAGGACAAGGAGGAGGAGGAGGAGGGGGAAGAGCAGGAGGAGTAAGAGGAAGAGGAAAAGGAGGAGAGAAGTTGTGGAATTATTAGAGTACAGAAGGGAACGAACTTGTGGAATTTGTACAGCGTAAGGGAATAGAAGAACGAAGAAGAGGCAGGTGTTTAGGGAAGGGGAATTGGAAGGGAGAAAAAGGAGACAGGATAAGGAGTATAGAAGGTGTGTGTGTGTGTGTGTGTGTGTGTGTGTGTGTGTGTGTGTGTGTGTGTGTGTGAGAAAGAGAGAGAGAGAGGGGGGGGTGCTGGGACAATGCATAAAGGAAGAGAAAATCAAGAAAACAAAGTCATTAAGGGAACAGACGCCGATCCTCACCTCACAAAAAAGAAAAAAGAGAGAGAAAAAAAAGAAAGCGAGCACAAGGAATAAAGAGAAGACAAAAGCAAAGCCTAGAGAGAGTTAAAAAACAAAGCCATCAGTGGAACAGATCTCTTCTTTACCCGAGACAAAGAGAAGGAAAAGAGAAAATACAGGTAACAGAAACAGCCTAAAGGATAGAAGACAGAGAAAAGAGATAGAGAGAAGAGAAAGAAAAAGTCGGGAGAGAGCCAGAAAACAAAGCCATCAGGGGAACAGAGGCTTTCTTTACCTCAGACACCATTACATAGTCAGGATGGAAAAAGTTCAACCACTGGCTTTAATTTAGTCAAGGAAGGCAGGTCGCACTGGGTCGGGTCATTAAGGAGAGAGAGAGAGAGAGAGAGAACAGACAAGTACCAGGTAAAAATGTTAAGTGAGAGTTATGATCCAGTCAGGTGAAATCCCAAGGTAATGTTATGTTTCAGAGTAGGGTTCGTGTGCCCATCGGCTAAGTTGGCTGATTAACACTTCTTCCTGACTAGTACATATATGTGTGATATCGAGAGATAGATGAATAGATAGATAGATTGATAAACAGAGAGAAAGATAGATTTGATCGAGTCTTGTCTGTGCCAGGTTCAGTAATAGATGTTAAGTCAGCTAAGGACAGGCCAAGTTAGGTCGTCAGGTCAGGATAAAACCAGAATGGGTCAGGTGGGACCAGGTCATCAGGTGAGGTCGTTAGGTTAGATTGAGTCAGGCTACTTAAGGTCAGGTCAGATTAGGTTAGGTTAGGTTAGGGTAGGTTACGTTAGATGAAATTATGCGAAGTGAGTTTTGGCTAGGTTAGATCAGGTGAGATGAGGTCATTACCAAACCGATACCGTCAGTCAGCGTGGCGCCGTAATCCCCCGGTGGAATAAAATAGCTGGAATTCTATTGTCGCCTCGGAAAACAGCAGTTGTGTTAACGAGCTGACCCGTAATTACTCCACCTCGTAATGAGTCTCTCTCTCTCTCTCTCTCTCTCTCTCGTTTTATAGCTCATTTGATTCTTTCCTCATCCCTCTTTCCATCTTTTTCCACCCTTTTATTTCACTCTTTCTCTCTTCATCTTCTCTCCTCCCTCTCCCCCTCACTCTCTCTCATCCTTTCCTTCTCCTCTCCTCCCCCCTCGCTCTTTTAATGTGATTGGTTAGTCCGTTTCTCTCTCTCTCTCTCTCTCTCTCTCTCTCTCTCTCTCTCTCTCTCTCACTATCTTTATTTTCACACACCATACATTATCCTCTCTGCTTGCTTTTGACTCATATTTCTGGGGTCCGTCTACCTCTCTCCCTTCCTCCATTGTTCTCTCTCTCTCTCTCTCTCTCTCTCTCTCTCTCTCTCTCTCCTTTCTTTCGCTCTTCCCCTTTATCACTCATTACCGATATCCTCCTCTTGCTCCTTCCCTTCTCCCCCTCTTCGGCATTGTTCATTTCTTCCCCTTCTCCCGTTTTCTGTGTTAGTGTATTTTTTTTTCCTCGTACTACTACTACACTCTCTCTCTCTCTCTCTCTCTCTCTCTCTCTCTCTCTCTCTCTCTCTCTCTCTCTCTCTCTCTCTCTCTCTCTCTCTCTCTCTCTCTCTCTCTCTCTCTCTCTCTCTCTCTCTTCACTGTCCTGTTCTTGGAAATTTGTAATTGGACAGCAAATATTTTTGTGTCATTGGTGAACTGCACAGAAAGGAAGGTTTGTGTCATCTGTGTATCTGTATAGTTTTGTAACACACACACACACACACACACACACACACACACACACACACACACACACACACACACACACACACACACACACCACGCAATCTCTCGGCTCCTCTCATCTCTCCCCTCTTTTTATCTCCTTCCCTCCCTGTTTGACTCTCTCTCTCTCTCTCTCTCTCTCTCTCTCTCTCTCTCTCTCTCTCTCTCTCTCTCTCTCTCTCTCTCTCTCTCTCTCTCTCTCTCTCTCTCTCTCTCTCTCTCTCTCTCTCTCTCTCTCTCTCTCTCTCTCAGGGACAGATAATTTCCAAGAAGTATTCATGCACCAAGTTAGAGTGGGCAACATGATTTCTCCTACAATTCGAGAGAGAGAGAGAGAGAGAGAGAGAGAGAGTAGGACTAATGAAGGTGGAAGTGGAACAGAAAAACAATAAAAAGTGTCAGCAGACCTGGAAAGAAGGAAGACAAGCAATTTTCATTAAGCCAGGTGTCATCTTAATATATCTTAGGAGAGGCGTCTTGTACTGAAGGGGTTAGTGAAGACGATTTTTTTCAACCCCTCTAGTGCCAAAAGCCTCTAACCAAGCTGAATAAAATCGTCCGGCAGCAGGAAGAGTAATATACGTAACTAAAATATACAAAGTTCGTCATCGCAGAGAAGGGGTGAAACTCGTCGCTTTAATGGACTATTTTTTATATTTTTATTTTTTTTATTCAGACTAGCGGCAGATGAATTTAATTTTTGATAATCCGTGAAAGTTTATGTGAAGTCTAATTTCTAAAATGCTTCGTGTAATATATGGGATTCTGATTTTCCAACTATGTGCTTGTGAATCCTCAGGTATAGCTGAATCCTTAGTTATAGACAGATTTATGGTTACATCTGTCTGCCTGTCTCTCTGTCAGTATCTTTATCTGTCTGTATATTACACACACGCACACTAATCTTCCACACGCTGAATGGCTGGGTAAATAAGGATAAACTCTATGGGAACGTTACGCCAAGGTTCACTATGACTGCCTACGAGAGAGAGAGAGAGAGAGCTTACAATGTACTATAAGACAGTAGAGAGAGAGAGAGAGAGAGAGAGAGAGAGAGAGAGAGAGAGAGAGAGCTTACAATGTACTATAAGACAGTAGAGAGAGAGAGAGAGAGAGAGAGAGAGAGAGAGAGAGAGAGAGAGAGAACTTACAATGTACTGTAGGACAGTATAGTTATAGCACTCACCTTAGATCGAGTCCCAGCAGTTCTCCCAAGGAAGGGTTCCAGTGTTTGCGACGGCGGTGTGAGCGCTTAGACGCGGCTTCTACTTTGGCCACGGCGTGTTGTAGGTCCGTGTAGGGGTCAGGAGGGGTCGTGGTGGGTGGGGGGCGAGGCTGACCCGGGCCCCCTACTAGCCCTTGACCTCCGGGATCGTCGCCCCCTCCTGCCTGCTGCGCCGAGACTAGATTCCCGGCCTCTCGTGACCCGTTGCTAGTTTTCTGCAGCTGGCGTTGTCTGAAGGAGTACTTGACCCTGCCGTGCGCTGGGGCTTGAGGGTGCGGGGTGGCTAGTTGCGTTTCGACGTCTAGTACTAGCACTATGGTTACTAGTACAGCACCGGCAGCCACCCCAGCTAGTATGCGTTCTTTAAGCTTCATAGTGGGTGTCGAGGGATGGAGGGGGAAGACAGGAAGGGCTGGAGAGAATAGGAAGAGGCGCAGGAGGGAGGTTTGTGGAGGGAAGAGGTATGGAGAGTGTTTTAGTGGAGAAGGTACAGGTTTTAGTGGAGGTAGAAGGGATGAAAGGAAGGAGTGGGGTAGAGAGGGAGTAGGGGGAAGGGATGGGGTGGAGGGAGGGAAGAGGTGTGGAGAAAAGAGAGGGGTGAGTTGGGGGGGTGTTCAGGTCAACATGCCAGGGGTGGGGGTGGGGGGCGGGGCTGTGTGGGGGGTCATCACTAGAGTGGGGGGAAGGTCACCATTACCTCGCCTCGCCGCACCTTCCCTTTCACTTCAGCCTCACCTCACCTTACACCAGTTCAAAGTCAGTGGGCCCACACGTGTCTCCTGTTTCCTTAGTTCAGCTTTGTTCACCCTGCAAAGAAAAGAAAGACAAGCATTAGAAATCTGGGACACTCTCTTTTATATCAATTCAGCAGTATTAACACACACACACACACACACACACACACACACACACACACACACACACACACACACACACACACACACACACCTCAGTAATCCCATTTCCTCTGCTATCACTTTTGACTTTTTCTTCATTATGCCACGCCCACGTCTCACATCCATACGTACGGCACTTAATTAACCTGCGATGTATCTGACCAGGTGTGGACAAGCAATTACAGTAGTGGAGTGACTTGATTGTTGAATATCTGCGCTGATGGTAGAGGCAATTTCAACTCGATGTGCAGTAAATTGGTGCAGTGTTCAGTTGCGCGCCTGTTGCCACGCCATTAAGCACCTCCCTAAACCAATTCACTGATGGAGCCACACTGATTAAGTCACACTCAGGATTGTTACTCTATTCAATGCTCACACTCAGAGTTATTACTCCGTTTAATGCTCACACTCAGAATTATTACTCTATTTAATGCTCACACTCAGAATTATTACTCCGTTTAATGCTCACACTCAGAATTAGTACTCCGTTTAATGCTCACACTCAGAATTATTATTCTGTTTAATGCTCACACTCAGAATTATTACTCTATTTAATGCTCACACTCAGAATTAGTACTCCGTTTAATGCTCACACTCAGAATTAGTACTCCGTTTAATGCTCACACTCAGAATTAGTACTCCGTTTAATGCTCACACTCAGAATTATTACTTTATTTAATGATCGACTCTCTTAAGGCTGAAACTCCATTTTAGGTCGCATTATATAACTCTGCTGTGTGTGTGTGTGTGTGTGTGTGTGTGTGTGTGTGTGTGTGTGTGTGTGTTTGACCTATCATATAAAGCCCACTATATATCTAATCTACATAAAATAGTCAACAGTTCAGTCAACACTTCATTCCAATAGGTAGTCTTCAAATATCCCGTCACCATCCGTAGATTTTTATCCTGGGGCTTCACTGGTGGGAGAATGGGATCTTTTAGTTTGTATCTCTCCCTCTTTCATTTTTCCCTCTGGGTCCAGGGACTCACCTCACCTCACCTTAGGGATGGGAGGGAGGTCTGGATGATGATAATGATGATGATGGTGATGATTGATAATAATGATGATGGTGATGATGATGGGTTCCAGTCCCATGTTTAAAATCGATAATAGTATACCCCTTTCACTAAAACTTGGCCTAAAATTTCCATCCTTCCATTCTGAATACCGAGTTGTGGCAATAGATTAACACTAGAATGTGATGCTAGTCACGAGGAGGTGCCATGGAAAGAATGTAGAGTTGTAGTTGCCTTTTTCTGCCACTTTACTACGTGAAACAAAGATGCAAAAGAAATACGGGCCACGTTAAGGTAAGAGAGGCAAGAATCACACTCACATACTGAACAGGCTTCTAATTCCTTGTCCAAAAGAGGAAAACACATACACACACACACACACACACACACACACACACACACACACACACACACACACACACACACACACAAAATCGATGGTACTAAATACACTCACCTACTGTACCTACAAAATGGACTTTTAACCAGATGACAAGGGTAGGTGGCACTGATTCTCTCTCTCTCTCTCTCTCTCTCTCTCTCACACACACACACACACACACACCACCTCCCCCACACTCACATTCATTGCCCACTAAGTATCCAGTGAACTGCTGCCACTAAATCCCACTCACTCAGCCACTCACCCACCTCCCACAATCGACCAATTTACGATAATGACCCCGAATACTGTAAAGCGACGATAGACGATACGCCAGTGTGGTTGTAGCGTCCTCTGTTGCCCTGTACACGCACGGTCAAAAATTCGCTTACTATTTCCACCCTCTTCAGTTTCTCACCATTGATAATTTTAGTACCTGTGCTGGAAGATCAGATTGGCTTTTTTTTTTTTTTTTTTGTCATTCAGGTAAGTTTTTTTTTCTGTTAGGTGAAAAAAATCCGTCTGGCGCAAGCACAGGTGGACTAAACAGGTGTGGGTATAGAGGAAAGAAAAGTATCGCTGTCTACCTACTCTCTCTCTCTCTCTCTCTCTCTCTCTCTCTCTCTCTCTCTCTCTCACATTTTCCAGTTCTTCTGTCACCTTCACTGACTTTTTCCCTCACTTCCTTCTCTTTCTCACCTTCCATCTCCTTGTCTTTCCCTCCTTTTCCTCTTATTTCCTCCCTTTGCTTTCTTTCTTCGCATATTCCTCTCCTTCTTTCTTCATCTTTCCTTCTCTCCTTCACGCCTCCAACTCTCTTTCTCGCTTCCCCTTCTTCTCTCCCTCCCTTCCCCTTCTTTTCTCTCCCCCACTCCCCTCTCCCCCCCTCCTCTCACATTTCCCATGCCTCTTTCCTCTCTCCCTCCTTCGTTCAACCTCTGTCCCCTCTTTCTTCCCCTTACCCTCCCTACCTTTCTCTACCCTTCCCCCCTTCATTCCAACCCTCTTTCTCGCTCCCTTCCTTCCCTTCCATAGTTCTCTCCCTGCACTTCTTCCATCCATTTCGCCCTGTCTCCTTCTTCCCTCCCTCTCCCCCAACTTCTCTCCCTCTCCCCCAACTTCTCTCCCCCATTCCCGTTTCTCCTTCCCTTCTTCGTACTCCTCTGCTTCATTCCTTCCCCATCTTTCCCCCTCATCTCTCCCTCTGTCTCACTCCTCAGCCTCTCTCTCTCTCCC
>NC_137028.1:15088748-15101248 GCF_032717465.1 Coenobita brevimanus
GAGAGTTCTATTTACATACAGGTGCGTGGTTACTAAGATAAAACAAACCTAGCGGCCTTTGCAACGTGGTATGCATAGAAATATATATAGTTACATAGATATACATACCATACACACCTTCCAGTCCATTTAAGGTGATCTGGACTTACTGGTTACTGAATATGTTGTTGTGTAGTCGTGGAAAGCATAAGGAATAGTATAACAGGAGGGAGAGAGAGAGAGAGAGAGAGAGACGTAAAGAAAAAGAAAAATAATCCTCCTAGTACTGAAATAAGAATAAAAGTCAAGAGAAAATGAAAGACGACGATACAAGAGAGAGATCAAAGAAAAGTGAGCCAGGCTGGAGGATGAAGATTACATGGTATGGAAATAAAAGAAATTGGAGAATGAATAAGGGATAGGGAGAGGCGGAGGATGCTCGTAAAGTGGGAGAGAGAGAGAGAGAGAGAGAGAGGGAGAGAGAGAGGGAGGGAGAGAGGAGGGGAAAGAGTAGGAGGAGGAGGAGGAGGAAGAGGAGGAGGATGGACAAGAGGAAGACAGAATGGAAAAGAAAAGAGATTTGATGACGAGAATAGGAGGAAGAAACCTTGAGTGAGAGAGAGAGAGAGAGAGAAACAGAGACAGGCAGACAGACAGAGATTGTTATTTCCTTCCCTTCTAAAGTACATGTTGTCATCACTAATAACTTTAATTTGACACAGTGCTTTATATTCTGTCCCACAAATTGCTTAATGCTGCTGAAATTAGCCGTCATTCATTACTAAGACAGGGTGAAAGTTAATTGGGGTGGATTGTGGATGGCTTTGTTTAATTATATCATTATCATTTGTATGATATTCTTGTTTTTTCATCCCTTCCTCCTCCTCCTCCTTCCTTTTAACCTCTCCTCCTCCATCATTATCATCATCATCCTTGGCATCATCATCGTCATTATGATCATCCTTATCTTTATCATCATCGTCATCACCGTCATCATCATCATCATCATCATCATCATCATCATCATCATCATCATTATTACCATCATCATCATCATCATTATTACCATCATCATCATCATCATCATCATCATCATCATCCATCCATCCATCCAATCCATCCATCCATCCATCCATCCATCTCTCCCTCATTTGATCCGCTGATGTATATGATAATTAGCTGCGAATAATAAGGAATAATTACAATATTAACATTCAATAATCCAAAGCCAGACAAAGATGCAGAATCAGAGAATAATTAATTACCGAGTTTGTAATGACTGTACGAGGAGAAAGATTATCTATTTAGCCCTAATTATAAAGGTGGATAATGAAGCCTGTAATTGTGCCCTCACCCACGGAAGCAGGTTGTTAAATCGAGTAGGGTGATTTGCGTTATACAGGGAGAAGAGGGAATGTGTGTGTGTGTGTGTGTGTGTGTGTGTGTGTGTGTGTGTGTGTGGGGTCTGCTTCGTTGTGCATGCTCTTGATTACTCCTTCCATCATCATATTTTTTCCTTTTTCTTGGTTTTCTGCACCCTACTTCACCCCACCTGCAGATTGGAAAAAGAGACAGAATGATGATGATGATGATGATAACAATAATGACTGATGATGATGATGATGAGAGTAATATTGATTTTTTTTTTTTTTTGCTCTAGAAATTTTCCAGGTTTTAGAAGTTGCACTAAATTAAAATTGCTATTTTTTTCAAACAATGTTTAAAAGTTGCATCGGGTATTTTTAGCTTTTTTTTTTTTTCAATGGATTTTTCTAAGTCTGTGTGCCTCAGCTATCTGTATCTATCTGCCGTGTCTGTCTATCGATGTCTGTCTACCTACGTGTCCGGGTCTCTTCATCATTATATCACTTCGTCTGTCTGACTATCCCTAATTATTTGATAGTTTTTATATCCATGTATCTATCTATCTGTCTGTCTGTCTGCATGTAGGTTATCTCACTATCCATCTATCTGTTAGCGTCTAGGTTATCTCTGTCTATCCATCCATCTATCTATCTATCTATCCATCAAATGCCTGACGCTGCATCTCTTGCGGAATGGCCAGGAAAACTACGCAAAAGGGAGAAAATATGAAGAAAAAAATCAGATGAAAAATAAGAGAAAGAGAATCGGCTTGAAACTGGAGCTATCTCTGTTATATGGCACCCCCTTGAGAGAGAGAGAGAGAGAGAGAGAGAGAGAGAGAGAGAGGGGGAGAGAGAGATTTAGCAAGTGAGAAAATGAGGGAAGAGGAAGTGAGAAGGGGAAATACGAGAAGGAGAGTGGATAGTATAGAGAGAAATGAGAGAAGAGGAAGGGAAAATTAAAGAGAAAATTCGGACAAGGGGAAGGAAAATAAAGAAAGGAGGAGAAATGAGAGGAAGAAACGAAGGGAGACAATGGATGAAGGAGGAAGAAATTGGAGATGGAAAAAGGGAGAAAAGCTGAGAGAGAGAGAGAGAGAGAGAGAGAGAGAGAGAGAGAGAGAGAGAGAGAGAGAGAGAGAGCAACGAAAAAGGGACAAGGTGGCAACTCCCTCAATCAGCTGACATCCGGCCCAGCTGATATACCTCCCTCACTCTTGTCTCACTCCTTCACTGTCTCGTCTCACTCTTGTCTCATTCTTGCTCCCTCCGATCTCCCTTAATTTTAGTTCACGTACTTTTGTCTCACTTTCGTCTTAATGTCAGTGGCTTTCCTTTACCTTTACCTATTTTCATTCCTTCACTTTGGCTCACCCTTGGCTCACTCTTGTCTCAAATCCTGCATTCTTTCTCTCTCTTCCCTTTTGATCGGTTTATAGTTCTTGTAGGTTTGTCCCGCTCTTGTCTAACTTTTTCAGTTTCTTTTATTTACTCTCTCTCTCTCTCTCTCTCTCTCTCTCTCTCTCTCTCTCTCTCTCTCTCTCTCTCTCTCTCTCTCTCCTTCCATTTTTCTTTACTTCCTTTCATCCATCAGTCATTCATCCAATAACCCATTCCCTCTTCTCTGTCTATCTGTCTGTCTGTCTGTCTCTCTCTGTCTCTCTCTCTCTCTCTCTCTCTTCCTCCTGCTGTAAGTCTTTTTTTCTTTTTCCTTTTTATTTTTCATATTTTCATTTCACTTCGCATTCTCCAGTTGCGTTTTTACTTGTATTTCTTCTCACTCCTTTCGCTTATGCCTTATTTTCTGACTCTCGCCTTGTGTGTGTGTGTGTGTGTGTGTGTGTGTGTGTGTGTGTGTGTGTGTGTGTGTGTGTGTGTGTGTGTACCTATGCTCACAGGGTCAGATCAGACGCCCCGGTTCTTGGTAGAGTCTGTTTGTTTGTTTGTTTGTTAAAGGGCAGCTTCAACACCATCACCACGAACAAGGACAGCAACAGTAACAAAAGAACAATAACAAAAACAGTAGCTACGACGAAAACAAAATCAGTACCAACCAGTATAATAGTACGCCATCACAACAACAACAGCAAGATCCACAACAACAACAACAACAACAACAACAAAACAGCAACAACAACAACAACAACAAAACAACAACAGAACAAAAACAACAACAACTGACTGACAACAACGATATCCAGTAAGACGTATCATTGACAACAAAAACAATAAACACAACAGCAAGAACAATAGCAGTTCCAATTACACTGCTAACGAACAACTACATGAACAATAACAAAAACAAAACATAGACAATAACAACAACAGCACAGCACCTAAATAACAAAAACAAGAACAACAACAAAAATAAAAACGTCAACAGCAGCAATAACCAACAATAACTCCCACAACAAGTCATCAGCCATCTCTCTCTCTCTCTCCCTCTCTCCCTCTCTCTCTCTCTCTCTGTATGTTTTTCTATCCATCTCTTTGTTTATGATTGTCTATCTTTATCTGTCTCTCTCTCTGTCTGTCTCTTGCTCAGATCTTTCTCATTTTCACCACTGCTTTCTTCTTTCCTCTCTCACTTTTCATTGCTGCCAACACCCTCTCTCTCCTTCCCTCCCTCGCACCAGACTTTTCCGCTCTTTCCACTTCCCTCTCTCATCATTTGCCTTCCGTTCTCTCTTCTCTCCCTCTTCCCTACCTCCTTCCCTTCTGCCATTCTCTCCTAATATCCCCTTTATTGTCATTTTCTCTCCCTCCTCTTTCATCTCATTTTTCCCTCCGTCTCTCCCTTCCTCCACCTCCTCCTCCTTTCCATCTCTGAACTTATTTCTCTCAGATTTCCTGCATTTTCGTTTTTTTCTTTTCTGGATTCCGGATTTCTCTTTCTTGATATTTCTGTCTCTCTGTCTCTTTCTGTTCCTCTGTATTTCTGTCTCTGCCTCTGTTTTTCTGCCTCTGTCTCTTTTTGTCCCTCTGCTTCTCTGTCTCTTTCTGTCCTGCTTTTCTGTCTCTGTCTCTGTCTCTATCTTCATCTTTGTTTCTGTTTATTAGTTGTCTGTCAATCTGTCTGTATCCATCTTTTAACCTATCGTGTTTACCAATTCCCTCTTTCCTCCTCCTCCTCCTCCTCCTCCTCCTCCTCCATCTTCCCTCACCGATATTCGATAAGAGAACCATCAATAAAACGACCCAAAAAATTACAGACTCCAAAACCGGACGAGAGGCAGGCAGATAGACAGACAGATAGATAGAAGATAGATAGTGACAGACAGGCAAATAGACAGAAAGATAGACAGAGGAAGATAGAGACAGACAGACAGATAGACAGAAACATAGACAGATTCATATAGACAGAGACGGAGGTAAGAGAGAGAGAGCCTTTAGACAGAATTAGGCAGACGGGCAGACAGACAGACAGACAGCTAGACAGGTTGACAGACAGATGGACTGATGCTTATAAACAGAGACCGAGGGAAATAGAGAGAGAAACAGATAGATAGAGAGTGGCTGACTGACAGGTAGAGACATGCAGGTAAAACTAGGCCAGATAGACAGATTGACTGAGGCAGAGAGACGGAGAGAGGCAGGCAGACATACAGGGGGAGAGACAGTTGAACAGAGTAATGCAAAGAAGCAGACAGAATAAGGCAGAGAAACAGACAGCAAGGCAGAGAAACAGACAAGAGACATAGTTGCAAACATACAGGAGCAGGGAGACAGAAAGTGAGGCAGAGAAACAGAGAGGTAGATAGACTGATGGATAGATAAGGCGGAGAAAGACAATAAGACAGAAACAGTGAGGCAGTGAGCGAGACAGAGGCAGACAGACAGACAGACAGACTGACAGTTAGACAGACAGATAGGAAAATAGAATGAAAGCAGAGAAAAGACAGGGTAAGGCAGAAACAGAGAGATAGACACAGACAGACAGACAGACAGAGAGGCAGATGCACCCCAGCGGACAGGCAAAAATGGAAAACTTACAAACAGCTAACTTGGCCATAAAAAGCGAACCACCAAAAGTTAGCAGATAGACAGGAGAGGACAGACAGAGAAACAGACAGACACAGACGGGAGCGGAGGGAAAGAAAAAGAAAGGCAGACAGGAGGGAGACAGGTAGAGAAACTGAGTGAAAGACGGAGGAGGAGAAAGAGAAAGAGGGGAGACTGTATGTGGCAGAGACAGACAGGAATAGGTGGACAGAGAGGGGAGACAGAGAGAGACAGCAGTAGAGAAAAGGGAAAAGAGGACAGAGACGAAAGGAGAAACAAAACAGAGTAACAGGATACGCTGAGAGAGACAGCAGGTCAAATATGAAAGATGAAGGTAACACGACTCCAAAACTGACAGAAAAATGGACAGAAAGACAGTCAGAAAGACGGAGAGAAACACAGAAAACAGGTGGGAAAAGACAGAAAAAAGTTAAATGTGTATAAAGACAGATGGACAGAAAGACAAATGAACCGAAGACAGGCAGACAGACAGACAGACAGGCAGGGTGACAAAAGCAGAAACGAGAAAAACATACGGACAGTAAGCAGACAGTGGGGATTGACAGGCTGAGAAAGACAGGAAGGAAGGCAACGGCAAACTGACAGGAAGAAAAGCAGACAGGTAAGGCAGACAGAAAGAAAAACAGAGACAGAACGATAACCAAATAAAGACAGACAAAAAAGCAGGCAGTCAGATAGAAACGAAGATAGAAAAGTGGATAAACAGAAAAAGCAGACAGAAATCTAGACATAAAAAACAGGCAGATATAAAACAGGTAAATGGGCAAGCAAAATCAAGCCGACAGACAGACATAGAGAGAGACAGACGGAAGAGCAGATAGACAGAAAGACAGGCAGACAGCAAGGCAGACAGACAGCAAGGAGGAAAATCAGGCAGACGGAGAGAAAGGCGAGAAATATCACAGAAAGAACAAAGAGGAAGCCGCAGAAAATTGCAAAGTGGCGAGCATAAACAAGCACAAACACAGCGGCCTCACACACACACACACACACACACACACACACACACACACACACACACACACACACACACACACACACACACACACACACACACACACACACACACACACACACACACACACACAACACAACACAACACAACACAACACAACACAACATAACAAACCCCCCCCCACACACACACAGCACAACACAACATAACAAACCCACACCCACCCACACACACACACACACACACACACACACACAGACATATCCTTTCACTTACAAACACGAAACCAAACACCCACACGCGCAGAAAGTCAGGCAGGCAAACAACTAATTAAAAGTTGGCAGCCCAAAGAAAAGAATATTGAAAAAAAAGGAAAAAGAAAAAAAATAATGTCCTGAGAACGGTACAACACAACAACGAGAGGAAATTTCACTCCTGGTGCTGTTTCGAAATTTGACAACTTGAAACTTCCTCATGTGGTGTGCTTCGTGGGGAGGTGTGGGGAGGCTGGGGGAAGGGTGGGGAGGGTGGTAAGGGGTTGGGGAAGGGTGGGGAAGTGACAGGATGGGGTTAGGGTGGGAAAGACGTTAGGAGGTTCAGTAGAGAAGGGGAAGTGACAGGATGGGGTTAGGGTGGGGAAGATTGTAGAGGGTTGGGGAGGGATGGGGAATTGACAGGATGAGGTTAGGGTGGAGAAGATTGTAGGGGTTCCGGGAGGGATGGGGAAGTGACAGGATGGGGTTAGGGTGGGGAAGATTGCAGAGGGTTGGGGAGGGATGGGGAAGTGACAGGATAGGGTTAGGGTGGGGAAGACGGTAAAGGGTTGGGCAGGGATGAGGACGTTATAGGATGGGGTTAGAGTGGGATGTGAATTGGGCAAACTGATGGAAAGAGGGAGGGGAGATGAAAATATGTTGAGGTAATTGGAGTGGTGGGGAGGATGGCAGGGGATTGAAGAGGGACGAGGAGGGAGCAGGGAAGGGATTGGATTGAGATTGTCGATAAGTGGATAGGTAGGTAGGTAGGTATCTAGGTAGGTAGGTTTCACCAGTGTCAATAATGTGAATAATGTAGAGAATCGTTGCCACAAGTGTCGGGTATCGTAGAGTATTGTAGATTACTGCTGCTGCCAGATGTAAATAGTAGTCGTGGCTTAGGAGGTTGGGATTGTAGTTGCAGACTGGCGAGGCACCTGTGTCACCAGTGTAGATTAATGTGGGCTGCTACCAGTGTAATGAGTCGTGAGGCGATGGATGGCGTCGAGATTTTGTATTTGTATAGAGGAAGGGGCAATGAAGATATGTGTATTTGTTTAGAGTTGGACAGACGAGTAAGAAGGATTAGAAATGAGTATAGAGAGGGAGAGGAGAATAAAGGAAGGGCATAGAGGAAGAAGGGAAATGAGAGAGAAAATGGGGGACGATGTGGAGAGGAAGGGATAGGGGAGAGAAAAGGAGAGATGTGGAGGGGGAGGAGAGGTGTGAAGAGGGAGGGGGAGAGGGAAGAGATTGTCAAGGAAATCCCAGTATACAGTCCGATGCTGTTTAGGATATTTGACAACTGAAAACTTTGCTGAGGCGTGCTGGGTGGTAGTGGTGGAAGGGGTGGGGAGAGAGAGAGAGAGAGAGAGAGAGAGAGAGAGAGAGAGAGAGAGAGAGAGAGAGGGAGAAAGGGGGTGGGGAGAGAGTGGGAAAAGAGCTCAGGTAGAAAGAGAAAAGAGACGAGGGAGAGGTATAAGGGAGAGGTCATCCGGAAGAGTTGTTGGAGGAAACAACAGAGGAGGAGGAGGAGGAGGAGGAGGAGGAGGAGGAAGGAGGGAGGCAGAAGGAGAGACAAGACAGCCAAGGGGAGTGGGAGAGAAAACAGTGTAGGGAGGTTGGGGGAAAGACAGGATGATGAGGGAGAGAGTGGGTAAGAGGACAGAGTGATGATGGAAAGGAGAGACAGGAAGAAGGGGAGAAAGAGGGAATGGAAGTAGGTAGGAAAGTTAAGAAAGAGAGAGGAGGAAGTAGGATGGAAGGAAGAGGAGGAGGCGACCAAGAGGGAGTGATAGTGAGAGAGGGGGGACGAGGAGGAGGAGGAAAAGGAGAAGGAGAGGGACGGGCAGAGGGTTAGAGGAGGAGGAGGAGGAGGAGAAAGAGAAGGAGAAGAGAACGGAGGTGACAAAGAAACAAGTGCCAAAGATGAAACAATAACAGAATCAAGGAAAGACTCAAGGAAATGTGAATTAAAAAAGCTGCATTCGAAGGAGAAGAGCTTTGGAGTGCGACAGAAAAGAGAAACAATTGGAATTTGGAAGGACACTGCAGAAGAGAGCTACAAATTAGAGAGAGAGAGAGAGAGAAAGAAAGAAAGAAAGAGAGAGAAAGTAAAACATTAAAAGCAGAGAAAGGTGTCAGTGAGTAGCGGAAATTAGAAAAGTGTTGGCTGGGAGAGGCCTGAGGAAGTGTGTGTGTGTGTGTGTGTGTGTGTGTGTGTGTGTGTGTGTGTGTGTGTGTGTGTGTGTGTGTGTGTGTGTGTGTGTGTGTGTGTGTGTGTGTGTGTGTGTGTGTGTGTGTGTGTGTGTGTGTGTGTGTGTGTGTGTGTGTGTGTGTTAAAGAGAGAAGGTGAGAGAGATGACGGGAGTTACAGTGAAAGATATTAAATTAAAAGAATATAAGAGAGAGAGAGAGAGAGAGAGAGATTTACGGAGTAGGTTAAAGAGAAACATAGCACAGAATCCAAAGAAAACGCATTACTAGAAACAGAAAGTGAGATAGTTGCTGGTAGGGAAAGGACATATTAAAGTAAAATGAAATGCTTAGACATATGAACAGGAAAAGGAGAGGAAGGGAAAAGAGTCTGAGGAAAAAGGAAAAGAAGGGAGGAAGAGAGGAAGGGGAGGGAAGGGAGAAGGGATATAGTAGGGAGAAGCATTACAGGGAAAGGAAAGGAAAAAAAGGAAAGTGTGGAAGAAGAAGGAAAGGAAGGATGGAAAGGAGAGAAAAAAGAAGTAGGAACTCAAGGAACAGAGAGAGGCGAGAAAGAGGAAGGAAAGGGAAAAAGAGTTGAAGGAGAAGGAGGAAGGAAAAGAAGGAAAGGAGACGAGAAAACAGGAACTGAAGGCACAGAAAAGCACAGAGAAACAGCTCAAAGACAAAGACAGAACCGTGTGATAGCTTCCAGAGAAAACAGATTCCTGAAAATAGACTATCTGGAAGTACAAGGAACAAAATTGCCTGGAAAAAAACAAAGAAATCCATAAACCAGGTAATGAAATAATAAAATAAATAAGAAACAGAAGGATGGACAACGAAGATTTATCGTAAAGCCTTAGTAATGAAGGAAAAAATAATGTAAACAAAAGAACGCGAGCCATAAGCACAGAACGTAAAAGAAAATAGGCTGAGAAGCGGTAGAGAGAGAGAGAGAGAGAGAAACCCTAAGAAAACCAAGTAAACTGGAAACACATTGAGTTAGACAGATACACAGACAGACAGACAAAGCAGGGATGGAGACAGAGACAGAGTAAACAAATTAAAACGAAATCCCAGGGAAACGAGAGAGTGGGAGAGAGAGAGTGAGGGTGAGATTGAGGGAGCGTGAAGGAGTGAGGGAGAGGGAGAGGGAGAGAGGGAGAGGGAGACAAAGAGAGAAAGACAGCACGTTAAAGCAAGGGACCAGCCAGGAAAACAGGAGAGAGAGAGAGACCAGAAGTGAGCAAGCAAAAGGGCGCCTCCCAAGGGTAGGCAACAGGCAATAATAAAACCGGGCGGCCACTCCAGTTCTCATCCATCAGCCCCCCCAGGGAGATCACGGAGGTCAAGGAGGAGGTCAGGGAGGAGGTTAGGATGAGGTTAGGTTGTGCTTGCGAGGTTAGGGTGGAGATGATGAGGTTAGGATGAGTAGGAGAGGTAAGATTGTGAGGTTAGAAAGAACTGGAAGGAGGAAAGAAGGCAGGATGGTGTTGCTGCTGAGGTTAGGATGGAGGGTGGGGGACTGGGATTAGAAAATGAGGTTAGATTGTGAGGTTAGGAACAACTAGGAGGGAGGTGAGAATAGGAGAGGAGATTAAGGAGGAGGTCTGGCATGATGGAGATGCAGCTGATGTCAGGCTGGAGATCGGGAGGCTGGAATGAGATGGCGATGTCAGACAGTGAGGTTAAAAAATCTTAATGAGGGTAGGAGATAAGACTGTAAGATCAGGGTGCAGAATATCAGTGCAGGATGGAGGAAAGTAGGTTAGAATGGAAGTAACAGTCATACCAGGGTCCTAGATTTTTAGGACGTGAGAAGATGTGGAGAATTTGAAGTTCGGATGGAGTCAGTGGGCTCTAGAATGGAGTTTTAAGAGTATAGGGAGGCGGAGGGACTTAAGTAAGGTATTGTGTAAAGGAGGACTATACAGTATACTGGGTCTTGGGAACGGGCTGTGAAGTCTATACTCAGAGTCGAAACAAAAAAAAAATCTTTGGTCTGACATACCTGATGACCGCTTAACAGTACAATGGGGTGGTGATTTCCTGGAGCACTGGATGGCCTCATTTGCCAGATAATGTTACAGCCAAATGACCAGCCATTGTAAACGAGCAGAGGAATGTGGCTCAGGCTTCACGGTATTATGCATGTTGTGTGTAAAGACCAGTTTTATATTTGTTTTTACTTGTTCTGATGACAGTTACTATACCCTGTCCACTTTAACGACCAAAAATAGCCGTCACTCCGTGTGGAATACTGAGCTGTAACGAGATTGCCACAAAGATATGGTGGTATACCCTTTTATAGCTCGACCTAAAATTTCCATCACTACGTTTGGAATGTTGAAGTGTTACGAGATAGATACTAGAAGATGATGCTAGTCAGGGATTGGCTATGGAAAGAATGTGCATCCATGATATTGACATACTGTGCTGCTGACCCACGAGAAATAAGCTGCAAAAGGACGAAAATCTCCACCAACTTAAGATATACGAACTGTGGTAGATTTCACAGTTGATGCTACATGTCTGGATTTCACAGTTATAGTTCCTGTTGTCCTTTTGAGTTTGGGTTTCACAGTTATTGTTATTGGTCTCAACCTGCTGTGATGTAATATTTGGGTTTCACGGTTGTTGCTACTATTCCCATCCGTATTATATCTCTTGTCGTCTCAGGCTTGGTGTTACAATTGCTGCTTGTTCGACTAACCATACTATACTCCTTTTTTATTCTAACTTGTCCGATAATTGCCATCTCTCCATCTTGAATGCTCACCTGTAAAAATAGGTTAACACTAGATTACGATGCTGGTCGCTAAGAAGTTCTATGGAAAGGATGTAGAGTAGTAACATTGTCTTTCCCTGTCACTGAGCTACGTGAAGTAAGCTGCATAATGACAATAATCTAGGCCAGATTAGTGTGAAAGATCTTTAATACCAGCTCTATACTATTGCACAGTTGCTCTTTCTTTTATACCGAAAGTTTGGGGGTTTCACGGCTTCTGTTATTTATTCTCGTTATGCAGTTCTGTAGATAATATTTATGACTTCTTTATTGCTAATTCATTTACGATAGTTAGAAACAAAGGCTGTGTTAAGCTTAGCATACGTGTAGTTCTCTCGTTATATTTCTGTGCAGCAGTTTTTTTTTCCTTGAGTAACGTTCGTTTTCTTTGTCACAGTTTCTTATTAATAAACGCGTTTCCGGAGCAAAGTGAGCCCAGATGTTTTTATTACTGTGTCATATCCTGTCTGTTTGTCGGAGTGTTGAAGCTCTGTCTTTATTTTTTACTCTCTCTCTCTCTCTCTCTCTCTCTCTCTCTCTCTCTCTCTCTCTCTCTCTCTCATCAGTCTGTCTATCTATCTATGTCTGTCCCTATATCCACTACTATCTATACTGTTTATGTTTATCAGTGTAACGACAGGGCAACTATCCTCTTTAGTCTTCCGTGTAAGTGCAGTGTCCTTAACCCTCCCCCTCCCCAAATTACTACCATTACCGTCAAGCATTACAGCATTCATTCCTTCGGCAGTAACTTCCCCACCCAGTACCCCATTCCTCCTTGTATCCACACCCACGCGCCTTTTTATCCAACCCCTCTCCTGGCTTGGGTATTATCTTTGCATCCCCTTCACTATCTGTAGACTGGATGACCCTGGTTACCTACGCGTTCCACCTTCCTAACCCGAACTCAACCTAACTTAACCTAACTCCCTTTCCCG
>NC_137028.1:15106248-15118748 GCF_032717465.1 Coenobita brevimanus
CGTAATTACCTGGCAAAAATGTGTAAGAAAATCACTTTGCAAATATAAAGTGTTGGATCGAGAAAAATGGCCAATAGCGTTACTTCAGCATATCGTCTTAGGAAAAACGTCAAAGAAAATTGCTGGATCTCGGTTTCAGAGGGTTTTGTGTTGCACATTCGATTGCCAAAAATGCCTAACAAGATCAGTTTGAGAATAAAAAGTATTGTGTGTGTAGAAAAACTGGTCCTTTAGCAAATGACTCGGTTTGGGTCGCGGAGGGTTGGGTGATGGATTACCGATGGGAAAAATGGGTTAACGGGATCGCATCGGAAGGAAAACGTGTTGGTTGTGGAAAAATTACCCCACACCGCTAAAGAAATAAAAAGGACTGGATGTCGGTTGGAGATTTGGAGGAGAAGAAGAAGGTGAAAGAAGAAGTAGAAAACAAGGAAAGAAAAGAAGAAGAGGAAAAAGAAAGAGGAGAAAAAGAAGAAGAAGAATTAGTAGAACAAAAAGAAAGAGGAGAAGAAGAAGAAGGCCTAAATAAATGCCTATCGACCATACGAATTCATTAAGGCAGACATGTAATTCACAAGTCCCAATCGTCACGTAGGCGACGATACTCAACTAATGAATTTGTTATAAAGGTTTCAGAGTCAGTTTTTGCCACGGACAGATGAGGGAGATAAAGAAGCCCTTGTATAGCCTTCTAACTAGACTCTGCGGGGATCGAACCCAGGACTTCTGTGCCACCAGTTCACCTCGAAGGACACTCAGTAGGATGCATACCTCCACCATGCTGCATTTAGCACATACAGTCGTCAGCAGAACTTCGTCGGCTATTCTCCTCCAGCACTGTGTCCCGCCATCTATATTAATTTTCTCTTTCCTCGCCAAACAACAATGTGCATCTTTCTCATATATACTTTTTTGTGTGTTTCGTGTTAAAGTTCATGTAACGCCTTCCATTAGTTGTTTTATAATCCACTAGACAGACATCGATACAGACAGACAGACGGGGGTAAAAACGTAACGAGCCAAACAGACAAACAGACGAGGTAAAACATAACCCTCGCCCACATTCGGTAGTGGATGGATTTTTGCCTCTCCAGTAAAAATCAGAGCAAAGTCTGGAGAGCAAGAGACCAGCTGAGTCTCGTGTGTGTGTGTGTGTGTGTGTGTGTGTGTGTGTGTGTGTGTGTGTGTGTGTGTGTGTGTGTGTGTGTGTGTGTGTGTGTGTGTGTGTGTGTGTGTGAGAGAGAGAGAGAGAGAGAGGGGGCGAGGAGAATGCTGGTGTCTGGCGGTGCTGTTGTGGGCTGTGAGTTGTGGGTGAGCGGTAGGTGACCCTCAGACTCTTTCACTCCGTTCACCTTTTTTTTTTTCATCGTGCTGCCTCCTTACGATTTTATTTAGCCTTTGATTTTTTTTTTCGTATTAATGGAAGGGTCTGATATATTCTTGGTAATTTTCTTCACTACTCCAGTTGAATTAAATTTGTGAATAAAATCGCCGTGGTAATAAGGAAGAGTATTCAGGATCGTAATGAGTGGGTAGGAGGCTGCTAGTGATGGAGATTATGGTAGTGATGATGGTGAAGATGGAGGGTTAGTGATGGTGATGGTGGTAGCGATGGTGGTAATGATGGAAGCAGTGGTGGTGGTGGTGGTAGCTGTGATGAAAGTGTTAGTAGCAGTGGTGGTGGTAGCTGTGATGGTAGTTGTGATGGTAGGGGTCATGGTGGTAGTGGTGGTAGCTGTGATGGTAGTGGTGGCAGCAGTGGTGGTAGAGGCACGGAAGACAGGTGTTGGCGGCCATCCAAACCTTCCTTCATGGAAACTTTGTAGCCTTACCTTGCCTGACCCTCCTTGCCTTACCCTTGCCTAACCCTGCATCACCCCTTCCTAACCCTGACACATCGCTACCTACCCCTACCTCACCATTCTACCACTCTCTCCTTCCCCCCCTTTGCCTAACTATGCCTGCCTTATCCCTGCCTTACTCTGCCACACGCTGACTTAACCCTGCCTCACCCTTGTCTCACCCTACTTAACTCACTCTTTTCCTGCCAGTCTCGCCCCAAATAGTCTTTCCATAATCTGAATAAATTCATTCGACCATACCCAGGCTGAAGGGTTTATGGAGCTTCATATTCTGAGTTAAATCGCATACCCGCAGCGAGAATATAATCAAAGGTCAGGTATGTAAAGGTAAAGGTGGGGGTAGAAGCCTTGGGACGCTTAGCCACGGTGCTTTTCTCTGTAACTTAGACCTTTGAGCTTGTGGTGGATTATGCGCCTATTGTCGTAGGATACAAGGCCACTGCATCGTCCAGGTTACCTTAGTTACTTCCCTTGGGTGTTACTTTAGGTACACATTCATCTTGCTTACTCTCAAATATGGATGGACACCCGAGGCATGTGGAGTTACCTGCCCGCATCAGGGTTCGAACTCTTTTTTGTAGCTGTAGTTCCTTCACCTTAACCTCGCCCAGATATTCTTCCTTTTGCAGCCGACTTCACGTATCGCAGTGACAAATAGAAAATGCTGTGTCTGTGCATCTTCCATCCATCCATCCATCATCAAATCCAGTGTTGCCCCATGAGGAGCGTAGGAGCTCGGAGCTAGGCAAGTTGGTCCTGACATTTAAGATCAGTGACCAGCCTCACTCATCCCTGAGTGGTATTACGTGAGCAGTAAACCCCAACCACCCGTTGGATATAAACCTGCACACGCCCAATCCGACTGGAGCGCCTAAATTGCCCACTAAATCACCAGGCGCCGTAATTTGGTTGTATGGTTATCACCCAGCATAGTAAATGGTTTCCTGGTGTACAGACACCATTTGGCTTGTCAATCAGTGTAGTCACCCGCAGACAGAAGGAAGAGGAAAGAATGAAGGAAAGAAAGAAGAGGAAGTATGGAAAGAAGGAAGAGAGGAAGGGGCAGGCACCAGAGAGAAGCACTACACCACGACACTTTTTCATGACTAGCATCTTATTTATTGTTAATCTCTTGTTCCAACCAAGCATTCAAGACGGAAAGACAGCAGTTTTTAGACCAAGTTAAAGTGAAAAATGTATCGTATTGCTAGCCACTCTCCTGGGGTGACTGTAGCGTTAAAATTACTTCCCACGGACATTCTGTGGTAAAGACCAATCACATTCCGTTTTGGAAGACAACATTCACCAAACACTGAGTCAGTATTTGTGTCCTTGTGGTTGGAGCTCTGTTAACGTGGATGGATGGATTAAATTGACGGCTTCATATACTTGTTGGTGTTCTGTCTGATCGTAATTTCTCTTGCCTGAAGCCATTTTTTCTTCCCTGTCATTCTCTGCCTAATTTTACCTAATCCTGCTTCACTGTCCCACTCTTCCTGATCCTGCTGCATTCTGTCTCACTTTTCCTGATCCTGCTGCATTGTGCCTTACTCTTTCTAATCCTGTTTCACTCTGTCTCACTCTGGATAATCTTTGTATCACACTACCTGTCCCCGCCTCACTCTGCCTACTCGTGCTTCATCCAGCCTACCCCTGCTACCTCTGTTTCACCTTTACTATCCGTGCCTCTCTCTGCCTGTCCGTCCTGGCTCATCCAACCCCTAACTCACTCTGCCTACCCCTTCCTAACTTTGCCTACCCCTTCCTCAATTTGCCTACCCCTGCCTCAGTGTACTTGCCCCTTCCTCACGCTGCATACCTCTGCCTCACTGTGTTTAACCCTTCCTCACTCTACCTACCTCTGCATCACTCTTCCTACCCGTGCCTCACTCTGCCTATCCCTACCTTCGTTGTTTCACCTTACCAATTCCTGTCTCACTCTGCTTACCTTTGTCTCATCCTAGCTTGCTCTGCCTACCGTTTCCTCATCCTACCCTGTTCCTTCCATCCTGTCTCTCCTTCCCTAGTAGAGAGGTTCGGCCTCCAGTATACTCATATATTTGCATACTTTTGATTTTGCTCTTTTTTGCTGTTAAGATCCCATTGTAGTGTTGTATTGGAGAGAGAGAGAGAGAGAGAGAGAGAGAGAGAGAGAGAGAGAGAGAGAGAGACATCTTTTATGGGCCTAATTAAGCTGGTGTAAATGTCAAGTAAAAATATAGAACACTCACAATTTAGATAGATAGATAGATAGATAGATAGACAGGTAGACAGGTCGATAGATAGATAGATAGGTAGATAGACTGATGGATAGATGGATAGATAGGCAGGTAGATAAATACAGATTGGTGGATATTAGGTTGGTCGTTAAATAGAGATAATCAGGTACTGTACATAGGTAGATAGACAGATGGATGGATGGTTAGACAGACAGAGGTATATAGACGTAAATAGATAGATATGTAAATAGATAGATACACACACAGGTAGGTAGATCAATATATGGACAGGTAGATAGGTAGATAGGTATTAAGGTAGGTTGGCAGACTGATACGTACATATAGATACATAGGTAGGTAGGCAAGTAGGTGGATACATAGAGAGAGAGAGAGAGAGAGAGAGAGAGAGAGAGAGAGAGAGAGAGAGAGAGAGAGAGAGAGAGAGAGAGAGAGAGAGAGAGAGGGAGAAAGAGAGAGAGAAAGAGAGAAGAGCCAGTGTAAATGCCACCAAAACAGAGTACCCAACACCTTCGCCATTTCGCATTTCTCGTCTTCACTACTACACTTCCTCTTCCTCCCTCTCTCCTCTCGTTTCCTTGGTTCCTGTTCTTCTTCTCTTCATTCCTCTTCCTCCATCCCTCTTTTCCTCTTCCTTTTCCTCCCTCTCAGTTCTTTCTCTCTTCCATTGTTCCTCTTCTTATCCATTGCATTTATCTTTTTCCTCTTCCTTCTTCCCCCTCATGACTGTCACTTCTCTCTTCCTTTATTTCTAATCTTGTTCATATGTTTCTCTCTCTCTCTCTCTCTCTCTCTCTCAAGCACACACACACACACACACACACACACACACACACACACACACACACACACACACACACACACACACACACACACACACACACACACACACACACACACACACACACACACACACACACACACACACACACACACACACACACAATCTTCGCTTCTCTTTCTTCTCAACTTTTCCGTCTTACATGCCCCAGTTTCTTCCCTTTTTCTCCTTCTTCCTCCTTTCCCCTCTTTTCTTCAGTGTCATGCAACTCGCCTCTTACACTTCCTCACTTTCCCTTCTTCACCATCTTTAACTCCTCCTTTTCCTGTCCAACTTTCTCCATTTTCTCTTCTTCTAATTCCCGGAGTTTCCCTTCTTTGTTATCCTTGTCATATTGGTTCGTATGCTCATAGAATTTATACTTTAGTCATTCTAAACAGTCTATAGTTCTTTCACCTCAACATGGCCAAGCTTTGCGTCCTTTTGCAGCTTATTTCACGTGGCTCAGTGGCAGAAAAAGATAATGCTACGGCGCTACATCCTTTCCATAGCACTTCTTCATGACTGGTATCCTATTCTAGTGTTAATCTATTGCTACAGCTTAGTATTAAAGGTGGAGGAGTGGCAGCTTTAGGCCAAGTTAGAGTAAAAAGGGTGTAGTGGTAGTAGTTTCATCCCCCTTCATCCACCATGTCCACCATCTTCCTTTAGGGGGATAGGGAGGGGATTGAAGGACGTTTGTATAACCGGGCATCTCCATATCGGTGCCACCACGTGAAGGCGTCCCTCTCCCACATCAACACACCGCCTCGAAGGGTCCAATAGATCTGTTGCTGTTTGCATTCATTTGTATTCTTTCGTAATGTTTACCTTCCTTTCATCCTGTTCTCCTTCTCCTTGCATTATCATATTACCGTCTCTTCCTTGTTTCACTCCTGCTGTTTCCGTTCCTTTGTACGCCTTGTGTTGTGCACGTTCCTTCCGTCTTTCTCTCCTTCTCCCTGCCTTTATCATATTAGTTCTCTTTCTTGTCTCACACTGTTTTCTTACCTCGTCTCTCTCCCGCATCGCTGTTCACGCCCCTCGGTTTTCTCTGTTACCTGACCCATGTCTTTCCTTCTTTCCATCCATCCTTCCTTCCTTCCTTCCCTCCTTCCTTCCTTATGTCTCTTTCCACACTTTTAATTCCTTCCTTCCTTCCGTTCTTTCTTCTTTACTCTCATTTTTCCCTTCTTCCTTTCCTGTTTCCTTCCTGCCATCATCACAATTTTCGTTCACACCATACCCTGTCCTTGCTCATCCAGTTCGTTCATTCATCCATCCATTCATCACTTTTCCTCCTTCAAACCTTCATTTACTTCTAAGCCTTCCATTGCTCCTTCCTGTCCATCCCCCCATCCATCCATCCACGTTTCCTTCCTTCCTTCTCTCCTTCAGTTTATGCATCCATCCATCCATCCTCCCATATTTCATTCCTTCCTTTCTCCAGTCCATCCATCTTCCCTCCCTCCCTCCATCCATCCCTCCATCCATCCAACCATCCATCCGTTCATCCATCCATCCGTTCATCCATCCATCTACTCTCCATCCATCCATCCATCCATCCATCCATCCATTCATCTGTCCATCCATCTATCCTTCCTTTCTTCCTCCAGTCCATCCATCTTCCCTCCTTCCCTGCCTGCCAGCCAAAAATCTTTGCCTTCCACAATAATCCGTCCTGATAAATGTTGCTGTACGGAGGCCATCAGGGATTGAACCTCTGGCCTTCAGGACAGAAGCTTGTATTCTTATTGGCATGGAAGGCTTCCTAACTTCTCTTCCTTAGCGACTTATTTTGCTTGTGATACCTTAACAATGTCTTTTAATTTACCTGTTAATCGTTTTTTGTTGTTGCTGTCTGTTTCTTTATCTATCTGTCTATTTATCCATCTATCTATCTGTCTCTTTCTATTTATTAAGGTGCAGTGTACAGAATGAATCACTGGAGAAGAGGAGTTACGGATTTTCCTACCCCAGCTGAGGCACATATGTCGATAGTCTTGGGACGGAATCTATAATCGACCCGAAGGAAGAGGAAGTTCAGGTGTGATGGTGTTGGGAGGCGAGGAGTTGGGGAAAGTTGGTGGGATGGGATGGGATGGGAAGGAAAGGGAAGGGAAGGGAAGGGAAGGCGAGGCAAAGGAGGGAAAGCTGAGGTGTGAAGTTGTTGGGAAGCGAGGAGTTGGAGAGAGTTGGTGGGATGGGATGGGATAGGATGGGATGAAATGGGAAGGGAAGCTGAGGTGTGAAGGTGAAGGGAAACGAGGAGCTGGGGAGAGTTGGTGGGATGGGATGGGAAGGGAAGGGAAGGAATGGAAAGGAAGGGAAGGATGTTTGTGAGTGAGTGAGTGAATGGGTTGTATGTGGTTTTGTGTGAGGCTGAAGTGTGTGAGTGGACGAGTAGATTTGCGAGGTGTGTGTGTGTGTGTGTGTGTGTGTGTGTGTGTGTGTGTGTGTGTGTGTGTGTGTGTGTGTGTGATGTGTGTGTGTCTGTGTGTGTGTAAGTAGATAGATAAGTGTGCAAGGGGTGTGTACTGTAAGTGGGCAAGTAAGAGTGAGAGTGGGTGGTAGATAAAGTAAGCACAAGAAGTGTGTGTGATTGGATGGATGGGTGTGTGTATGAGTGTTTATTTGGAGTGAGATTGCTTGAAAGACCCGTTTGTGAGTCCATGGGTGAAAGTGTGAATTAGAGGTGTGTGTGAGTGAGGCAGAGTGAGTGAGAGGGAGAATGGGTGCGTGGGGGTGGGCGAGGAGATTGGAGCGAATGGATCTGTGTGTTATTTGGCTGATACCCAGTTCAAATTGACTGAGAGAGAGAGAGAGAGAGAGAGAGAGAGAGAGAGAGAGAGAGAGAGAGAGAGAGAGAGAGAGAGAGAGAGAGTATAAGATGACACAGAAAAAGAAAAATGACAAGAACACAAGGAACGAAATTTAATACGTGTGGCACTGGACGAAATGAGAGAGAGAGAGAGAGAGAGAGAGAGAGAGTCCATACATGAGCTGAAGTGAATGTTAAGTGGCTAAGTTTAGCCTGAGAGAGAGAGAGAGAGAGAGTGTCCATGCATGAGCTGAGTGAATGTTAAGTGGCTGAGTTTAGCCACAGAGAGAGAGAGAGAGAGTGTACTCAGTGTCTACATAAGTCAGCCAAGGGAATGAGAATGTGAGTTAGCTCTACAAATGAGGGAAAATGAAGGACCAGGTAAGCCAGTGAGAAAATGAGAATGTGAGATACGTGAGAGGAGTAAGTGAGAGAGTATATGTGAGTGGGCGACAGAGTGAGTGTGAATGAGTAAAGGGGTGAGTGTGAACGAGTGAAAGAGTGAGTGAGGAAGCGTAAGAGAGAGTGAGTGAGAGTATGTAGTATAAGTGGGTGAATTTGAGAGCGAGTGTGAGTGACGAAGAGTGAATGTGAGCGACTGAGCGAAAGAGTGGGTGTGTGACATAATGAAAGAGAGTGAGATAGAGTGAGAGAGCTATAAAGAGAGAGTGTGATTGAGCGAGAAACCTATAAAGAGAGCGTGTGGGTAAGTGAGCGAGACGGCAAGTAAGTGAGCGCCAGGAAGCGAGAAAGAGTGAGTGAGAGAGAGTGAGTAGGAGAGCAGAGGAGTGTGTGTGTGTGTGATAATCAAAGCATAACAGAGAGAGAGAGAGAGAGAGAGAGAGAGAGAGAGAGAGAGAGAGTAAATAATCTAGAGATACAGGTGTTCTAGGGAGCGAGAAAGTGAGTGAGCAAGCGAGCAAGCAAGTAAACGAGGCACAGAAACAGGTGCTAGGGACCAAGAAAGTGAGTTAGTAAGAAAGTTAGTGAGCCAGGAAGCGACAGAGTGAATAAGTGAGTGAGCGAGGCAGTGAGTGAGTGAGCAAGCGAGCGAGAGAGAGAGAGAGAGAGAGACAGACAGACCCAATAACTCATAAAGAAACACGCATCCTGATCTTTTTCACACTTTTTTTGTCCACTAAATATAATTCAAATAAATGACGCAGGCACTCTCACTCTGATTAAACTATACCAATTATTTTTATTTATTCGAGTAAAAACAAAAATCTGGATGGCCTTTCTTTAAATTTAGTGCTTTATTTCTTTATTTCATCTATTTTTTTTTTAAAGAGAGGTTTGGAAAAAGTGACTGGAAAGATGAAGTGTAAATGATCAGGGAGAGAATGTATGTCTGGAATTGAAGTCATGCTGGTGTTTCTCTCTCTCTCTCTCTCTCTCTCTTTTCTGGCAATTCTTGGACCTGAGTCTGCCGGGCCACAAGGAATAATTCAGCGTCTTGGTGTCAGTAATTTGGCGGGGCAAGAAGTTGGCGCCGGAAGAGAGAGAGAGAGAGAGAGAGAGAGAGAGAGAGAGAGAGGGAGGGAGAGAGAGAGAGAGAGAGAGAGAGGGAGAGAGAGAGAGAGAGAAGGTTGGCTTAAGTATTTTCCTCTTTCCTTACTGTCTCCAGACGATTTTTTTTTTTTTAAGAGACTATTTTTTCACCCTTAGAGACGAGAGATAGCTTTCATTAGCCCCATCAGTACGAGAGGCCATTTCTAAAAACTAAATAAAATCGGTTCGTAAAACAACAAGAATAAAATGAAATAAAATAAGAAAATTGTGTCTTGAATGAAATGTGTTTAGTCTTCTCGAAATGAACGAAGCTTGATACTTGGTTTTTCATTGTTTTCTTTTTGAAGGTTAAGCTTGTCACGCTCCTTCTCCCTGTCTTAAGAAAATGTGAGGTAAACAAGTTGGAGGTTAAGCTTTTTTCATTCTCTCTCTCTCTCTCTCTCTCTCTCTCTCTCTCTCTCTAATACGACCCAAGAACAGTCGGTGAAAACTTTAAATGAACAGTGAGCACAGTATCGTAACAGTATCGTAACAGTTCTTCCACAGTGATTTATTTTCCACAATAGACCTCAATATCCTCTTGTACGTAAGATGTAAAATAAATCGCTAATAAAGGGGTGTTACGGAGCATTCTGTGCCACGTAAAATACGTTCTGAAACGGATGACATGGGAACGAATTTATCTTTGTTTGAAGGGATGAGAAAGAGAGAGAGAGAGAGAGAGAGAGAGAATTACGACTAAATGGGCACTGAAGCGTAACCCCTTCCGTACGATGCCTCAAAAATCGTCCGTCTGTATCAGTAATTAAGTGCAGCATGGATTACTGATTGCTAGGATTTTTTTTATCATCATCATCGTCACCATCATCATCATCGTCATCGTCATCATCATCATTGTCATCATTGTCATCATCATCGTCGTCGTCGTCGTCACCATCATCATCATCATCATCATCGTCATCATCATCGTCATCATCATCATCATCATTTTTTTTTTTCACCTGCATGTGGGCTGAGGTAGGGTACAGAGCCAAGAAAAGGACAGGATAATATGATAGTTGGGGAATTAATCATCAGTGTGTCCAATGGAATGGGTCACACACACATTAATTCACAGTTCAAGTCCCTGGAATCCTATCTGTTACCTATGAGAGCCAATCCGACGACTATTAAGTTAAAAAAAAAAAAAAGAGAGAGAGGGAGAGGAGGTGCCAAAATCATGCCATACACTCTTTACAAAACAGATCCAGCCATCTTTCGTCAAAACACAATCGTCTTAAGCCATCGTAAATAAAAATCTTAGGAGGACCAATAGCAAAGAGGAAAATACCTACTCAAGATACTTTCCGAAGCCTTGAGTTTCTGGTGGTTTTGACGTCAGTGTATTTCTCTAAGGTGTATTAAATACATCGTTTGCAAATTTGGCTAAATAAAATCACCTAGAGCACCAACGGCAGCGGAAGGGTTAAGAGGGAGTGGTAGGGCGGGTGAGGCAGATTGGAAGGTGAGGCAGACAAAAGAGTGATGTAGGGAGGGTTGAGGCAGAGGTGGAATGGATTGGAAAATGTGAGAGAGAGAGAGAGAGAGAGAGAGAGAGAGAGAGAGAGAGTGGGGTGGGGGGGGAGGGAGGTGACATAGCTTGAATATAAGAGATGTATAAGAGACAGAAGCCAGGAAGGGAGATGTGGCAGGAAAATGATGGAGGGAGGTGGGTAAGGCAAGGGAGTCAGGCAAGGTGGGGGGGAAAGCCAGGGAGGTGAGGCAAGGATATGAGAATGGGTGGTGAGGCAAGGAGACGAGTGAGACAGAGAGGTGAAGCAGAAGGTGATGCTGGGAAGTAGGTGAGGCAAGGAGATTAGACAGGGAAGTGAGGTAGAGTGGTGAGACAGGTAGGTGGTGAGGCAGGAAAGTAGAAGAGGCAGGAGGTAAAGCAGGGAGGTAGATGAGGCAGGAGGTAAAGCAGGGAGTTAGATGAGGTAGAAGGTGAGGCAGGAGAGTAGGTGAGGCAGGGAGGTGAGGTAGGAGGTGAGGCTGAAGGTGAGGCAGGAACGAGGGGGTTTTGCTGGCACTGGGCCAGAAGGGGGTTGGCACCGAAGGACCTGGCGCCAGAGAGAGAGAGAGAGAGAGAGAGAGAGAGAGAGAGAGAGAGTGGGCGGAGGAAACGAGGGAGGGTAGAATGGCAGGAAAGAGGAAGGAAGATAACAGTTAGAGGGAGGGAAATTTGAGGAGAAGGAGGGAGAAACGAATGGAAAGAGGGAAACAGAGAAGGAAGGAGGGAGGGAAAGAAGGAAATAGATGGAAGGAGGGAGAGAAAAGGGAGATCAAGAGGAGGAAGAAAGAGAGAGAAGAGAAAGAAGATGAAAGGGAAGAGATTAGACAAAAAAAAGTGACGATGTAAGGAAGGAGAAAATGAGGGAAGGAGAAGAGGAAATGATGGGATAGAGAAAGATGGGGATGAGGAGGTGTGAATGAATGAAGGAAGGACGGAAAGAAGGAAGGAAGAAAGGAAGGAAGGGGAAACGGAAGGTAGGCATCTGGGAAGAAAGGGGGGAAAGGGCTGAGAGGGAAGGCAAAGAGAATCACGCAGAAAAAGGGAGAGAAGGAAATGAGGGAGATAGATAAGAGAGTTTTGGAGGGAGAGAGGGAGGAGGGAGGGAGATAAAACTTAGTGGAAGGAGAGAGAGCAATCCCCTTCAGGCCGATGACGTGTTCCTTTAAATCAAACCTCCTGCAGACGATTTTGTTCAGCTTAAGGGATGTATCTAGTAATGAAGGAGTTACTGAAGACTGTATCTAACCCCTCCACTTGGAATAGTCTCTCCTTGTTAGGGAGGAAGGAGGGAGGAACGGAGGGAAATTCGAGGAGGGAGGGACGGAAGGAGGAAGGGAGGCCTGGAGGAATTATAGAGAGGGAGGAAGGAAGGAAGGAAGACATAAGGGAAAACTGAGAAAGAAGGGAGGGAGGGTTGGAGGAGAAAAAGAAAATAAGATAATAAACCAGAGAGGGAGAGAGAGAGAGAGAGAGAGAGAGAGAACGGAGGGAAAACCAAGGGAGATAGGGAGAAAGGGAGGGCTGGAGGAATTAAAGAGAGGGAGGAAGGAAGGAAGGAAGGAAAACGTAATGGTAAATTTAGAAAGGAGGGAAGGAGGGTGGGAGGAGAAAAAGAGAATAAGATAATAAAGAAGAGAAGAGAGAGAGAGAGAGAGAGAGAGAGAGGAGGGGAGGATGTCAAAGGGAAATGGAGGGA